>NC_063219.1:34190010-34520322 GCF_020740725.1 Corvus hawaiiensis | reverse complement strand
GAGATTGGATCAGTGAGAATTAATAGAGAATGTTCTGTGCTTCCACTGGTTTGGCATAAAGGGATTAGAAGTGTTTAGGAAGGAAAAATAATTATTATCCTCTGTGTTTAATTGTGATGATAGGTTACTAACAATCACTTCAGGGAGGGGAAAAAAACTTTTTGGTAGATATTTACAGCATTTTCTAATAATGATTTTCTAATTCTAAAGATCCATATGCATGAAGTGCACAGAACGTGTAACCCAAAGGTAAATGTTGTACCAACATTACACTTCAGAGAGTCTTGGTGCAATACTGACAGGTGCACAGAGAGTGGATTCCAGATCTATTTGTAGTTAAAGGTGTCTTAGGTCATTGCACAAAGTATTCTATATGAATATAAATGTTTGATTTCCTCTCACAAAGAAGCAGAGTGGCTTAGATGTAATTCAATATTATTACATGGTTGAGGGCAGCCTTTTGCACATACACACCAAGATACCACGTGCACCTACGATTTATCATCTATCCTCAAGCAGGCACATACAGTGTGGTTCATTATTTATCCCTGTACATGCACTTGTATTTACACACACTTACTGTAGACCACTAGTGGCTATGAGCTTCTGTGCTATCTAAAAAAACCAATTAATATTATTTTGCTCTCTCTAATGTGCAAACTGTCAAAACAAATCCATTTCACAGCAAGTTCAGTGTGTGCAGCAGACAGCTCTCTCAGGCCACTCACATGGGCTTCTCACTGTAGGTCTTGGGTCACTCGGTGGCAAGAAAATGTCACCATCACCTGAGTTTTTCTACCTCAACACCCACATCCTGCTATCATTTCTTACAAACTCATGTAAGAAAGCTCTCATCTGAGTCCTGGTGTAGAGGCACTCCTGTGGCACAGCAGGACTGTGCTAATAGGAAAACAGCACCTTTCCTTAAGGAAAATCACATCTTTTTTTTCCCCAAACCAGCTTGATTTGAACCCAGCAACTTCAACCTATAAAAACATGCCTGTCCATCACTTGACCAAATGGAGCAATTCAATAACCAGCAGATGTGCAAACAAGCTCTCTGAGTGTTTACTGGTGCGTCCCCCAGTCTCTCAAAACACTGCTCTGCACGGCCTAGGACACAGCACTTCTGCTGAAGTAGCTTGAAGAACAGGAGCAGGCAAAGTGTAAATCCTTATATTTACACTTTTATCAGAAAAAAATGGTTTGCAAGAGGCCACTTAGACTTCCCTACTCAAAACAATGGGAACAGGTACTTTTCCATGCACTGAACAATAGTAGTTCATGTGTGAACTACTTGTAGGTGTGCATCTATATAAATTTTATAGAAAATAAAATCTGATGGCATTTTTAATTAGTTGAGCAGATTTATGTAACATTTTCCCTTACACAAAATGAAAAAATATCCAAGTGCACGTATGCACCACAGAATTTTTTGATCTCAAAAGCTCTTCCTTACTTTATTTCTCTCTGTATCCTTCCAGATAAGGAAATTTGGTATAAATTTGGTATAAATTCAAAACTAGTCTCTCTTAACTACAGAAAACGGAAAAAGTCTTGCTTCTGCTGTGGTATCTAAAATGTAATGGACTGTTCCTGGACTTGTGCACAGCACAAAGCACATTTCTCAGCTGGCATCAAATCCCAGCAAAGACAACTCAGAAAACAGAAAATGAGCAGAAATGTGAAGTAGTAGGTATTTATCCGTAATGCTTGAACAGTAGCAGTATGTTATTTTGCTCTGATCTGAAGCTGCAATATTTTCAGCAGACAGAGTTTGGAGGTACTCTTTTTCAAGGACAGGAAGGAGAGTTTTTCTAAGTTATTAAATCAGAAGGACTAAGCTCTCCAGGCACACAGAGCAAGATCAGATGCATCCAACAACTCTTCTTCACATGTGCTGTACCCATCAAAGGATGAGGAGGCCCAACCTGCCAAACAAATGTCTTATATTGAGCTGGAGGGTTCCAAATGCCTCACAACAGTGTCAGATAAACAAAAGGAGACACAAGAAGGTGACAGGGAAGCTCTCACTCAAGTGTTGCTTCTGTTTCGAAGATGAGTGACAGACAAAGGACTTTCCCCCACTTAACAACAAAAAGAAATCTCTGACTACTCGAGCCAGCCAGACAGAAATATCAGTGTTGTGCAAAATCTTTTGTAAGATAAAGTACACAAATATATTTCAGATTTAAAGAGAAACCCAATCAAAATAGCATAAATTATGCTTTCAACTGTAACTTTTAATGAGAAAATCAATACCACGGTAATAACATTTCAATAATTTCATTAAATATTAAACTTTACTGACCACAGAGATTACCCACTTACCAGTTTAATTTCTTTTCTGCTAGAAAATAATTGTATCAGATACTTATTGATTGGCCAGTAATAATTCATGTAATGAATGTAATAAATATACATTTAGCTCCATGCAAAATTACTATAAAACAAGTCTCACCAGAAGAAGCATGAGATGGCAGAAAAAAAAAAAACAAGGGACAACCAGCAGAATATCCATTTCTTTTCTGTGATGGATATTGATTTATGATTTATGATATAGTGGAAGAGCTGAAACCACTGCCTGCTTTACCACAGTTAAACTGCATAAAAGCACGAGCCAAGGCCTGTCAGCATCCCCATGAGGGAGTGGGGCAGGCTGGGGGCAGCTGGGAGCACCCCATGGCCAGGCAGGGCTGTGGCATCTCACTGGTGCAAGGACTGGTGGCACTGGGGGCTGAAATCGGGTCCTGTGTCATGGGTGGGGTGGCAGACGTGCCATGGGGGCTGCTAAGGGCTATTAGTGTCCTCTGTGCCCTGATAGCTAATAGTAAAACCTATCAATTGAAACAGAAATACAGGAATGTTCACCTCTAACAACTAATTTCCAAGGCAAAGAGGCACCCAACATAAGAGAAGATCTATTTTGATAGAGCCACAGCCTGGCACTGGGGAAGCTGCTACACACATTTCCATGTTTGGCTTTTCAACTTTTTAAGTAAATTTATTACGGGAGAAGTCAGCCTGGGCAGATCCCACAGTCCCATTAGAACCTGGGCATAAATGGGAAGCCTGTAAAGGCTCAAATGGAATATATAAAAAGTTTTTTATATATTACTGAAGAAATGAACTTGTTTCTTTTGATGGGTATAACAATTTTCCTAATTTAAAAAATATTCCTAGCACTTCCCTACTACTTTAAGCATACTCACTTCAATAAAGTTCCTCCTAATTTAAACCCATGTAAGACAGAAATCAGACATCAGTGCCAATGTGCTCGCTCTGTAAATCAGCAAATTTCCCTCTCTGCTAAAAGTGAGATTTCACAGTCAATTTAAGCTGATCTAAGACTGCACTGCTCCTGAACAGGGCAATCTAACTTTCTTTTATCTCCAGCTGCGTGTTCCCACCACATCCCTTGTGTGGGCTCTAGAGATCATACAGCAACAGGATAAACATGATCAGCTCACTGATCCTACTGAAAACTAACACTGAAAATACTTAGTTTTCAGCCAGTTTCCAAAGAGCTGAAAACACCCCTTTGTGTGACAATCTACAGTTAACCCTTGAATAAATTGTTTGTGAAACCTCACCGTTAGACAGAAGCCAAAAAAAAAGGAATTTATCAATAACTGAGTAACAAGTGAGATGCTACAAAAACCTGGCAGTCTGTTGCAGGCAATTACAATATTTTAAAAGAGCAAATTTTTTTCCAGTTTAGAAATCCCAAGTCTTCACAGATCTTAATGTATAAGAAACAACAGTTAAATTAAAACAAATTTCAGCAAAACACTAATTTTGCAAAATGTATTTCAAATCTACAAAGACTTAGTTCACATGAGAAATATGATCCAAGAAAAACACTCATCATGAAAATGTTGTCATTCACTTCTTAATTTTTCTTTAACATTTTTCTTACCTGATTATTTTAAAATTTTATGCATTTTTAACCTGGCATTGGAGATTTTAATTTGTAAATTTTTATCAGATACCTTTTGCTAACTTTGCTTATAAAGCAATTAAGATCCTTTTTCCCCTGGTCCAGTCTTCCCTGTTTGTTAGATTTTATCTGGGCAGTATTGTGATGATAAGCATACTGTTCCTTTCTGAGGTTTATTTTGTGCTATTTCTGGTTTTATCTAGCTTCTAAGGTGTGTTGCAAGATGAGAAAGAACATCTTTTATGGCAGTCAAAGATACAGCAATAGAATAATGTCAGAAGAATAGGTTGCTCTTATTAAGTTACTTGTACCATTATCAAGTGGTTTAATGTGTACATTAGAAAGGTAACAAGGATAAACAACATCATCCTAGATAAAAATATATTCATTAATAATATCAAAATAATTGGATAAATTCTGAATTTTCAAAACCATCAAGCTCAGAAGTGTAATCACTGTTTTCAACCCTGTTCTGATGCTTGCATTTTATAAATACACATTTTTTAAACTTCAACGTAGTCCTTGTAAGGATGGTAACCCATCTGATGAGGTCTCTATGCAGGTGGAATTCCCAAAAAGGACTTATTAAGAGTTTCCAAGTGTCCCCATGCTGTCAAAATTAAGGGCATCTATGAAGTCTGCTAAAACAAGATTTTTATTGCAGTCATAATTTTCATGCTGTAAGCACATAAATTAAGACAGGGAAATGTCTTTATTATAGGTCTTGTGAAAAACAATCAAACGGTAACATTTGGTAGATACAGACCTAAACTTGATTTGAATTGAGGACTTAAAAGCCTTAGACAATCTGTCCTATTACTGCTCTCTG
The DNA here is from genome assembly GCF_020740725.1 of Corvus hawaiiensis. Lineage (NCBI taxonomy): Eukaryota > Metazoa > Chordata > Aves > Passeriformes > Corvidae > Corvus > Corvus hawaiiensis. Next base: position 34,515,553 of record NC_063219.1, on the reverse strand, counting down.
TAACATTTGACTTCTTAACGTGTTATTCTTTTGTAATGTGATTATGAGCTGGATTATTACCAATTGCTTGTGTGTGCAGCTTTGCTCCTGTGCACTGATTTGTATTTTTAATACAATAGCCCCCATTCACACACTAAAAAATCAGCCAGCATGTAGAGATTACAGAAGTTCTGTGCAGAGTGGTTCACCATCAGTAGGAGATCTATGCCTAAACCCTATTTAAACGTTAGGTTTTTAATGGTGCCCTCGCAAATCAACAGCTGGGGCAAAAAAGATGACTTTTTTAAGAATAGGCAGCAGTCATCTGCACACAAACATGCCAAAATATTAAAAATGGGAAGAGCCTTCTTTTAGGTTGATCATGGCCAGAGAGGGATTCTTGGAAATTACCCAGTGACTCAGCGACTCAGCAAACTCACTAAACGTGACAAGATGCTAAACCACTAATGGTTTCTATTCTGACCTTTTCTAGTCTTTATCTTTTTGTCTGTTTTTTTATCATGTAACCTCTTAGGGAAGGAAATATTGCCTTCTTTTATGTTGGGAAATTGCCCAGAACGTTGCAGACACTACCCAAACAAGGAGTAACTATAATAATAACAAAAAAAAGGAGGAGGAGGAGGAGGAGGCTTACTTGATCCCATACCAGCATTCCCCTAAGGACTCCTATCAGACTTGATGGAATGGTAACCTGGCTTATGCTTCAGCAAAATTGTCTGTAGTAAATTGCACCAATATAATTAATGCTAGCAAAATTTACAGCAGAAAGGGAGCATTGCTGTGCAATCAAGAGATAACTGAACTTGGTTTTGAGAGATTCAGGTATGATAATGAGTGTAGCTACTTAAGAATACACAAATACATACCTGTTGTGCTGTCCTGGGACAGAGTTAAAGAAATATAGTCAGTTCTGCTCCTGACTTCATAATCTTCAACATGGCTCTGGTAGATAACTCTCTGTGCCCCATCTCACCATCTGTGAAACAGAGATAATGGTTTTCTGCATCAGAGCATTTGGATATCTACAAAGAAAATGCTGCATACAAGTTCAGTCCCATTAACACACCCTTTCTCCTCTGAATTTGGTCTCAAATACAAATCTTTCCCTTTGATCTTTTTTTCTGCAACGTGCCCTCTGCCAGTCCTCAACACATTTTAAGTAGTGTATGAAAAAAAGGCCAATATAATGAAATAAACTCTGCGAAGACTTCATTTTCCCTAGATTTGATGATGGAGATTCTCTACTGTGATAACATTTTTTAACCTTTATAATTTCACAAAGTGCTCCTACCAGATTCTGTTATTCCCTCATATTTCATGACATGTAGTTCAATTTATCTCCCATCTATGAAATACAGCATGAGCATGACATTTCAATTCTATAAACTTGCAGTGCTACACAAGGAACGCTGCCTTCCTGTGCCATTAATACCAACATCATGATTCAGACCCATGGCCTCTAAGTTTTTTCTTTTAGGTTAATTTATTGCAGCAATAAACCAATTTCTTTGCTTCCTTCTACTATTTTATATAACAGTGTAAAAATTTGAAAAGCATATCAAAACTTCAGCTATCCTTAAAATTCTTTTAATTTCTCTGTGGTCTCACATATGTGATTTTGCCACCAGCCTTGTGACTACTGGTGGGGCACCCCACTGGGGTTTGTTTCATTTTTGTTGATCCTTATGGGTATTTGGTATATCAGATAGTAAAAAAATCATTTGTATAATTGTGAGAATCTCTCTCCTTGGTTAAGAGTGATCTTGCTCTGTGTTGCATAGAAAATGTGTACTATAAAAGAACAAAGTTTCCACTGGAAAAAGAAACTGCAGGTGTATAGATAGATAGACAGATAGATAGAGATATCAAGAGAGACTATGAGTTAAATAAGCAACTCCTACTGAAAAAATTGCCATAAAATAACAAGTAGATGCAAAGGTGTCTTTGTCCAAGGTTGTATCTGCAGCTCTGCTATTGCTCCTTCCTCCTGCTACTGGTCAACCTCCTGCTATCCACAGGACTTTTCTTGGGGAAACTTTCTTCATAGCTCCATACTTTGGTGTGGTTTTAGTTTAAGTCCTGGGAAAAAGATATCTGACTCCACATGACTGTTTCTTCCACAACCCAGCTTTCAGTTTCATTTCTGATTCTGGACAGTATAAACAAAAAATGTTTAAAATTCTCATTAGCTGACTGGAAGTTCCTTTGTTGTATTTGACAGTTTCTCACTGAAAAATACTTGAGGTACTGTGTTACTAATACTAGCAATTCTAAATGCCCATATGCAGATAATTTGAGAATGACTTTCTCACATCAGATGAAAATTACTCAAAATTTCTCCAGTTGGTGCTGGTTCAGACTATGATACGATATACATAGATTTGAACTTTTGAAATATCATTTTTTGTTACAGGCTGTGATCTTATAAGAAAATCAAGACCAGCAGCATTAATAATAAATCTAATTCTGATGGTTTTAGTTAAGGAAAAATAGATGAATCCAGACTTACTCACTTTGTATTGAGCATGTTCAGTGGCAATTTTGTCTTAGTAAAGCTATCAAAAGGTGCTTAAAACATTGATTTTAAAAATGGAAGAAATCAGGGGAATTTTATTCCCCAAGAGACTTTTCAAATAGAAAGCTTGATTAAATGAAAGTTAGCTAATGACGGCAAAAAATATCTTTCAAGGAAATACTAGCGATTAAATTTTAAGATGCAGATTAAGAGCTGGAAGCAGATTTAAACCTAAATTGTTCCATGGCACTGCAAAACCTGTGTTAAAGGTTATCTATACACACAATATAATGCAAATACAAATAAAGCACTTCTATTAAGACAAAGCTATTCCACAGATACAAGTATAAAAGAACATTTCCTTAAAGCACAGTTAATGCATAGCAGACTGTACCTCTTCACATTGCTTTAATGTTTAAGGCAGTTGCAGACAACCAAATTAAATATATTTGCATCAAAAATATGTTTAAAATAGTAACAAGTTTGTAAATCCAAGCATTCAAAATTATAGAAAATGGAAGAAATCTAGAAAATAAAGATTGCTCGTCACGCTGGATTTGTTTCTAATGCCATCTATTGTACTACAGTTCCAAACCATAAAAATATTTAAATCTGTAATTTATGGAAACATCTATAACCTTAAGGTCATCATACAGAAATGCCATTATGTGGAACCTTGTAAAAATGTTGCCAGCAGTGCCTCTGCTGTATTCCATAGCTGGCATTTCAGCCAGTCTTCCGCAGCTCAGAGTCACAGTAACAAGATTTTGAAGTTTAAATCTCTTTAAAGGAGAAAAGCTGCTTTTTCATCCCTTTCACCAAGTGTACAATATAATTGGCAAAGTATCAGGAATAATAAGACAACTGGTTGACATAAACCCCAGGAGGAACAGAGCAGCTTTTGTTCTGAGCTCTCATCAAAATCTTGGAAATCTTGCAATAGGAAATGTTGCTGGAATGTAGGTTCTTATTCAGAGTTCTGACATATTAGGCCTGCAAGATCTGAAATCTCTTACCTGCCTCCATAATTATTGTACACTTCTCCTTTTGCTGCCTGCAGCTCAAACATCTCTACACGTAACTATTTAAAATTTTCTTGATATAAAAGAAATACATTTCATTCTCTATTAATGCATCATTATTTGAGAGAAAAAAAGAAAGATTTGCATTGGTTGTACACTTTTCTGTGCAAGTAGTCTCACCAAATCTGTTTTTAAGTGTGCGTGGACACGTAATTCAAGCTCTCTAGAACTGAGTTACTTCCTTCTAATCAATGTAGTAGCTTAGAGGAGGGCACCACTCCATAAAAATGACTTGAACCGCTGTGTTTTTGTTCACATTACCTCCGTTTATGTATGATGCTAAGATTTCTGGGGAAGTATGTCATAGATGGTGAGAAGACTGAGCTGGATGTGTTCCCATAAGGAAGCAGTTTGGCTTTTACTAGATGCCTCTTCTGCCTTTGAAAAACAGAGGTAAAACAACAAAAAAACCCCAGATTTCTGAAGAGAAAATATTATGTTAACAAAGATTTCTCTGACAGAGAATTGATTGTATTATATTTGTTTCTACTACTGTTCAAGAGCGAAAAAAAGTCTTTAATATAAATTACACCAAGAAATACTCAGCTCAAGGGATAAGTCCAAATCATTTTTCACTTATAGCTGAAACCAAACACAGAAAAGCCTTGAGGTAAGAATCAGAAAAAGTGCCAGTGTGCAGGAGGTTTCAGATCAATTGATGTCACCAACCACCTTTTGCTAATGAACAGAAGATGCTCACCATGAACCACAGAAACCAGGATGCCATCTGTGGCAGGTTGATGGCATTTTCTCCTCTCATGTGACACCACACTAAGGCTTTATTTTCAGGTGGGTCTGCAATTAAGGGAAGGGAAGTAGAACCTGATTGCTGCAGCTTTCTTTTCCATTCAAATTTCTACTCAAAAATACAACAGACCTCCTTTTAGCAACACAATAAAGTTTTGCTAAAGATCAGAATTATTAGTTTGTGTGTTTAAAAAATCCAATGTATCATCTATGTTCTTGTCAGATGCTGCCAATTTTTTTCTTTTTTAACTTTGCTCTCTCATTTTTAATTTGAGTTACAACCTCCTAAGTTAGAAACCTAAGGTCTGAGCCATCCCTCCTGAGTGGTCACTGTATCCTTGGTTGCAGAGTGTTCAGAAAATGGTTACTGGTCACATGTGGTGTGAATTTTCCAATGAAGTAATGAAAAGATGCTTAAAAATCATAATATATCGTGTTCTTACAGATGTCTGAGAGATACAAACACAAGAACATCACAAGCAAAAGAAAACTCCAGTGGATCTCACTAAAGAAAAATTAATTTGACAATAGAGATGCATTTAGTAATTTCTGAAATGCGTGTAGCTCCTTCTGCTTTCAGAATGAAGCTTAGGAGGGGATTTTTCAGGGTGGAGGGTTGAGGGAGAGGAACAAGGGGAGGAACAGGGGGTTTTATTTTGGAGCTGCAGTTGAGTAGTCAGTGGCACTGGCTATTGCTTTTCAAACAAATCATGCCAACTGTAGCAAAAGGAAAAGTACTCAAAAACGTGATTTCACTTCTTTGTTTTCATTCTATTCACTAGTACCTGCAACCTGGATTCACTGATTTCAGCTTTCTAGTTATCTTAGAAGGACTACAGTGATGCCAACTGGTGTAACCAAGAGCTTTCAGTTAAACACAGAGAGAGCAACATTGTACAACTAAAAGTCAGTTAAACAGTTCCCCAAATTAACTGGTGCTGTATAGCCGAAGGCTATAAAAAGTCTTGACTGGGCCAGCAAAGTTTCCACCCTGCATCCTGCCTATCTTCCTGCCGCAGGGAGCCTTTGTATAGGGCTCATTGTTACACAAAGCAGCTACTTCAGCAAAGCAATCACTGCAGGAATTTAAGCCTTATTTGAGGGGATTATCAGAAGCCCTTGTTTTGATGTTTCTTAATTTTCAAGGTCTAAGAGAAGGGATGCTAACCCAGGGTCCAGTCCATTGAACTATATTCTGAACTCATTGCTTTTCATGTTAACTCTGCTCTGTTTGTTGGTCCTCATTATTTTTAAATTCATTTATATTTTTGAGGAAATAGCCATGTTTCTTTTGCATGAGAAACCTCAGAATGTTTCCCTAACCAACTGATAGGTAACTCCCTTTGCAGACATCCATAGATGGGCATTATTAACTCTGAAGTCATTCAATTTGGATGCATATTACAAAATAGGGAATTTCTGTGTAAACTACGAATTTATTTGCCCCCTGGCTTGATAACTTATTCCAGGCAAATATCTAACCTCAAATACAGACATTTCTATTTGGATTGCAAAGATAAAACCATAAGTGAAATGTGAAGTTTGTCCTAGTTGGTAAAACCTTTTCTACCTTGATCAGAAAAAGAACTGTTCTTCATCAGTTCTTTGGAAATTTACTATAGAAATTCATAGACTAATGGTCTGAGGAGTCCAATTTTCTATATCTACACATATAATCAATGTTCAGAAGAATATTTCATTAAACGTTCAAACCAGTGCAAAGCACTGGAAGTCCATCATCATCTGGATGTTCAGTCCTCTCCATTCCTCTCATTGGGACATTCAGTTGGGTTAAATTATTTGTTCTCCATGTCCAAGCTCTCCTTCAGTGTCGTTTAGATGAGGGGCCATTTCATGCTGTGTGATCTCAACTTCCCTTGATGACAGCTCTATCCTACTGGAACTATGAAACTGTCAACATCAAGAGCAAAATTTAGGTGTGCAGAAGACAAAAACGGCTCAGCATCTATCCCACAAACTCTTTCAACAGAGGTCAGCAACCTCACCATCTATGGGGAAAACATCAAAGCTTAGTATTTCCATCAAACAGCCCAAAATATGGCTAAAAGTTTCTTGCTGGCTGGAAGTAAAAGAAAAATATTTTATACATCTTGCTGTTTCAGAAAATGAGTGGAACAGTACCATGACAGACATGGAATAAGACAACAGATCACCTTGATGTAGTACAGGTGAAAGGCGTGCATGGTCAGCCTTTGGGGAGAAATGCCTAAATTAAACTGAGGGGGTATAAGGTGACTTTGTGACAGAGAGTCAGGCACACTTGCAGTGTCTCCTCTTCTTAGGCACAGTATTGCCACAGTCAATGTAAGGTAATTTGAGGTCACCTTTATTAACAGATCAAACTCAAATTTGGTTGGTTTTTCAGTTGCTTTTGGGTTTTCTTCCTCCTAAAAAAACCCAACAGCCTAACATAAGAAACATTAACTTATGCATGTTTCCAAACCCAGTCAATATGCTACAAGATCATCGAGTATTCAATGTTTTCTTGGAGTCCAGTACACAATGTGTTATCTTCTTTTCAAAAAGCATTAAGCTGCTGCAGCAGCATGGAAATGGTTTGCCTGGAGTTGTCCAGCACATGAAAAGTAGAGCCATTATCAAAACCCTGGAGCCTCAACTGACAAGTTCTATGCAGCAAGGACTGGAGTGTAGTTTCTCTCTAGGTAAATTAAAATGTTGTGGTTTATGACAATAGAAATATGGGAATTTCTACACCGCATTAGGTCCTAGCACATATTACCTTCATTTGTCAGTGGGCAGCAGGAGAAAATGCAACCACCCCCCCACCCAGCTGATAAATGTTTTGCTTTTTCCCCTCATGTCAGCCATTATATTTTCCACGGATCTCTCAAAATGCATTTTCACATTAGTGGTAAGAAGATCTAATGGCTTGCTCCACTTATGTCAGTGCTGATCCTAGCAGTATAATCCCACCATTTCCCTTGTATGGGCTCCAATTCCACAATGAACCAATTTAGGGAACTAAAATGCCACAAGACTAACTCTACCAGGCAAAAAAAAAGTGAATAGCGATCAATATTTTTTCTGCTTGAAACTTATTACTATGGGAGCAGATATTACAGATTGTAATAGCTCAGGATATACACAATATTCTAATAAGTGTCTCCTCCTTTCTGGAATCCCTGTCCATTTTCAGGTTCAGCAATCTGAAAATCACAGCAGTGCCTCCAACACGCCAGGGCAGTGACCTCCCTCTGCCACCGGCTCTCAGGCACCCCAGCTGTGTGACTTCCTCACCCAAAGAGCAATAGGTCACATCTATATTAAGTCCATTGACTGTCCCCTTATTTTAGTCTTGTAAAATTAGAAGACAATAAGCTCCTCCTCTGTTTTCTCTAGGCCATTCATTATTTTATAACTTGCCCCCCTGTTATTCATGTTTGTGCAGAACTAACAATGTCAGCTTTTTTTGCCCAGGCCCTTGCCCTGAAAAGTCTCATTACTCATTCCTGGGTACCTCCTCTGACAGGGACAACCAAAGAAATATTTTAGTGATTTCAAAATGCACTGCATTTACTCACAGCTTTGTCACTCATTTTCATACATGCAAATCTGCCCTCCAAGAATTTGATTCTGTATTACTTTCCTGTTTATGGGTTAATTTAATTACATGTAAAGTTGATACAAAATGTAACTATTCTTAGGAAATAATATTTTAAACCCATTCTTTACTTATATAAATTACAGTATCAAGTAAACTGAAAAAGAAAATCCAACCTAGAACAACACAAGCACATTAATTAAAACATACTGTCTGTCCCTTACTAAATTATACATTTCTAAATCTTTTAGAGGCATGCCTTTTCAAACAACTCAGGGGATTTGCAGTTGCCTACCCAGCTTTTCATTTCTAGGTCACTTGTTAAATCTACCCCAGGTCAGCTCTGACTGAAAATTATTACTGTCTGGCAGCTGGTTTGTAGTCTACATAAAATGAATTAGTGGTTTCATTCCACTTCCTAATGGACAAGTGGCCCCATCTTACACTTCGACCTGAGTGACACCCCATTGACTACTGCAGGGAAAGAACTAAATAAACTCTTTTTATTTTGTAGGTAGATCCTCATGGTTAGCAATGAAACTGGTGGGACTCCTGGGGCTGTTATAGCACTACTCTACACAAAATAAAGCCCTCCATCTATGGAAATCCTGTTATCCGAGCAGATAAAATGCTCTTTTGGTGAGCTGTTGTGGTGATTATTTTGGTCCTTTGTCATGTGGTTCAGAGGGGAATACGCTACTAGTTGTCCTCTGTTACAGCTAAAAGGAGAGTTGTCCCCTCCACACCACTGCACAGTTCAAAGGGCAGAGAATGTGTGTACGTGTTCTTCCACATGCAAGCAAGAAATCACAGGAATAACCCACAAAGGTTTCCTGTTTAACAGTATTAGAAAGAAAATTGCTATTTGATAGATATAAAAACACATTTTAATTGTTTGAATAATAACATGGTTGACAAACAAATAAAGAGATTTGGTATTTAACAGCAAGAGATGGAAATGACAACATCATCCATATTTGACTTCTACTTGTGTTCTCCTTGCACTAGGAATAGAACAGGTTTTCTTGCTTTGAAAACTGCCAATCTTTCACATGCATTCTATTCCTTTCTTTTTAGAGTAGACACAAGCACAAAGGCACCAACTCATATTATTAAAGAACTTTGTGTCTGCCTATTTGTATTTAAAGCATTTCTCACAGAAATAAAGTGTAGGTAAGTCCATTATTTTCTCTAGTTTCTCTTGTCTTTTTTCCTTGGATGATAAATAAGTCTGTGTGACTCTGGTACTATCCCTGTCTGTACTGAGCTAGGACAAATTTCCCCTAAGGCCCCCATTTTTGTCTCCATTTTCATTTGTCATTCTGCTCAGCCTAGAGCAATTCAAACAGACCTGGTCCTTGACTGAGAAATCTTCACTTCTTCCCATGCACCAGGATAAGGTTGCTTTTCTTTGGTTTTGTGACAACCGAAAATAAAAAAGAGGGACTACCAGCTTCATCTGTCACCATCTTTTTGTGCTCTTGTCCCTCAGTGACCCCACCATCTCTGTTCCTATTTATTTGCTTCTTCTGAACTTATTGTTCATCTTTCCTCTCTGCTGTCCTCACTCTCTTCACTGTTTAACCTGAAGTAGCCCTCATTCCACAATAAAAAGCTGTTGCCATCAAGGTGATTTCTCCACCTTGGGCACAACAGCAGGATCCAGGCTGTGCTTGGCTCCACACTCCTTTCCCAACTGACCACATTACTGTTGTGAAAAGCCAATGCATAAGTTAGTCTGGCTCCTAGGGAGATTACACCTCTGGTACCAGCACTTGCAAGTAAATTATTGAGCTGATATTTCTCCTTCTGTTATTTCATGCATGATACTTTGTGTTGGACCAGCTGTTCTGGAATGACTGGACATGTGTTACATTGTAAATACAGCATTATTTTTACGTGTTTTCCTTTTATCCCTTACCATGAAGTTTACTGCCTTTTAAGTTTTATTCTGTGGTCTCTACTCACAAGTTCTCTCTCTGAGATGGAATTTACCTGCATGGGAAGCGGTTTCCCTGTCATGAATATTACAAAGAATCACAGGCAGACTTGCCAGTGTTTTGTTACCCAGAACTAAGAGCCTTTTCAGGGACTTTACATTAAAGACTGGGCATGAGGCCAGTTAAACACTCACTGCCATTTCTTGTCTATCTGCCCCTGACTGGGGTGTAAGAAGATGCACAAGTTTTGCTTTGCAATCAACTAGATATTATCTAGAAGTAGAGACAAGCTGTTGTTCTTTATTACATTACCTCTATTTCATTGTGTACATCCAATTTATAGGAACAGACACAAATGAGCATACAAATTCTACAGAGTATTTAAAATGAAAATATATATTCTGGTAGCATCCAAGCTGCCATAATTAACAAAACCAGCTTTACAATGGATTTGTGGTTATGGTTGCATTCCCTAATATCTAACACAATGCACCCAAAGTTTTGCTGTTTAAAGTGGAGCCTTTCCCTTAGTGGGGTACTAATTTAAAAATCAAAGTCTAAGAACACAATTAAACCTTGCTTCTACCATGTCAGGCACTGACCTCCTCCTGACCCCTAGATTCTGGCTCTGGATGTTTACATTTTGCTTTTACTTGCCTCTTCTTGCCTTTGATTTCTACCTTTCCTAGAGGAAACCACCTTCCACTGGCAGTAAGACAGATGATGGAAAGGCTCTTCTGTCTCTCTGTTCATAAGATTTGAATTGTTTGTGTTTGACCTCTATTCAAAGACTAACCCTTGCCTTTCTTGAATCTTCTCTACAACAGCAGTTTTCACACAATCAGTCAGAAACCACTGAATCAATGATTCTGATTGAGTTCTTTTGATAAGCAGCAGTACAGAACATGAATGATTTTACTCTAAGATACTTATTTTCAAGGTACAAATACACTTGACACGAGCAGTTTTTATTGTATTGGTCAACAGAGATTTGCTCACCAACTCTGGCATAGCTTGGACACTAAAATCTGACATTTGTGGCTGAAAATTGCTTCTCCCTTAGAACAAGATAGGATTTTATGAACTATTCAATATTACATTGTCTTTAGGCACCAGAACAGTACTTTCTCAGCAGCACTTTCCATCTCACATAAAACTGACCTTGCTACCCTAATAGCTCCTGAGACCCAAAAGAAAGAGACATAAAGTTTTGAATTTAACAAAAATGCATAGTATTAAAGTTGCACAAATGTTTACATTCTGTGATCATCAGGTATGTGATATTTTAAATTCCACAGATATTGCAGCTATCAAAGGAACATAATTTCAGATCATAACCTAGGATAGTGGCACTGATCTAGGGTCAACAATCCCAACAAATCCATCAAAGCAGTCAGTTGGTTAAAATCCTCTTTTATGGGGAAACTGTTCCTAAAGCTCATTCCTCTGACAGTTAACAACTTTTTCATATTTTCACAGTGTCTATTCACCATGGTATTACATCCAGTCATCTGTGTGCCAACACTGGTCCCAGTATTTCTTTTCTTTTCCAGATGTCTACTGCTTCATTGTCCCTTTCAACATCCCTTTTGTGAACTGATGAAAAGAAGCTCTTTCAGCCTGCTCTTGCAGGAGCAGCTCTCCATTCTACACTTCACCCCAATCATCCTTCTCTGCACCTCTTCCATTTGAATCCATTTTTCTTCTTAAGAATTGTAAAAAATATTTCAGAAGATACCTTTTCAGTGCTCTGTTTGGCAGCAATAGCACTTTCTCCTTTCAGTATACCCTACTTGATGCATTCAATGAGCATTGCAGCTTTCCCAGCTGTACAGAAGAAATTCAGACTCATCCTGCAACTGGCTCTTCTGTTTGTGTGTTCCCACTTCTCTCAGGTCTGAGGATATCGCAATTTCAGCAGTGGCACCTCATTTTCCACTAGCAGTGATTTTCAGGAGTTAACTACTTTTTGTTCCAAAGCTAAGGCAAAATAGTGAGAGTATCCAAGGTTCCACTGATGAACCTTGAAGAGCTCACCTGGTTGCCTTCCAGCAGCCCACTGGTTGCCTTTCAGTGTCCTCACTGTTATTTTCCTTTGTAAATGTCCTCCTTCATATTAGATACATTGTATTAATTCTCAAAGTCTAGCTTAATGAATTGTCAGCACTTGAAAGCATCCTATTAAATGCTTTACTAAGGTCCAGACAAGTGGAACCTACTGCATTTCACTTGGCTAGAGAACTGATTATCAATAAAAGCTATTAAGTAGTCCTACTACAATATACCTTTATAAACTCAACTTCCTTTTTGCTCTATTTTCCATTTGTTTCCACACTTCTAAGTATTCTTCCCACCAGAGGTTGTTCTAAAGCTTTGCACTCCAATACGACAATTAAAGCACTAGCAACTCGTGTTACTCATTTCAGATGTGGCTGTGCATTTGCATTCAATAGTCACACAACTTTGTCCTGATTTTGACAGATCTATTAAAACTTAACTATTTCGAGGCTTAACACAGTCCTTTCAGAATATGATGGAGCCGATAGGGTTCTTCTGATCTTCTTGAGCTTTGCTTCCACATCCAGCAGAGCAGCTTCCATTTCCATATACTCATTCATTCTCATTCATATTGGGTATCTTTGTCTTTGTCCACCTATTCAACACCTTCAATGTTTTCAAAAGGTGAGAAAAATCTATAATTAGTTTCTCCCCTCAGCTGGATTATATCACTCCTACTGTCTTTAGATCATTTGTAGGTCTATATCCAAGCAGCAAAGGAGGGTTGACAGGCTACATCATGAAAACCAAGTATTCTACTTTTCACTAAAATGCATTTAGAAATCTTTCTATCACTGACCTGTAAGATACATGTTGAAAACAGATCAAGTCTTTCTTAATTCCTAAGTGCATGTTGACAAATTCCAGAAATTGAACAGTCTCTTTCCAGATGAAGTAAAATGTTAGGTATTTTGCATTGAACGTGATGCTAAAGTGCTTTCTGAGTGTTTTTCAGTTTTAAACCACACAGCAATCAAACCTTCCCAAAAGATATTATTTTGGTGGAATAAATGTTATCAAGCAACTTTGCTTTAATATCTTCTTTGTTTAGAAAAGAAGAGGGAATAAAAAACACAGCTTTCAAACCACAGAGAAACCGTTGAAAACTTAAAACCACAATACCTAAGAACAGACTGAGCATATGATTACCTAACTCAAAATGTGGTTTAAACTGGGCATCCTACCAAGTTTTTCACAGAAAACCACAGGGAAAATGGAGTATAAGTATCCATGGTTACAATGACCCCACTTGGCACTTGAAGAGATCTTTCTAGAAAGAGCCAGGTAGAAACATTTGTCAGGGTCCTCAGAAGTAGCAAGACTTCTTCCTGTTTTTATACGTTAAAAAAAAAAAAAAGGAAAGATCGAATATAATTTGGTACAGACTGTCCTGAACACAGACTGTGAGATAGAAGTATTTTTAGAATTCCCCTCTTGTATGTTTTTCACAATATTCACTCACTACTGAAAAATAACCTCAGAAATATAGAACCATCTGCTTAAAATAGTGGCAAATTCCTAGAATAGCAAATTCATCTATAAATTGAGTATTTAAGGATTAACATTTTTCTTCCCATGTTCAATTGCACTGAACTCATGAATGGAGAAACAGGATTGTAGACTACAGTTTTAAATGGAAAAGGTTCAAAGTGTAAATTAAGCTAAATTGGAACCATCACTTTTAAGTATTGGACTTCCTATACTCCCATTCTTGTGTTCAGGTGTACCTTGGGGGTGATAATAAACCTACATGCAGACACGGTTTGTTTGGATGGTGCTTTTTCTTTCTTCTCCACTGACACTCGCCTGTTCTCTGTTTGTATGTAGGTTTGGGGAAGATGGTTTTTTCTATGTATCCTGATGCATAACTATGCATACTGAAGCGTGAACAACTGAGCACACATGACCAAATATATTCATGACAACTCAGCTTCTAGATGCTTCTGTGATGTGTACAATAGTCTGGCGAGACAGTGGCAAAAGAGCTGATGTGAGCTCAAATAGTAAATTCTCCTCTCCCTGGCAGGGAGGAACAAAGCAGTTTCACCTTAAGGTCCATGTACAAGCCAAATGCAGTTCTCCTTCTTGTGCAAAAGGAAAAGGTGGGAAGAGATTTTTAATGCCTTTAGTTTTCTAGGGTGCTCATCTTCTACTCTTCATGCTCCTTAAGGATTCTGCCTCAACTTCCCTTGTAGAGGTGAGAGCTCCACAGTTCCTCATTTTGTTGCTGAATTCCCAATTGCCTATGGATCTGACCTGGATCTGGCACTAGCATGCTGCCACTTTTCTGTAGAATTAACCAGAGCACATGCCATGATGTTCATAAAGCCTTTGTTCCAGCCATTATGGAAATCATGGAGATGATGCCTCATTCAGCATAAAGTTTGTCTGAAGTTGCCTGTTCCAATTCCTAAAAATTAATCTAAACCAGCAAGAGGAAAGTATAGCAAGTTCAGTTGTAAGAGATCAGCTCTTTGTATCATGTGACTTTACGTGGTAAGAGATAACCTGAAAATTGGATTTACCTCCCCATTAAATCAGAAAAAAAGGTTCAACATGCCAATAATTTCTTCAAGCAGTTCTCTTCCTTTCAAAAGGCTGGTCACCTAATGACTGAGAAGAAATCCCACTATGTGACTTCAGTGATTATTTACGAAGATTAGGCCCCAAATCCTACCTACTAAATTTTCAAACCAGCAAGAGCAAATATCACTATTTGTAACAAATCAGCTCAAAATAATGAGTGTGTAATATCATGCTCATTTCACTGGCAATTAATGAACAGAGAAAGGAATGTACCTTCCATAAATATTCCTACAGCTTTCCATCTACATCCTTATGTTTGGCTATAAATAAATGGATAGAGCAGGCTGTATATGGGTATTTACTCATGGTATTTCGCCAAGTACTGTATATAGAGGACTTGACAGCAGGACCAAAAGTTTGGTATCATCTAATGGAGATTTTTTTGACTGTTTTAGAAATGTTTGTCATGTTTTCAACAGACATCCCAGCTACTGAGCCAATGCTGTCAATTATATTACCTAAGTGGGAAGGACTGACTCAAAAACATAAGGCGAGTTTCACTCCCGCACATATCTCAATTGCATATGACAAACTTGGTTCCTAACAGTAAAAAAAAAAAAAAAAAAAAATGTTTGGAATTCTAAAGTGAATTTTCAGGGAAATAGTGGCAGGAGAGATCCAAAAGAAACAATGGGAATGCTCATCACTGAATTTGGGTGACTTTCCTACTTGCTGAACCAGGAGAAATTCTGAATTCTAAAACAAGTATTTGAGCTGACATTCAGCACCCACATGTCCAGAATTTACTTCAAAGCTGATGCAATAAAACTAAAACATTTGTGAGCTTCAGATGCCAAACTGAGCTAAACAGGAAGAGTGGTTGCTCCTGCTCTGCTTTCAGTGCCACTTTGTAGACAAGTGGGCGAATGAGGTAAGTAAATTATTTCGACAGGCTCAGGAGCTCACAACATGTGAAAAATAAATGCCTACTATGGCATCCAAAGAAAATAAGTAGAAGAAATGTGAGAAAATGATAAAGAAAACATGGCACATGCTACATCCCAAGCACACAATTCCACAGGCACCATTTCAACAAAATATTGATCAAAAATTGTCAGGGCGGAAACTCAACATCAAAATGTCATTTCCATTGTGTAGCACGAACAGGTTTAATGTAATTAAATATAAAGAGATGTGCTTTGATCCAGATAACTCTGGGCACTGTTAGTAGCAGAGGCATGAGGACATGGTCTGATGGAGGCATTTTGAGTCACAGAATAATTCAGGCTGGAAGGAACCTGTGGATCCCAAGCTAGACCAGGATGCTCAGGACCCTGATCAGTTTATTTGTCTCCAAGTAGCTGAGTCCTGTGTTCACAGGCAGGAGCAGCAATGGCCAGTCCCAAATATAACTGTTTCTAAAGCTATCTACAAGAAAGCATGAAATTTGGCAAATAGTCATGTATGCATGAATAGCTGGACAGGTGTTCTAATTTATCCATACGCTTTTAAGATATAGCATGCTCTTAGCATGGGTTTCCAGAAGCAAATCCTATCCTACCCAAACTGAACTGGAAGTTTATAATGGAAACTTCCTAATGGTTCTTTACAGCATAAAAGAACATAAGAAGCACATCTCATAGCTAAACAGAAATCTATCTAAATACTCTTGAAAGTCAAAATCCTGTCTGGTTATAGGAAAGAAACTGCTTATGATATAATTAGGGAGGCTTTCCTTTGTTTTCATAATTTTGATCTCATTGCAATTCTGGAAAAAACCCCTTCAGCATGTCTCCAGAAATGTTCTGCTATAGAATCATCAAAGATAAACCCTTCAGCTCCAGTGATATGCAAATGATGACATGTTTTTTAAAAGCATTAACGAAGTTGTTCAAAGCATCTTTTTAGTCTACTCTGCTTCCAAACAAACCATAAACTGTCCACATGCAGTGAGATTCGCTAACCCATAAACATAGCCAAATGGAGGAAGATCAGAACCTTAATGAGTTTGGTCCCCTTTGAATTCTAGCTGATCAGTGTCACCAATAATTTCAACAGGCTCTAAATTAAGCACTTTCTGTCTTCAAAGTGCCTTGCAAACATCAACCAATTAATCCCTGCAGGTCTTCTCTGAGGTAGGTAAGTAGGTATTGTTATCCCCATTTTACAGTTGGCTGAACACAGTCAGAGGGTTAAGTGATTTGCTGCAGGCCACAGATGGAGGTGGGATTAAAACACAAGAGTCACTATGATTCTTTTTAGACGATAGCACTTCTTTTTTTTCCCTGCTGACTTTTCTGTGCTGACTTTAGACATATTGGCCTTGTGGTAATACTTAAAGGAAACAAAATAAATTGTCCTTGTTAAAAGCAAGGAAACAGAGAGAAATCTGGGGTTTGTGCTGATAACACTTTTGTTGCCTTATACTGATGTTTTTTCCTACAATTTTTTTCTGATATTTAAGTATCATTCCTTTCATAGGGGGACTTATTTCTGTGGCAATGTAGCATGCTACTAATTGAAAGATATGTCCTGCTCCTTTACAGGTTTTATTTTGTCTTTGTGCTTTCAAATTAGTAAGTTTAGGTGGCACCCTGCCCATAAATTGGGCAGACACTTTCCTTCCAGGATCAGGGTAACAGTTGGTAGGCTTGATCCACTGCAGCACAGGCAGGAAGAAATGGAGAAAGGCAGCTTTGAGAACCAAGAGCAAAGAAAGCCATTAACTGAAACCCAACCCCAGCAAACCGCTTGTAACCATTCTAACAGGCGTAAGATTGATACCTTTCCCACTTCAACAGAAAGATCAGATGGAAAAGGGAGAGTATATCCTTTTCCTCTCTATGTATACAACTTCAGGCCACTTGAAGACCCATTTGTCATTAAGTCAATCCAGTGTATTGTAATAAACTTCTGAGTTTTATCAGGAAACCGCTTTTCATCTAGCAGCCAATCCACAGCATCAGTTCCCTGGAATTCTTTTTAGAATAGAAAAATCCACTACTCAAAGTTGATGCCTTGCAACTCCTGAGCACCTTCTCTGTTAATTTTTCAGATGACACTCCACTTTCAGAAGCCTTCCAGTACAGGAATTGACATGCACAGAGAAAATCAGTAAATATTTGAAAATTATTATTCACTTCCTACTATATAGTACAGTTATTTCAGCCATATTGCTGGTTATGTGTTTTTATTATACACCTTCCCTGAGTCCTGAAAGTATAGCTCCATTAATGCTAAAAAAACCCCAACCAATTTATTAATACATCACTGTAATTAATACATGGTGGTATTCATATATTACACAAAGCAAGGATCATACCTCCTTTGTGTTAGGTGTTGCCCACAGGTAATGGTCTCATCAAAGTTTTATCAGCTGAAAGTTTACTTTATTAAAGGTACTTGTGAAGCCTTCAGATAAAGTAAATCATTTAACATAGGATCATGGTTAAATAAAATGCAATTTACTTTTCTATTTCTGTGGATACTGAATCAAAAGAGTATTTTTACCCTTAGAAACGTTTGTTAGTAACTACCTTGCTCTCACGTGACAATCACTTATGTCACTTTTTAGAAGAAAAATATAGGTTAATGATTCACAACCTGAGGAATTGCAG
Source organism: Corvus hawaiiensis (assembly GCF_020740725.1). Taxonomy (NCBI): domain Eukaryota; kingdom Metazoa; phylum Chordata; class Aves; order Passeriformes; family Corvidae; genus Corvus; species Corvus hawaiiensis. The sequence continues at coordinate 34,497,485 of NC_063219.1, read as the reverse complement.
TCTTAGTACAAGAGTGTAAGAACACGTAGGATTTTGACTCTTAGAAGGCATGTTTTCAGTAATAAAAACATGTATTACACGGGTTAGGAAGAGTCTGATTTTCACAGTAATTCTGTGACCAGAGAAACATGTAACGCAAAACACAAGCTTGGAAATTGCTATTTGCTAGCTCTGTCTCAAGAAGATTTGTAGCTGACTCTGAATTATATGCTCTGCAGAAACAGCTCCCTTCTTTTATCACTTTGTAATCATTAACTTGTCCTCTGTGCAACAATCATTAACTGGTCCTCTGTGCAACAAAGGAAGTTTTCACATGGATTTTCTGATAGGGGAAACAAAAGAGATCATAGATAACAAAGCAGCAGTGTGAATGACAGTTTTAGAGGACCTTCATCCAAACAAGCCTCAGTAACATCTCATCAGATCGGTATCATCCCCAAATTTCCCTCCACTCAGCACTACCATGCTTCAGGGCTAATCCAGTGAACCATTCCTCAGTTCCAAATTTCTTAGGCTACCTATGAACACAAATAACTGAGTGATTGTCCCATATGCCATTGATTAACATAATCAATCTCTACATCATGTATTTTGCTGTTACAGGTCTATCTGTACAGTAAAATTGAGCTGTGGGAACATTTGTCTGCTTGGGGTGTAACTACACTCACAGTTCTGTGCATCCCTCCCCACATGTCAACACACTCCATGCTATCCACCCCAATAAAGAGCAACTCTCAAACTTGTCAAACAGCTCAAGAACTCGCATACAAATAATCTATTCTATTCTATTCTACTTTATTACATGTCTTTTGCTCATCTGCATGCACTGCCACAAATCACCTGCACTGTGAGCATATTTTAATGTCCTGCACTGCACACTTAGAGAAGGAGCAATGTTTAATCATCTATGCCGCTCCAAGATGAGAATACTTCTCCAAAAAAGCACATCTGTCACCCATATGAATTTCTGGCAAGGTAGAAACCAATCTTTTCTTAAAGCTCACCTCCCCTATGTGCGGCTCCGTGTCCTGATTAGTTTTTTAGAGCCTGTTCAATATGCATATTTCTGAAAATGTGGTTCACAGGTTTGCATGTTTAGCAGGCTGGAGAGCCTTTCCAGCACCATATCCCTGCTGAAAACTGCACAGCAATTGCTGGTGCCATGAGCTGGGCATCCTCCATAAGTGAAAAAGATGATTATTTAAACATGATTCTACTCATTTGTATACAAAAATCCCTCATCGGCTCATTTATCTGCCTAATCATCTCATGTTTTGCTGCACATTCTGTGATGACTTGGGGAATCTGTTTGCCTATTTATGTGTCTAAAAAGTAGTGAACGTATGACAGATTCTATATGAAATGAGGAATGAATTGCAATAATTACAATTTTGTTTTAAAAGAAGATTTATGGTATCATAAGGCTAGGGTTAGCATCTAAATATGGAGATTCAGGAGAAGATTTTTTATTTCTATAGAATTTGGTATCCCTCAGATTTTTCTGGATAGAACCACAAAGTAGATACTGAATTTGCTGAACACTGGTATTTCCTGAGTTATAATCAATTACAGTTTGCTTTTAATGCAACTTCTATGTGATATTCCAGACCAGTATATTCATATACTGCTAACAGTATATGAATTACTATCATATCTTACCTACCATGTTTTTAAAGATAAACATTATTTGGCTATTAATCATAACCAAACTCATACTCTCTGTAGTGTGTGTGAAAGAGTTCTAGAGCTGTTAGGGGAAGAGTAAGATAGTAACTCTTGTCAAATACTTGAAAATAATATTTGCATTTGAAACTGGTGTTTTAACTAACTCGGAGCATGTAAACTGGTAACAGGAGCATTTTAGAATAAAACTTTTGTCAGACTTTCACCTTTATCATCCCTTGGGGCTACCGGGGCAATCTGAGCACATTGTTATTACATAAAGAATATTCTCTCCCTTCTTCTTTCTAGTTCAAATTTCAAGTGAAAGAGTAAATCTATATAACTGAATTAATTATTCCCAATATAGTTACTCACTATAACTTTTTGTCGTGAGTTGTGAAATTGAGGGGAGACACACATGACACACTATGCTAATCAAAATCTTTTCTGCAAATTAATTTGCCTGCATGAATATTAACAGTACTGAGACCCCAGAGGTAACCATAAATAAAATCAATTATTCTGTTTTGTTTGTCTCTATATTTGGGTTGATTTTCTCTTGCAAACCTATCCTATGATTGCTATGTATATTCTACATTTATAATCTCAGGGTTTGGGGGTTTATTTGTTGGTTGGGGACTTTTTTTTTTTTTTCCTTTTTTTGCTTTGTTTTTTGTGTTGGTTTTTGTATTTGGTTGGGGGGGGGTTGTAGAGTTTGTTGTTGTTGTTGTTGTTGTTTTCTTTTTATATTATCCAGCTACCTGAAACAGATCATCATCAGACCTCTCAGCCAAACCCACAGGTGCCAGAAAAGTTCAGAGGGCAACCTGCAGCCCACTCACGTTGCAGCCCCTGAAAGGTTGGTGGAACATCTCATCCCTCAGTAGGGACCAGCCCTTGCTTCCTGCCTCATCCAGGAGCCTCTCTCCTCAGCAAGGGGAAAGAGACAACTCTGAGGACAGAGTTGCCTGCATTTTGAATGGTATACAGGACCTCTGCTCTTCCTCCTCCACCACGACTCCGGGACCAGTGACTTCATTCGGAGCCCGCCTGGGTACCCATGGCAACACAGGGCTCTACAACACACTTCAAAGAATGTTCTTGAGGGGAAATTCAAAAGCCCGCTTGTATGAACACATCAGTCAGAGGGGGGCAAATGCCCCCGTGAGGAGCGTGGCCCCCGCGGGCGCGCCGGGCAAGTGCAATTCCCATGCCCGGGGCGGCAGACAAAGAGCGGCCCGAGGCGCCCGCCCGGAGCCCGAGAGCGCGGCGACACCGCCGGGGAGGAGCCAGGCGCGGCTGCCCCGGGGGCGGGGGGGCAGCGCGGCAACTTATAAAAGGCGCGGCCCGCCAGAAGAGCTGGGCGCGTTTGGAGCAGCGGCGAGTGGTGTGACTGAGAGAGGCGCGGCTGCGGCAGCGGCAACAGCCCGAGAGCGCGGAGCCGTCCGATGGCTCTGAGCATGGACAGCAGCCTCGACAGCCTGGATGTAAGTGCCGGGAGCGCGGCCGGCTGCCCATGTGCGCGCTGTTTGCAAACAAAGGTGCCCTCGGCGGAGGCTGCGGGCGGCGGGGGTCGGGACAGCGGAGGGGTCTGCGGGGCGCGGACGGGCAGGGCTCGGCTCTGAGCCCCGGCCGCTGCTGCCTCTGCCTGCAGCGCTTCGGACCTTGGCACAGCTGCGGCCACTGCAAATTCCAGCTGCAGGAGTCTGCTCCTTCCCTGGGGCTCTGCTGCTCTGCCGTCAGTTCAAGTGACATGTGGCACCTTTGTGGACTGAAAAACGCCGGTAGAGCAATTAGCACTACGGGAATGATGAGAGGGGAAGAGGCGATGAAGTTTGGAGCGATCTGACTTCAGAGAATGGCATCCCTTTGCCCTGGTGTGCGCCCAGACCTCGGGCTGCCGGCGGGACTGGGAGCGGCGGCAGCGCCCGCCCGTCCCGCCCGCTCCCCGGGAGAAACTAAGTGGCGTCCCACTCTTCCGGGGGCAGCTCCTCTACCTCGGTTTTGAGGGTAGTTAGGACCAAAAAGGAGATCTCTGGCAAGTTCCAGCTTTAGGCCCGCAGTTAATCCCCGCGTGGAGCCGGTGCCTCCGCGTGTGAAGCGCGGCGGGACCCTCGGGCGCGCCCTGCGCGGAGCTCGGGGGTCCGTGGGACACAGGGCATGATAACAAAAATCTGAAGACCTGAGGAACTGCACATAACCAGATGGCACTCGCCCGCCAGCATTGGTTTTAGCGCGGTGGCCCAAACCGTTGGTGGTTTCCTGACGCGCTTTCATGCCCTCACCAAATTTCGCTTCCTTTTTTCCACCGCTATGCTCACTTGGTCCGTCTGGCTGCAGCCCCGCGCCGGCCGCGCTCACCCCCTGCCCCGCAACCGCAGAGGGTGGGGAACAAAGGGAGGGAACGTGGCCCATCGTGGTGACCCTCCACGGGCTTTTGAGTTCCCCTGATTAAGGTCACCTCTCTCTTTCTTTCTGTCTTTATGGGCTTTGGGGTTTTTTCCCTTGTCTGAGTGTGTGGAGCTGTCAATTGCTTCTCAGCAGGGAATTCTTGCTATTATTTATCCTTTATTACATCAGCCGAGGGTACCTTCTCTATTTCCCCTTGACCCCATCCTCTTAATGAGAAGGGACTTCGGAGCAGCAGCATTTCTAAGTAATTTTTTTTTTTTTATGGTTCTCTATTGTAAGAGTTAAATATGATAGGTCATGCTCTGTGTGGACAGACCTCTCACATCTGGCACTTTCTGGGCTCTCCCATTTGTAGTGTCCATCTGATTGGAGCACTGAAGTGTCCAGAACCTACAATATTTCTGGGAATAGCCATTATCTTTCTTTGCTCTTTCATGCCCTACTCTTAGCAAGATCTTACGCCTCAGAGAAAGACAAAGGAAGTTGTAAAACTTATTCTTATTTGCTGTGTATTTTATATATGCATATGTAAACACTGTATTGGTTTTCAAAAGTTTGCCCATTTGTGATGGTGGAGACTGTTCAGGCAACTTTTCACATATTGTCATATAGAATAAGTTTTTGCAGAGGAGCTAACATCTAATTTTATTTCTTTTTTTTAGCTGTCATCTGGGTTATTAATTGAATTTTCTGAAAATGGCACGGATGAGATTGGTTCGGGTGACTATGGAGACTATGAAGAGCCATGCTTTCAGCATGAGAATGCCGATTTCAACCGGATCTTCTTGCCAACAATCTACTCCATCATCTTCCTAACGGGAATAATCGGCAATGGATTGGTTATTATTGTTATGGGCTACCAGAAGAAGCAAAGAAGCATGACTGATAAATACAGGCTCCACCTCTCTGTGGCTGACCTCCTTTTTGTCATCACCTTGCCATTCTGGTCTGTGGATGCAGCCATAAGCTGGTACTTTGGGAATGTTCTGTGCAAGGCGGTTCATGTCATTTACACAGTCAACCTCTATAGCAGTGTCTTGATTTTGGCCTTCATAAGTTTAGATCGTTACCTGGCGATAGTCCACGCTACCAACAGCCAGCGCCCACGAAAGCTGTTGGCTGAGAAGGTGGTATATGTAGGTGTGTGGCTGCCAGCTTTGCTACTGACAGTGCCCGATATAATCTTTGCCAGTACCAGTGAAGTAGAAGGAAAGTATCTCTGTGATCGCATGTACCCTCATGAAAACTGGCTGATCTCTTTCAGATTCCAGCATATCTTGGTAGGACTTGTCTTGCCTGGTCTAATAATTCTGACTTGCTACTGTATTATCATATCCAAGCTGTCACACTCCAAAGGCCACCAGAAGCGCAAAGCCTTGAAGACCACGGTTATCCTCATCCTTGCCTTCTTTGCCTGCTGGCTGCCATATTATATCGGCATCAGCATCGACACCTTCATCTTGCTGGGAGTCATCAGACACCGCTGCAGCTTGGAGACCATAGTGCATAAATGGATCTCCATTACGGAAGCCCTGGCATTCTTCCACTGCTGCCTGAATCCAATTCTGTATGCCTTCTTGGGTGCCAAATTCAAAACATCAGCTCAAAATGCCTTGACATCAGTAAGCAGAGGATCAAGCCTCAAGATTCTTTCAAAGGGCAAACGTGCAGGACATTCTTCTGTTTCTACAGAGTCTGAGTCTTCGAGTTTCCATTCCAGCTAACGCTGCTCCTTGCCATCATTTTATAAAGAGACACTTTAAAGTTGCGCAAGATTTCAGACAAATAAGACTGACCATAATGTACAGATTTATTTACAGTTGGGATTTTATATTGTTTCTTTTAGTCTCTGTGGAGTTTAATTGACTTATTTATATAAAAAAACCTTTCGTATTGATGACAAACTGTCTAGGCAGGTCCTGTGGACAAGTGGTTGGTTCACAAAACTTTTAGTGACTGTCTGTATGTATAGATGTGTGAACTAAACACTTTGGATTTTAGCAAAGTGACTGTTAAAAGTTTAGAAAATATTTCTCTGTTGTTTATATGTAAATGTTTTTGGTGTTGCTGTTATTCTTAAAAGTTTGGCTGGACATTTTTACCTTACTACAAGCTGTTTGGTTTACAATAGCTTAACTCTGCTGTAGAAATGGCACTTATAACCAAAGCCTCCTCTGTTACATGCTAGGGTTTTTCCCTCCATTCTCAGTAATTGATGGTTTGCAAAATTTTCTGTTCAAGGTAAAATAAAAGTATATGAAAAAAAGTTATTCTGAGTGGTATTTTCATTTCTGGTTGAATTTTTCCCAGTGCTTTTATTTACCATTCTAAATACACAATAATGTCTTAGAAAATTGTAATGCCTTGTGAAAAGCAGGAAAATTAGTTTCAGTAACATTGATTATTCAGCTGACACCTACCTCTGAGTTCCATGTCATGTTTTTTCACCAGAATACATTTATTCCAGTTAACATTATGTTTAGAATTACTTAAACTATCACTTGGAGAACTTTTTTGAGGCAGAATATCTGCAAGTGAAAACGAATCTATTCAAGCAATTGCTAAAGTTTACAGCCCCAGGAGTCAAACTCAGATTGATGCCATGAAGATTTTTTGCCTTTTCTTTTATACCCCTGTTATACCTTTTTTACAACTTCTGTATTCTTAGTGCTTTTTGCCTACATTCTTGGACGTGTTTGTCAAGCTGAGAGACTAAACATTTTAGAAGCTTTGTTAGGTAGAGGATAGTGGGCCCCAGACCCCAAGGTCCTCTCCAGAACACATCTTGTAAACTAAGAACCATCCAGGGGAAGGTTCCTTGGGGAGGGGGGCTCATTCAAGCCTCTCATTGGGGAATTTTTGATTGATATGCTAATTAGTAAAACCTATAATGTTATAACAGATCTTTTGGGGGGGAATTGTGGTGTGCATTTTGGTGCATTTGACCTGGACCTGTGCATCTAAGGATCCTTAAAATAAATACCAAGGTAAAGTCCCTTTTTCCCTTCTAACTGTGTTTGACTCTTGATTTTAAGACCAGGAAAAGGCATCAGGATTACTGCAAGTGCCTAACCTTTATGCCATGCATATAAAGTCAATCAACATTTCTTCTGCCTTTTTCTGTTCTTCTAAATTTAGTTTCACATGTTAATAGTAATCAAAAGTAGTAGAATCAAAGTGATTTTTGACTAGAAATAAAGTTATTCTATTAAAGTGTATTTGCTCTGAAGGAGGTAAGTGGTTTTCCCCTATGGAGCTTTCCCTATCCTGTCTACATCCAGATTTTCTTAAGGTAATATTACAATCTTCATGTTCTTTTTAAAAACACAGAATGTGGGCCAGTTCTTGAAAATATTTTTAGTAGGAATCAGCCAGACTATAGAATTTCCAACGATTAATGCTGAAATCTTAATTGTCTAGTTAGTCATGTCTTCACATTAGCAGAGTGCATTCACAAGTAATGGGATAGCCAAGAGAACAGAGCCATTGAGAGTATTTGTATGTTCTCACATTAAAAAAACAGACACAACGGTTACTTAAATAAAAAAATACATGATAAACAACTTGGAAGTCAAAAAGAGCAAAAAAATAACATCTACTAGTCAGACAGAGCTGAAATAGGCAACATGGATATGGCAGGGGTATTATCCAAATTTTTCACAGGCACAGCACCCTAGTGATTTTGTGGAGCAAGTACCACTATGCTAAACTATACATTAAATTCCATGTTTTATATTAGATATTTTCATAAATACAAGACCCTTCTGTTTTCAACTTCCCTTCTCTCCAGTGAGGAGGCTGCAACCTTGGCTACATCCTGCACTCCTTCCCTTGCAATGACAGTAGTAATCATCTGATTCTGTGTTGAGCTGATTCAGTGCTGAACCAGCACAAAATCTGGCAGAAAAATAGGTAATTTTCCAGCAATTTAGTGAATTGAATGCTTTCTATGAGGAATCCAACAAGTATTACAAAAAGGCAAGATTTTGTAACCTGGAGCCAGCAATGGGAGAGAAAAGGGAGAGAAAAGGGAGAGAAAAGGGAGAGAAAATGAAAAAGACACAGATTTCCCCCCCCACTTCTAGCAACTAAACTTTTAGATCAGTTAACTCTGAGTTTTCATTCAACATAAATTAACAGCAGAAAAGATGCATTCTCAAGAAACAAAAGGTCTCACTTTGATCAAGTTGCTCTTCCTAAACAGGGCTGAGAAATGAGGAAAAGGTGGTATAGGAGCAGAACTCCTTAAATGGTTTATTTTTGTTGTTCATTTGTGTGTTTTCTTAATTTAGTGAGGGTTTCCCTGTGAAGAATTTGCTGTTCTAAATGATTCTGATTTTCAGCCCAGCCCAATCAATCACTGTGATTTAACTGCACTTATACTTACAGGCTATCAACACGCTGCTGCTTATTTGTTGAGGAAATGTTTACAGCCCCCAGCATTAAATTAGATGATTCCCATTATGCTTCAGTCAACCAACTTCTACCTCAAGCAGAGTTAACAGGAAAGAGGGTGCAAGAGAGAATAAACTCAGCAGCCATGTTACTGCCAAAGACCACTGAAAGGACACTAAACAAACAACAGAAAGAATTTGTGTAGAAAATTAATTAGCAAAATTTTAAAAAACTTAAACCCATGCCCCAGAGGGATGATTTTTATAGAACTGCCGTTGTTCTCAGTGGAATTAATGAACCTGTGGATGGAAGATTGTCTTGAAAAGGAGTTGTAAATTCTTTGGGGTTTTGCCTCAGCGAGAAAAATGAGTCAAAAGCCACATGTATATATTTCTAAATAATTTTATATACCTATAAATATGAATATAATATATATTTGCACTGTTTACAGAGCAAATATTTGCAAATTGAATGAAGTTGTCATGAGGAAACATAAAGAAATTATGAATCCAGTTCTGTCTTTTTATGTATGAGTAAGTCAGAGAAAATAAGGCAAATTTCTCTTAAATCCACTGAGCTATTCCAAATATACCATGTTGGTAAAAAATATTAATTTACTCCATTTCAAAACAAAATCACCTTTAAGCTGATTTTTTTATTGAGGCTGTGACTTCTTTGCATCTTTGTGAAGCAAAAGTGGTCCCAGTAAATGCATTTGTCAAAGCCTAAATTCAGTGGAAAAGGTGAATGAACCTAATATTGTAATTTATACATTGGACAAGTCCACACAGATCAAGAATTTTCCAAAGTTTTCAAAGGGACTTTCGAAGTCTTTTTCCAGATTGTTCCTCTCTAGTATACAAAATAATCATGACATTCCTCAAGATACACACAATGCATAGTCTCGGCACTTTCTCGAAGTCATAAAATAATAGCTGTGTCCAAGTAATTTAAAATATGCAACTCAAGACACAGAAGAGAGCACAAATATGAGTTTGGTTACAAATCATTGAGTATTGGTTACAAACCAGTTTAAAATGTTAGTTTAAAATGTAGTTTAAAAGATTTATAATGTATCTACAAAGACTCTTTCCACTGAATTCAGGTGCTATGTATTTTGCTATGGTTGTTGCAATGTGCCAACAGCAATGCTGGACTAAAATATGGATATTCACCTAATACTCTAATGCACACATTTTGAGTGCCTAAGATTATCTGGAAATCCTTTGGATCGTGCAAGGCTAAACCAAGAATAGAACACGTACACAAACTTTTGCTTCCTCTGAAATGTTTTTTGGAAGTAAAGTCAGAACACTTAAAGCAGTGGGGTAAAATGCCATTGTAACCCATTATTTGTGTGGTAATCCATTATTTGTAGGTGTGTTTTTACTCTCATCAGGTGGTACCAAACCCACATCAGAGGAGCAAGTGAAAAGCCTGGGGGGTGCAGTGAGGCTGCCCAAGCGAATGTACAGAGGGCTGTGAGCAGGGGGTAGTTACTGCTCCTTTCTTGGCCAGTTTTATGACATAATCATTATGCAGGGGCTTGAACTTCTATGCATATACATAAATCAAAACAAAATCACCATGAAAATAAAAAGGAAGTAGCAGTAATAACATGGAGCCATTCATGCAAGTGAATGGTTTATCTTACGATGGCTGTGCTGTAGTTGGACAATGTACAAAGTGACCACTTCTAGATGTTTGGTTGAAAAGGCCATTTTTTACATTGTTTGGGAAAGGAAACAGCATGACGAGGAAGTACTTCCTTGATCCAGGCATGCCTTCAAAATTCCCTAACAATGGAGTATTCTCATATTCTCATAGTGCTGAAACTTAGGAAACACTTAAGCAGATAGAGCCCCAGAGGTTTTTGCTCAAAGGATGCCACTCCCTCACTTTATGTTTTGAAAGAGCTATACAGACTCCTTTTCACAGCCATAAATCACATGTCAATTGAAATTACATGAGCACTGGGATTATTGCTTATAAAGAAGGAGCAGATTTCTTAAAATCTTTTCTCTTTAGGAAAAATTTTTCTGTCATTCTTTTAATTTTCTCTGAAAATCTTTGATCTTCAACAGGGTGAAGTGTAAAGAGAATTTGTTTTAACAACAATTCTCTTACTATCTTCCCACCATCCTAGTTCTAACAGGACATACAATAAAACAATGCTATACTTATTGGTTTTGACAGCATATTTTAATAGAAGTTGATTATAAGCATACTTTGTGTTTGCTTATTTATATATATGTAACATAAATATATCTACATGTATATGATGATGTAGATTATAAGCACCATTTTCAGTTGCTGATTCAAGTGATCCAGGCTCCAGCACAGCTACCACTGACTTCAGAGGAGTCAGGGTTCATTACACATGTAGCAGGTATTGATTAAAGCTACTATTTTCTTGAAGGACAGATGGCTTCAGTGACAAACTCCAACTGAATTCAGAGACAGCGGGGTACCTAAAGAATTATGCTTCCTAAAGGGTACAACCTTATAGCCCAAATCAATTACAAATAAAGATTACCAGGTGCTGATTTCAGTTCAGTCAGAGATGTACATGAAATTAAATCTTTCAGTATGGAGCAGGTGGAATTGTTCTGCTGAACATAACAGAAATAAATTTTCAGCAAAATGGTTCTCTCTTACTGAAGGCTTGCAAGCTTTGCACACCCAGCTATCAACAGTCTTGCAGTAATTTGTCTTCAGTAGCACAGTGTTTGAAAGAAATAGGTCAACATTTAAAATAGCCTTGTCTTTTGGAATTCACACCAGGAGCAGATTCTCACCACACAAACATGTCAGAGTAATCAGTAATTATGAGGGATTTTTGAAGGTTTACACTGCAATGAGTTCTTTGGCTTCTGTTCTGGTTTGGTTTTGACTTGGATTTTTTTGCTGTTGGTGCTGCCTTTTGTTCCTCCTGCCCTCTTCTCACAGCTTCTATTCTACTTAACTTTTCCTTTAAAAATATATCTTTATAGAATTGTTAATGGCTCTGTTCTGTTAAGACTACACACAATATCCAGGACAAACAAGAAAAAGTATAAAGAAAGTCTTTGAATAAAAGAAATTACAGCTTTCACAACTGTTTCTATGTCTATGTGTTTCTATGTTTTGGTTTTTTTCCCTTGGGGAAAATATCTAGAATTTAAAATGTGTTTAAAACCACTGATTCTAACAAGCCTGAACATGAGCTCACCAAACAGAGAAATTTTGGTATGCTTTATAGTAGAACACGAAACTGAGACCTGAGTGTCCACAGATCAACTCCACCTCTAAAATTTGTGGGAAGCAAGAGACTAATTCTGGTGTTTTTATAGACATGTTGACATGTTTTATTGTGATAGCAATAGATGTGTCTTGTCAATATTAGGTTCATTGCAAGCCTAAAATCTATTATTCCTGCTCTTTGTGGGAGGAATTACATCTCATAAAAGTGCTAAGGTCACTGTTGGAACTCAGTACAGAATGCATTGATAAGAGAAGCAAGAGTCTAACAAGGATTCAAGAGAAGAAGGGATTATTGTACAAGGGCAAGGTTCATGTTAGATTTAATTTGACAGCAATGGAAATGTAGAGTTCCTGTCCTCCCCTGCCCCTTGGTGTTCACCACCTTCCTTTCCAAGGCCTTTCAGGTCATGCCCTCACTCTGCTTTGCTTGCTCTCTTTCTCTCCAACTCCATGGAGGTGATCCCCTAACAGAGCTTTCCCGCATGGAACTGGGCACTAATAATGCACTGACACAAGGTAACTGAGCTCATTTACTAATCAACAGGACAAAAAGGAGTCCCACACCTCACAGTCCCCTTCCTTCTCTCCTTTACTCTTACCTATGCAGACCCCTCAGCCTCTGCTCTTGTGACTCCTTGGCAAACCAGTTCAGCTCTTGAAGATTGGAGTTTCACAGGAATTTGAAGCAATCTGACTTCCTCTATTAGGAAGATCTTCAGACTCCCTCCCTCCTTTCTTTCCTCCCTCCCTGCTTCTTCTAATCTTTTCACTTGATATCTTCAATACTCTGATTCTAAATCCTGTGGACCTGTTGCCTGCTGTGCATTATCTATTGAATAAGTCACACTTGACTTAATTGATTAAATAGACAGTATCTTGTTTTAAAAATGTATTTTATACCATTTTAATGGAGTTAGCTCAGAAACAGGGCTCATTACACTCAAGATAAAAAAGAAAGCAATCAGATACATGGCTAAGCAAAGAAAGAAAAGTTGTTATTTTTTTCACTTTTTATTTCAGCAGCAATAAGCTCTTAGTTTGAGTCCTGTTTTGTGAAGCCCACCAGCCACAGAAAATGCACAGGAGGAAGTGAATGGATCTCAGCCAGCACAGTGAACTGAATTGTCTCACCAAGAAGTCAAAAATCGGAGCAATTGCAAGACTGAGGGCAGATTCATGCACCTGGGAGCTGTCAGGGGAGCAAAGAAGTGGGACCCCTGCTTTTGAGACCAGTGAGTTGTTAGACCAGCTTCGCTATCTTGTCAAAACTTCCTTAAGTAAACAGCCAAACTGTTAAACAAACACACGAGTTCTCAGGTAGGGGGCAAGAGGTTGAAAAAGTATGGAAAGGACAGATGCCCCTCATTAAGGGAAGTGAGCCCTGTTTGCTCCTTAGGTAAAATACCACTACGTGGCCATGGTCCTGCAGAGCACTTTTCCCTGAAACAAAGCTCAAGAAAGAGGTCTTGAATCAGTGTTTTGAACTAAAGAGATCTGTAATAGATCTCAATGATCAGCCATGTTCTTGACTATATTGCTCATCAGATTTAATGTAGCTATTTAAGACACACAGCAATTTTACATTCATACATAGAGTCCACAGGACTTTTGAATGAGGTGGGTGCTAGTGCGATTTTTAAAAGCAGAATACTTGAAAAGCACAGAGCAGGTCTTTTCCCATTTAACAATCACCAAACAAAAGCCAAAAAACCCACAACAAAGCACTTAGTTAGAGTTTTATGCTGTGATTCTCTCCTTAACCCACCACCTAAGGAAAGCAGCTGCCTCTTAGCATGAAAACTGCTTAGGAAAAAACATTAGATCCCTGCTTCAAAGGCAAACTTAGTTTCACTGAAGAAATGTAGTCAGCCCGGTCATGTTGAAGACTAAATATGCTCGGATTGTATAGTCTGAATGTATGGAGCTATATGGCTCTCCTAATATTCTGCAATAAAGGGGAGAGCCTGGCAACTGCATGAATATTCAGTGTAGAGTATTCACCCGTCCAACAGTTTAGCCATACCCAGCCCAGAGAATAAACAGTCAATGGAGCCACGGATCCTTGAATCTACTCACTCTTTCTTCTTCCTACAAGCTAATATGGAAGGAGGACTAAGAAACTTTGCCCCCTCTTTAAGTACTTTGTGGGGACTCTGTAATAAAAACTGTAACAGATGAAGGATGCAAGATCCTTGGTCTGTGATATTCAAGATGACTCTGCTACCCAGGTGTTTGAAAGAGATCTCATTCATTCATTCATCCAGTTTCAGTAACAATTTTAAAATGAGAACAAATTTTTGTACTCTTCAGAATCCTTTTTTAAATCCTCTGTTCTTAGTAGCACACACTTTACATGTATTCTTTCAGTCGCCAGCCAAACTGGGGCGCATTATGCCCTCTACAAGCCACGTCCTGAGAGGAACATGGGATTGAACTGCTGAGGTGACACTGACTGAGCCCACAGTGGTGCTGTTGGGTGATATTAGCCGAGGTAATATCAATGCAGCCAGGGAAGCAGCTGTGATTACCTGTCCCTTTATCCATCCCGGCTGTCCTGACCACTGGGCTACAGAATTAGTCTCTCTCCGACTTGGTGAATATTTATTTATGTAAAGTTCAACATTTTCAAAAGGACTCACAAGACAAAAGCACCCCATCAAATACAACAGCATGGTGATTAAGCACCTCCCGAGAGACAGTGGCTCTCAGACTGCGAGGAAACCCGAGCTTTTGCCCCGATGTCCCTTGACAAGGGACATTGTTTTTGCAAGAGGGCTCCTCCTCCTGCTCTTCAGTGTTTTGTGTAGGATGAAAATAGCACCTATAGGAGTAAGCACTGTCCTCGGAAAAAGCTGAGAAGTGCTTTGTTTATGACTTCTGCCGGAGGTTAGGCAGATCTACTTTGTCAAGCGGCACTATCCAGTCTGAAATGGTTCTGTGCATTAGCAGCAACAGATATCTGGGTATCAGATCTGCTAGGAATACACAAAAGCTTCTTAAGGTTTATGTTTACATTTAAGTGTCCAAATCATTTGTAGAAACATAATGTGTTGCAGTCTAGCTGTCAGTAAGTGGAGTCTAGAACACTACAGAACTCTGCACCACCTAAAAACCGAGCTGTAGAGGATATTCACACACCAGACAGAAACAGCTACAACGCGTTTTCCTCCACAGTCTTTTCACAAACCACATCAGCGAACGGACAGCTCATCCTAATGAGCTCCTCAGCCACTGAGGTACACTTAATCCTGAATCAGCAAAACCTGATACTAATGCTCAGCTGCTTGAAATGGAATTATTTTCTGATGACTGGACTTAATCCAACCAAAGGTCAGTACAAATAAAAAAATGCTGTCAGCTCAGGACTTAATGATATATTCTTACCTCTGTAGACCTATAATTTCTCTAGATACCTAAGAGGTCATGTCAATCCTAATGTCTCCCAGTTTTATGAATGCAACCATAAGCACCTTTTAAATCAGATTACAAATGATTATTATAACTCTAAATCAAGGGAAAGGCTCACCATTTTCTCTAATTGGAAAGACTAATTTAATTAGAATTATTTTCTTTCCAGATGCTTTGTGGTTGTTCCATTACATTACAATAGATGGTCTGGGTTCATGGAAAAGAAACAGTTAATTGTTTATGACTTGGAAAGGATGAGAAATTGGTTCACATCTGCTGGTGTAGCCACACTTCAGCCACACTCCTATTGTTTCTGAATTGTAGGTATCTTCATATACACTACATGGTGGCTTCATTTCTAATTTAAAGTAGATGAAAAGATGGTGTAAACAGAAAACTTATGCTGTTCTGACATGTTTAAAAGATCTTCCTCGATCTAAAATAGGTAATTGATAAAACCATCAGAAGTGAAAAGTTAATAATTCAAGATTTACAAGTCAGTGGGCACAAAGTAGAAAATGGTAATGTATTCAATATCCTAGCCTGATTTTGTACTGAATTAACATAAATTGACATAGCCTCCAAAGCAAATCTTGTCAACAACCTCACTTTGCCTTATTAAAATCATCATGGTATCTATATTATTTTTGATTTTCAGATTTCCAGATACGAAATAGGCCAAACCTATATTCTGTGTAGCTTTGCTGAATCTAATGTTTAATTATTTATTAGATATCAAATGCATAACATCTGCATAAGAAGGCTGACATATGTTAGGACCTTTGACTTTGATATATTAAAAACTGTCTGCTGAGTTAGGAATCTCTCTATAAATTAATTAGGTAAACATGAATACAGCATTTGTATTCTTCTAAGTCTTTGCTTCCCTAGAGATGAGGATGATGCTTATACAAAGCACACAAGAGTGAATGTATGAGTGGATCCCTTTTGTCTTTGAATTAACAAGGTTCCGCTTTATGCTTTCTTAACTTTTTGGCGGATGGCTTTCACAGTTTAAGGATTTCACAGTCTAAAGGTTAATTCTTTTCTCTTCTCTTAAGTAGTTTCTGAGACTCTGCCAATATTACAGAAAACTACACAGTATAACTTCCTAGATTTTTTTCACTGGTGTAAATTTTGTAGGCGAGGCCTCAAGTAAGAACATACTTCTGGAAACATATGTTTGTCTTCTTAATACATCCATGCAAGCACACAGACACACACCCACAAATCAGACTGATTATACTTTGGGTCATAATCTCTTATTTTGATAGGAAACTTTAATTTCATTTATCTCCACAGCTGTACTTTTGAGTTGGCACCCATCTAAAACTTGCTCCTCCAGCTGTTTGTTATTCTACTATATAATAACAAATAGTTTTTCCTAACATTCTTTAGGAAGCAGAGACTACTGCCTGTACAAAGGTATTTCCTTTTTCTCAGCTAGATAAAAAATGTAGCATTTTTTATAAAATAAGGCAAAGGTCACAGTTGATCTTCTGGTGAAAGTGCAGGTCCATGACAAAGTGTTTTTCTTCCAGAGATCCCTCAGTAGAGAACCAGGGGGGTTTATGATTTTTGTTACAACTTTGCAATAGAACAGGAGTAGTTTCTAGGCAAGTATACAAGGTTGTGCTCATTCTCACCACTCAGAAGTTATAATCTTCTTCCAAATAAGGCTGCCTATAGCAGTTATATCCAAGGAAACTGTGCCAAGAGCATCAAACAGCGTTCTTTGCCTGAGTAGTGCCCATAGTGACATGCATGCAAAAGAACTCTTGCTTTTTCAAAAAGCAATCCTGAATAAAAACTCTTCTCATTCAAGATAGAGGCCTTAAGGAACATCCTGCATGTTAACAAACATCTTCAGATAATGCTGAGTTTGATGCTCATTTCCTAGTTATTCACAGACTCTCTTAAATGGAGCTCTTTCACTTCTGTGGCTTAGCCTAAGGAAATCCTGCAAGAACAATGTGTGACTGAAACACACACAGGTTTCCCAAATGGTAGCAAGACCCATTGATGCTGCTTCAGATAGCACCAAGACAGCAAGTTATAATACAAGCTAAACAAGAAAGGGTCTTGTTTGTATAGGATTGATTTGGGTTCAAGCTTTTTTCCTTTCAATTTGCAGTATATTATGCAAAGTGTCCTTCAGTGAAGAAGTTATTTAGCTGCCAAACTACATTACTTTTCCTCAAGTATTTCAGTAGACAGAATTTCAAAACCACCAATTGCTTACTCCCAAAAAAAGCACTCCCACTTACTCTTTTTAGTAAAGTAGCCTGGAATACACTTGCAGATGCTGAAGATCTGGTAATAGAAAGAGAAATTTTAAATACTCTATCTCTGAAATCAGACACCAGGGTAATGTAACAGTTTTATTAATTAAGGTTGATTCATGCTGTAGAAGATGCCTGGTTTGATGCTCCTGGAATTTGTACAACCTCTAAACACTTACAAAAAGACAACTATACCAAATATTTTACAATTTTCCTGGGACTGCCTCTGTAAACAAAGGAAAATCCTTAGGACCCCTGGATTATCCAGCTTTCCTGCTGAAGTCATCAACAGGGTAGAATTGATTCCATTACATGGACATCCTTCCATTGTACAATAGATTCAGACCATTAAAAATAAATAAAATCTAAAATCTAAATCTACAGCCTTCTTCTTTATTTCTATGGCATTATCCAGTCTCTTCTCCAGTCACAGTCTCATTGGGGCTGTTGCAGGGACCTTCTCTAGCATCCCTACTGGTATTTTATGCTATTGTGTTTCCTGTTTTGTTATTGCCCTTATTGTGCAGTTTCCTTAACAAAGAGGGCACATAACCTTTTTGTGTTCACAGCAGGCATTACACAGCACACAGCACTACCTATGCGTTAGTGGATATTCCTGATGATCTGTCTTCCCCAGAAGATCATTTTGATCAGCCAAGCAACTCCTAAAACACCTTAAAGTCTTGATTATTTTTTCCATTTAATTTGTGAATACACACTATTTCTCCGTTGAGATTATTGAGTCACATGGTTCTAGGAAAGCTGTCTAGGTAGTTCTGACTAATTTTTGCTTCAGATAGATGGGGCTTTTCAGCAGAGTGACTACAGTGGGCCCTGTGTGGTTAACTGATGTGCTGAGCAAGAGTGGTATATTGCAGAGTGAAGTATTGAGCAGGACAGCTAAAACAATGAGTTACTCAGAAAATAGCTGGAATCCACCATGTTTGTTCTTTGCCTTTTTATACATAAAAATTCTCTGGAGGTTATTTGTTCAAACATTAAAACGTATCCACCTTTTAATTCAACTTCACAATCTCACATCTTTAGTTATAAGCCAGTTCTACTTAGAAAGAGCAATGCTCATTTACCCATCAGGCACTTCTAAGCACATCTTTGGATGTTGTTGCTGTTGTATAGCTGAGCTATTTGTCTTAAGTAAAAAAGTGGCATCTGTATGCAATTTCCACTTGGCACCAGTATCTCCTTTTGATGACAGTCTGTACTGTTTCCCTTTCTTCTTCCAGTCACTCCAGCTGCAGGACCCAGATGTCAAACTCAGGAATGTATTTTTTCCCCAGCAGTGTTATCTGATTCTGTTGTTGGCACCTCTGCTCGTGGCTGCTCTGAAGCCGCCTGTGTGCACTTCTTAAGCTTAAAATGCAGACAGTGTTTCTTTATTTATATGCTAAAAGCTTTTCAGTTGCCTTAATTATGGGAACTGAATATTATATATTCATCAGATACACAAACATACAGATTCCATTATTTATGATATTGGTTTCATGACAACTGTTACGCTTCTGTAACCAGAAACAGAGAGGCAAGAAGAAAGCTTCAAAAAGTGCTAATGAGACATCAAAAGTAGTTGCTTACTTTCAATAACTGATCCAAACAAAGAAAGGTAAATATAAAGCTATCAAAGGGTAATTGATGGGAATAAAAAGTAAGGTAGAAAGGAAAAGGCGAAAAAAGAAATGCATTAAAAAGAAGTGAACAGCAAAGAAATGAGGGGAGAATAAAATATGTTAGAACTGTCTAAAAACATTCTGCTACATGTCTCCAAAAAGTGAAGATCTTTAGAAAAGAAGCAAGGCAAAAACTTATTCCAATTAATACCTTTCCGTAATTTCATATTTTTTCTTTCTCCCAGTTTCATGTTTTCCTCTTGGGGATGTTTTGCTGCAGTACTTGATTCTCCATCACAAAGACAAGGTATTTGTCTCCCAGGGGCTTTGCTGTAGCTCACTGCCCTACAGTGACTGGTCAGAAACCAAATGTGTCAGGCAGCTCACATCCTCCTGCAGGCACCTGACAGCACCTGTGTGCTCACTCTGCTGTACTCTATGTGACAAAGGAATTTTCCTGTCCACAGAGCCCTCAAAGAACTAATTTCTCTACCCCTGCATGAATTTTCTCATCTAATGTAATAAATGTAAAAATTTGAGATGGCTTCCACCTTACACAAATAAATAGTACCAATTCCTCTACATTGATGCACGTATAGTCACAAAAACAGCTTATGAAGACAAAAGAATGGTATTTTAACAAACTCCTAGTCAAGAAACTAAGCATTGCTAGGTTAAAAGAACTAACTTGAAAGAAAAGAGAACAGATGCTAAGGGCTAAGATCCTAAGTGGTGAGTAACCCCAGTCAGGTAGATAGACAGACTGAAAAGTTCAGAGATAAGAAAATATTAATATATTTTTATAAATATATATAACTACATAAATATTAATACAGAATTCTATTATTTTGACAGCCCACCTGATTTCTATCTCAATATATCTGTTGGACATTGAACACCGAAGTGATAAACTGCATCCAATTCATGTTTTACAAATTAAAGAACCATGACCAGAAGTATAAGGATTCAAATACCAAGAGAGAACTAGCTTGAAATCCAGGAATATGAAATGTTTACCAGGACTCATCCATTTAAACAATTAATAGATTATATTTTTGTTGCCATTCTGTCTGGCAAAATGCCAACACATGATTCCTTTTCACAACTTATGTGTGTTTATGTGCACCACAGGTGTGGAATGGGTTCTGTATGAGGAACAGAAACCTACACGGGATTCTACAGCTGTAGATAGATAGACAGATAGACCAATCAATTATTGCAGTACACAGAAAATAATAGATGAGAGAGTGTACAACCAGGCTGACATAAAAATGAGGGGGCATCAGGTTCAAGCAGGTACTGCTTCACAGTACATAGCTAAACTGTAGAACTAAAAGATGCTAGAAGTTCATAGGGACACAAAAAGTGGTATCATAAAATTAGTGGAAGAAAATCCAGCCTGGACAATTAAATGCAAAGAGACCATATCTGGCTTCAGAAGTTCTTGCTCTGAAAACTACTGGATGCTGGAGAGCATTCTGGGGAAATAGTACTATATACTTACTGTCTTCTGATGTGCTTTCCTGTACTCTGGTGCTGTCAATGCCAGACAAGACAAACCTTTAGTCTGACCAAGAGAAGTGGGTCTTACATTCAGTTTTTGGAATTTGAAAAGTCCTACTGAAATCAGTTGGATGTCTAAATTCTCATACACTGCAGATCTGAATACCCAGCTTTTTGTAGGAACAATCAAGAGAAAGCGTAACTTACTAAAAGACAGAAAGAGACTTGCTTCTTTTTTTTTTTTTTTTAACAGCTTTAAAGAAAGGTAGTAGTGGAGGGACTGAGCTTGTGAGTTCTGTGGGAGAGGATGAAGCAGTATCATGAGAAAACACAGGAAGCAGGAAGATAATTCTGCTACATTTGGCACTAGACAGAAAGCTAATGAAGCTGAGGCTGATGGCAGAACCACATTCCTGGAATGAGACTGTGGCATGATTGTTGCCCTCCTGCATGGGATAATAGGAGTCAGGGTTTTTTAGTTGAATTCACTTGGACTGTCCAGATTCAGTAACCATGTCACACTTTCAGAATCAATAATTCCAGTGCTCTTACAGAAATGTCCACCTATGCACCCTCAATCACCAGCCCTTTCTGAAAATGTATTCTCAGTGATGTTAGGAACATGCAAAAGCCTCAATTACAGATGAGTTAACTCAAGAGTTATCACAGCTGAGACTAAAACATAGCTGCAGACTGCAGGAGCAGTGTCCATAACTTACAGCATGGAGATCATGACAGGCAGAGGGTTCAACAAGAAGAGGAATGAAAAAATGGTGTATGAAAAAACTGGTGCGTGAAGGTAAATTCTGATATTTTGGTCCTGAAGGTGAAAACAAAGAACAATATTAAGAGTACTGTCAAGCACAGAATACACCAACAGAATACATTTTACCCCAAGAGAAAAAGGACTTCAGTCACAAGTACGTTATCCTTACATCAAAAATATTTGACTTCAGCAGCATGATAATTTCTAATTATTCTTATAGTTCTTCCTACAAATAAACTTACAGACGTGAGGCGCTCCTTGGAGTTTGTGATCGAAGTGTCAGAAACAGCCAGCTACATTTGTAAATGTGGAAACTGAATATGTTGTCATACAGATTGAAAAGGAAAGCATGTATTTTATTACCTATTTTGCATTTAACAGACAAAACTGTGACACCTAATCACAGGTAATAGGGATGGAAGACAAACAAAGACAATGCATTTAGAATGTCTAAGGAAATTGTCACATTCTTCTGTTCACCATAATTTTTTAATACAGCAAGATTTTATACAAGAGGGAGACAAGGTGTCACGTGCCTTCTCTAAGAGCTGGAACAAATTCAGGAAGAGATCAGCTTTGGCCAGCCCTAGGTTATTGTAATTACCTTGTTTGCATTGTGCTTCATCTTCCAGAGGACCATCAGGCAGAGCTGAAGATATGAGAAACTTTCCCCTCAGCAGCTGGAATATACATAACAAGAAACCAGAAGACAAACTGCCAAAGAAAGAGTGGCTTTTCTTTTAGGTCCTGAAGGGAAGATTACTTTCAAGGTACCCACAAATCCTGGAAGGGGATTGCTCCACAGTTATCATTTGTAATTCATCAGACTCGAGCAGCACAGGTTGTACCGTAATGTGTCTGGGATTCCTGAGAGGTAGAGAAGAGTCAAGGCAACTTGATATTGAACAAGCCAGTCTCAGTGTCAGAACATTTACAGGCAGAGAAAGGGAACCCCATGCTAGTTTTGTACGTTAATACAAAATGTATCAGTGCTAATATCTGTCATTACTATTACAACCCTTGGTAAAAGAAGAAATGCATTACAAATTTCATTAACCTGTATGGAGATTGCTGATCTCAGGACAGACCTTGTGTCCAAATGCCAGAGCCTAGAGATGTGTACACAACTGATGACCTAGACAGTGACTGAGGATAACAGAACATTCCCTTGCTAACACTATGTGGGTTTTTCCAGTATGTAATGAAAAATTTGACTCCTAGAGACTTTGTGTTCATCATATTCACTGGAGGTGCACAGCTCAAAGTCACATTTATATTCTTAGAATTAAAATTCTCAAGGGAAGGAATGATTCCCTAAGCTAAGTAGGTCTTCTGTGACATGAAAGAACAAGTCTCCACCTCTTGAAGGATAGATCCTACATATGGAATTGATTTCAGGCACGTAAGATCTGTTAGAAATAAAATCAACATGGGTTGCTTCATGTTCATCATGGTCTGCACTTCAGAGGAGACTGTGACATATTGACTGTGAGTCTTAAAGGGTTAATAAGCAAAGAGGACTGTGGAGTTTGTAAAACATTTTACTTGCCATCTACCAAGATATAAGGATAGAAAATAAGTTAACATGAGCAGTGGCCACTGCAAGAACCTTTGGTATTGACCCCCAAGGTAACAGAAAGATTGAACTCCACAATCTGTACAGTGACACTGGGCTGTAACAAAGTGATGACATTTCCTATGGAATGGATTACAATGTGCAAATAAATTAAGACTTAGAGAGAAAAGTGTGTTAACCCTTTGAGACAATGGTATTATTACTGTCATAATCATCCTGAGCTTGAATTGGACAATAAAAACATTCAATGAAATGAAAGTCTGAGATGGCTCCCAAGCCTCCTTTCTTCTTTTGATAATAGAAAATAAGTACTTTAAAACAGATTTTCTCTGATATATAAGAGAAGACAATCTGTGGCTTCTAGATTATATAAGCAGCTATTTTATTTGGAAGGTCTACCATGAAGGCAACAGCTGTGGACTACACAGATTCAAGTAAATATAGTGAAAAAAGTGGCCTATATTTTAAGAATCTTATATGAGACAGTAGAAGAAGCCACAAGATTTCAGGATCAGACAATAAATGTATTCTTTCAAAATTCTATAAAGGCTTTTTTCTTAGAATTTGAACTCTCATGTGATCATTCCAGTAAAAGCAGTTTGGCATGGGAAACTCTTAGTGGGTACAGCAAAATGGAGAAGTATTTTAGCATAAGGTTTAAAAAAATGGAAACAACCTGAAGTGCCTAAAAGGGAAACATCACTATCATGCAGACAGCATAAGGACCAAAAAAAGCCCCACTATTGCTGTTTTTCTCTTTGCATTTTTTATTATGTTCTTGGAAAACATTACCCAAGCACTTTTTCTGCTGACAGCCAAGCATGATATAATTAGACATAGTCAAGTCAATTTGATATGAGAAAATACAATGAGATTTTCTTCCCCTTTCAGCAACTTCTTCCAGCAATTGAATACCCACATGGAGGAAGGAATACTGCAGATTGCTAATATGCACAGATTTCACGTCAGAGTGTCTACTTCAGCCACTAATTTGGAACTCTGAAGAGACTTACATTTCTCTGACTCCAAAACTGGATTTGTTATGCCATATAATTCCTAACAGGATATTTGATTTTTTTTTTTTTTTTTTGCAGTAGATAGTAAAAGCAATGATTTTAAACGAAAGCAGAACCAAAAAGCTAACACTGTTTCATACAGCTTTCAAATTCACCAGTATACCAGCATTCTGCAGAATAGAAATACGAAGTTATTATATGAGCAATCTTCAGCTGGTCAGTATCCAGCAAATGAAGGAATATTCTTTACCACCAGTATTCAGAATTGATGTTTTCTCAAAACATCTTTGTGATAATGTCCTTTTGCCAATGTTAGAGAAACAGCATCTTTAGGAGCCATGATGTAGGGATGAGTTGCACATGGCAAAATATAAAACTGATAGAGAATGAAGAAAAATAAGCACTTCTTAACTTGAGTGAAATTTAAGGGAACTTGATGTAATTTATAGTTTTAGCTAAACTAGCTCTTCAAAGGTCACAAGCTAAACATTATGGAATCCACAAAGTGACTTGTGTTCACTGAGACTTTGTCTGTAGTCTGTTCTCTAGCTGAGACTAACTCAGGTTTTCTAGAATTTTTTGGCAATGAAAACGATGTCTGTAGGGCAGATGTCTTGAGGAAATAGAGACAAAAGCAATGTGATAGAAGTAATAACAGCAGATGTCCAGAGCAAGCAATTATCCAAAATAAAATTAATTGATTGGAGATCCAGATCTTAAGGCACTGGTTACCTTTAGCCACTTATACCCTGGGAATACTGACAGGTGAGACAAGTATGAATTTTAAAAGTAAACCCTACTATGTAGGTCAGTAGTTTTCCTCTCATAAAAGGTATCTTACACCAATCAATTGAAAGGTTGCTGTTACTCGGTGGCAGCTGACCAAAAAAACATTTCTGCAGAGAAATTTTCAGATTTTTCCTCAAACTGTCAAACTTTTCTACAAAAGTAATTTTACGCTTAATCCTCAACATTATATAAGACAGTGTAGGTACTTTATACCTTTTATAAAACCGATCTTGTTAAGGAACTAATAGGATATGCACCATCTGATCTAGAAGAATCCAGTTTGTTCAGAAGAAATTATGTTATAAACATGCACTCAAATAGCTTTCCATCCTTGAATATCTACTGTAAATTAAGTGCACACAATATGCAATCTTATGAGTCAATTAAACAATCCTTTTATTTTCACAGAAACACTTCTCACAGAAACACTTAATGAATTAATACTACACAATTCTTACTGTCCTCACCCCCTGCTGATATTAGAAGTACTTTCAAATTATCTACTTTCATATTTGCATATGAAAACCTCTTTTGCAGGTACAGGTATGATGACAACACACAAATTTCTGGTTTTACATATGCAAGTATGAGAGCAAACACCGGCATTTACACACAAGTGCCACTCTGAAAACTAGCTTAGGTATTTGGATTTTTGTTATGACATACACTGGCAAATCAGACCAAGGCTTGTCATTCTATCAATTTCATAATTAAAGTATATAGTATTAGTCATGTAACTTATAATTTCTTAAATGCAGATTTTCAGTGGGATTTTTGCAGTAACTAGTGACCAATGCTAATCATAAATCTTGTCTCTGCTTCACAGAACTGTATTTCATTTTGGTAGGATACTTCAGAGGCAAAAAAAAAAGCTTTGCAAACATCTACATTTATCATTGCTAAAAATAAAATATATACACTAACAAAGATATTTAATGATCAAGACTTGCTAAGAATTGTTACAGTGGGGATAATACAGGTGTTGCAGTATCCCCACTGTAACAAAGAATCATATTGTTACAGAAAGCACTTCAGCAGGACTCACACCACGTCTTCTTTTGAAATTGTTTAAGTTATCTTTCTTTGAAAGTATTTCAGACACATTTGTTCTGGAAGAAGTATTGATAATACCAAACAACAAACTTTCTACCAAGTTCACATAACTGAGTCTTTAGATCATGTGCCTTCCATATGATATGAGTCACTGAATTTTTGGATGATGTAAATGCAATCAGAGCATGTTTAATTTCATTTTGGTTTGTTAGAACTACAAAAGAAGAAGGAAGAAACAGCAATTTGCAAGGAGATGGAAAACAAGGCAATATAAATAGAGAAAATAGTTACACTTAATGAGATTTGTTTTCATTGGAACCGCTGCTGGGTTTCACTTTCAAACTACAGAGTTATCTACTTTCATTTGATTAGAAACAATGCTATGCAATCTGAGCTGCTTTGATTCTCTCACCAAATAAAAGAACAAGTGCCTTCACAGTTAAAAAGAGAAAACATTCAATTTAAGGAAATGAAAGAACAAAGAAAGAACCTAGTTACTTTAAATACGAACACGAATACAATTACATCACAGATAGTAAATCACAGTCTGGCAAGGATGCTGGTGTTCTAACACAACCCACAAGAATTTAATAAAATTCACAGGATTACTTTGGAAGAATATAGTTGTGGGGATTTTTTGTAGTAACATCCCTATCTCAATACACTTTTTTTCTTTTTAGTAATTGCTTCTAAACTTTCCTTTTATTGTAGTTTTCCATCATCATCCTTCAGTCTTGCAGTGACTAATGACTTTTCCATCTCTCCCATTGCTGCAGCAGTCCTTGCCATCTTTTTTCCTTCAAACTGTTTCATGTAATTAAGTAATTTAAATTATCAAAGCAATTACTCCCAAATGGAATACAGGTTGACATTTGTTGCTTCTACACCGTGTCTCTTTCCGTCTTGCATTCTCAAAAGCTTATTCCTTTCTCCAGCTGAAAACTCATATAAATAAGATTTTGCTCTTCCTAGAAGCCTTTCCTTGCTTGTACTTCTGTGTTCTCAGATAACCATAGGTACAGCACTATGTCATGGATGCGCTTACACCACCCATATGTCAAACCATGCTATTACATCCCTAAATGTGCATTCCTTCGCCACCTAATTATTACCTTCATCTCCCATTCAAAAACCATTCTAAAAGAGTTACTGCATTTACATGCTTTAAATATCTTAGTAAGCCTAAAGCACCCCCAGAGAGTGAGCCAGAATGCCAAACTGTGCAGACAGCACGGCCCACTGGATTCCATGATTCAACACAACTGCTCATTCAGCCTGAATGAGGGACTCAATCCTCTGCCAGGATACACCATTATCTTAGCAATGGAAGGAAATAAAATTTAAGAACTTACTAAGGACTTCAGAACAGGTTTCAAAATACCAAGTATTAGTTACAATTGAAGTTTTCCCTGTGTGAAGTCTACAAGTTGGGAATTAAAACTGTATCAAGTTATGACAGGTTCAGCCTTGAAGAGTAAATGCTCGGCTGCAGGCTATGGAAGCAGAGTGTCTAGAAGCAGTCTCTAGCAGTCACTGTGGCCACAAATTTGGACCGTATCTAATGGAATCTGATGACAATTCCATACAAACTGTATCTAAGGATCTGTATCTCAAGCATACCACTTCTCACTGGGATTGCATGGTACGTGGCGCTGACTCTGTACTTCTAGTGTATCTGACTTCCCTCCCAAAAAGCAGGAGAATCACTTTGTGAAGCAAAATGGAGGATAACTAGGAAAAAAAAATTGTTTTCACAAATATGTTTCACAAATCATGGCTTAGTAGCAATGACCTGCAACTATGACAGAGTGTGCATATAAATGATTTAAGCTGTCTAGGGATAGTTAATGTTTTTACTAGACAAAATATTCAGTGGTTGCTTTAGTTCAGGCCTAAAGAAGACCTTATACCCTAGAAAGTCCAGCTGTTATTTCACTTAAGTCATTTGTCTACTACATGACATTACTTCTTCATACGAGCCTTGACTTATTTTATGTTCTCTTATTTGCTGTTTCCAACTGTTGTAGATTAACAGAGATCACATGTTAAGTGTGTGGTTACTTTTTATGCACTAAAAGTTAAGTTGTTACTTCATCTTTTACTGGACTTTGAATATATTATTTTTTACACGAATGCTTCAAGCTCTTTGCTAACAAAGTAAGTCTACTGTCAGCGGTAACATGTTAATTCAAGTATATGTATTAACAGGATTCCCAGGCCCTAATAACCATTACTTCCTGCATTCATAATAAAAACAGTGTGAGAAGGCTGTGTTCTCACACATCAAACAAAACTTCAGGACAGCCCAGATTTGCCAACATACTATTTGATACAGCACTAGCACTTTTCTGAGCCTTTCTCAATTATGCACAGAGCTGTTTAGGACACACCAGGTTAAATGCTCATCAGCACTGCTAAACTGTTTGATTTAAATTATTTGTTCCATGTCTTGAGATAACTTTGGAAGTCTTAAAATAAGAGGTTGAACGATGCAAAGTATCTTTTTAAACAGTTTGCCAAACCTTAATGTGTTTCTTTACAACATATGGTATAGCCATTGTTTAAAGGCAGGTTCTCAGCAGTGCACATCTTTCACTACAGGGATCAAAATTGGGGACCCATCTGCTCAGATCTATTAAATTCTCAGTACAGTTTCAAACATTTGCTGAACTGATGACACCTTCAAATATGGCAAGATTTGTATAACATAGGTGAATAACAGGAATATGGTTTCACTTTAAACAAAAACATCTTAAATTGTTGTCAGAGAAAAGAAGAAAGGGAATAAACAGCTGCAGTACTGAATCATGTTAAACACAATGCCAGGGCTGTGTGATACAAGCTCCAAGTTATAAAGCTTTCTTTTTTCCTTTAAACTAAGGAATGTGAAAATAGTAATCACACTGGCTCAACAGAAAAGCACGTTATAGCACAACGAAAAACGTGGAGGTGATCTCTTTTATTAGGGCAACTAAAAATATAAAGAAGTAGTCTTTGAGAAATTTTATTTTAACTTGTTTTATCAGAGATTGTGAGCAGTAAAAAGGAAAATCAAAGGGTTGCCCTGTGTGGTTCCTCTCGGTGAAATAATCAGCTTTGAAGTTATTCTTTGGATAACACAAGACACTGGGTTAAGTCAGGGGCACCTCCTCAGGATTTACTCCCATTTCACACAGCACTGCCAAACATATGTAAATTTTATACCAAACTAAATGTGAAAACATTTATTATACTAAAAACACTATGATTGTTCCCTAAATAACCACACAGCTGAGAAAAAGACAGAGGAAAACACAGGAGAGTAAAATCAAGGAAAATCTAGGGGAAAAGTGTAAAATGAAAGAAAAACTGAACCACTGATTCATCAATATTCTTACACTGGCCCCTCCCTAGCTGGAGTAACATATCACAGTTCACCAAGTCATCAGTTATGACAACTTAGACAGCAAAGGATCTGTACCTATACAGAGAATAAATGAAATCAGATTTGTTGTCAATCTGATAGCCATCGTATTTTGACAGTTATTTATGTTCCTTTAAAGAACATCCCTACTAATGATAATTAAAATGCCCACTATAAGTGAAAATCTTTTTATTTCTTATCTTACATGTTTTTCCTGTTAATTTACTAAATTTATTCTCTAACACAAGGAAAAGAAAAAGTAACAGCTAAGAGAAAGAAACAGAAAAACAAAACAAAAAAGATACAGAGTAAAATGAGAAAAAATACAGATCTCCTCACAGCAGCAGTATCTTGAGCACAGGATTACAAGCATACATACAAGTTCAGACTTTTCTATAGAATTTTTAAACTGAATATATTCTACCTTGTCCCACAGCTTTCCATAGCATCTTGCAACAAAAATCTGCATAGACTGGAATAGCGTGTTGATAAAAGCTAAGGCCTTGCCTAAACTTGCTCATCCAAGTAAGACGAAATACAAATACACATTCAAAGTAGAACAACTACTTTAAAAAAATTCCAAAAATCTAAGCTCTCTCCAAATGGACATTTTTATTCCATAATAAAAACATCCAAGGGTGACAGTAACAAGAAAAACCACAGAAATTGTTTTAATACATGATTTGTCTCCTGTACACAATCTTGGAATCATAGAATGGCTTGGTTTGGAAGGGATCTTAAAGCTCATCTTATTCCAACCCCCTGCCATGGGCTGGGACATTTTTCACTAGACCAGATCACCCATGGCCCCATCCAGCCTGGCCTTGAACACTTCCAGGGATGGGGCATCCACAGCTTCTCTGGGCAACCTGTGCCTGGGCCTCCCCATCATCATAGGGAAGAATTTCTTCAGAACATCTAATCTAAAATCTACCCTCTTCTGGTTTAAAGCCATTCCCCCTTGACCTATCCCTCCAGGCCCTTGTAAGAAGTCCCTCTCTGGTTCTCTTGTAGCCCCTTTAGGTACTGGAAGGGTATCTAAGATCTTCCTAGAACCTTTTCTTCTCAACCCCTTCCTTCCAGTGTGTCCACCACAACACACAGGTTAGTGTCATCAGCAAAATTGCTGGGGGTGCACTCAGTCCCATTATCCATGCTGAACAGCCCCAGTCCTGATGCCAGCCCTGAGGAACAGTGCTCATCACTGGTCTCCACTTGGACATTGAGCCATTGACTGCAACCCTTTGAGTGCAACCAGCCAGCCAATTCCTTATCCACCAAGTGGTCCAGCCATCAGATCCATCTCTCTCCAGTTTAGAGATAAGGATGCTGTGTGGGACAGTGTCCAACTGAGCTTTGCACAAGTTCAGTAGATGACATCAGTTGCTCTGCCTTTATCCACCAAGGCTGTAACCCCGCTGTAGAAGGCCAGCAAATTTGTCAGGCACAGTTTGCCTTTAACGAAAAAAGATCACAGCTCCTCCTCTTTCAGATGGTTCAATGAACACCATATATTTTTGTTCATTGTTCATTTGAGGGCACAAAATATCTGCAAAAGGTGTGAGTTTTTGATGTTGGTACTGTCATTACAGTTTCACCATTGTACTTCCATACAACCTCATTATTAGCAATTGTGGCTTTTGCTAGATGTATATTTATTATCAGGTGACTATTTTAGCATCAAAGTATACTTACTGGATGATTATATTAAATTAATTGAAAAATTATGTTTCTTGATAGCAAATACAATAGGAAAAATATATTGAAAGTTATTATTTACATTTTTAATAATATTTTGCCACTGGCATATGATATAGCAGCTCAGATATGCTGTGGCTTTCCAGTAAAGTAAGCTCAGACAAAACAGCACAAAATTTCTCAAAATAATCTAGGTGAGTGTTAAATGATATGTAGGAATAATACCATGCCAAAATGAAGACACGTATAGGGGGAAGTCAATAAAGAAAAAAATCTAGGTGTCAAATCATATTTGTGGAGTCTATGGAAACCTCATCAAAGTGAACGAGATTTGTATCAAAGGCAGTTTTTGTGATGTCCAAGTGAAATTGAGTGAATGTGCCTGGAAATCTGTGTCTCAACAAGACTAAATAGCTCCATGTGGGGCTGTAAAAGAACAACAATTGACAGCACAGGCTTCAAATCAGGTACTGCAGCTGCCATTTCAGAGCTTGACATGCAGAACAGGATGACCAGTGGATGTCTCTGAAAGGCAGAGAAATTCAGAATGGAACACAGTCTCTCAGTTTTGAATGCTGTCTCTGGATATCAAAAAAAACCCCACTGATGCATAAAAAATACCACAGTAAGTATCCATCTCTGCAACTAATCTAGTGCAATAACTTTTCATGCATTTTGATAGTGGATGGGAGTATCAAGATGGGTCAGATCACTGAAGAATCCTTTTGTCCAATAAAGATCATACCACAGTAGTAAAGAATTTAGGATGCCTTGAGTGCTCAGCCACAGACCCTTCATCTTTCGTAATGTTCTGCTTGTTGAGTGAAGATTTTAATGAAAACAGTATTTCAGAACTTCCTTCCTTTGTGAGTATATGTCCACACCTTAACTTATTTTAACATTGTTTTTGTGTGGGCATTTATTGTATTGCAGAGTATTGCAAATCTGATAGGAGAAAAGCAACGACTGAGCCCAGTATTACTGTATCAGAATGGCTGAAATAATCACACATCCTGGAAAACCTGGGAACTTCTGATCCTACTTTCAGACACAGAATGGATACACAGTTTTTGATTACAGAAAATACTCTTGCAGTCCAACACAAAGCTAAACTTCAGTTGTATTCTCTGATGGACAATCAACATGGCTCATTTCCTGGGCTTTGGGAGAAAAACTGTTTCTTGCACAACCCAGTGAACTGAGAATAATAGGAATTATATGCTTGATGACAGCAGCAACATAGAATCTAAAAAATATCTCAGAAGACTGCACTTTTGAATTAAAGTATGAATGTCATAGGGAGAGCACACAGGATGTTTGATCCCAAAAGGTTTCTTTTAGTACCCTATAAGCTACAGCTGTAGCTGTCACAACCACCCATTACTTGGATAGTTAATTCTCCCCATTCTTACTTCTTTCTCAAAAGATCCCAACAGTTATTAAAAGACAACAAAATTCAGCAATTTATGTTCCAGTCTCCAAAGGAAACAAAGTTATTTTCTTTATCTAAACTTTATTTTATTACAGCTTCTTCTCACGCCTTGTGATGCAAAAAAAAAAAGTGTAATTCATTGGGTTTGTTACTTCATAGGGCATAATTTTTTAGATATAAGGGAAGTACTCCCATTTCTTGGTGTATCTTTTTGAGAAGAGATTTTCTTCTGCTGTCACCATAAACCAAATTATTTAATTGATAAATGATCCATGCTGATTCTACCTCAGTCTGTTAGTACCAGTCCTGAAGTTCAAAAGTGGCTGGCTGCAGCAGAATGGTGGCCTTCACACAACAGGACAGTATGACAACAAATCCATATTCTTGGAAGGTATATTCAATCCCTAACACCTCACCAGCCTCACGTACAAAAACATCTGTCTAATAACTTTGAACTTATTAAGCACTTTCATACTGCTAGCTGGATTCCCATGCATACCTACAGGAAAAACAAAGAAGATTCGACAACTGAGTGTGAGCACAGTTCCTGGCAGCACGCAGCATAGAAGTTGTTCACTCTGAAAAAAGACTTCAAACTTACAATATATACAGTTGTCTGTAGGGACTTACAGTCCTTCCAGAGTTCTTAAAATGACCAATCATATTGACATATATTTTCTTTAACGTTTGCATTTAAAAAAGTAATCCTACCACCAAGAGATTACAGTTTAAGGCATACCCTTTACAGGCAATCCTTTTCAAAATTATTCTTAATATACTTTCCTGTGCTTCTGGTAACTGCAAAAATTGGCTTCATATCAAATGGAATATTGGTCTGATTTAATACAGCATTTCCTGTTTGAATATTTAACTAATTCCATTATTTTCTCCAGGGCTTGAGTTTTCACTGGGAAAGCATGATGCAAGAGCCTCCAGTGAAGGCTGTTTTCGTGCTCATTTCCTGAGTCTGATCTTGACTTCTGAGAGAATTAACCATTTAGTTTAGAGAGCTGCTAACTCTTAAAGTGGTCAAGACATCTGTCTTCACAACTATTTGCTTCACAACCCTCACAGTAGAATTTAGCTGGAATCGTTTGAAAGGTTGTTCCATAAAAGCAAGGACTCCAAATTTCCAAATTATTACAACTGAAATTTCTGACAAATGTTTCTGCATGTAAAAATGAACACTCTGTAAGTATATATGAAAGGAGAAAGAGACTTGGACAACAAACAATACATTTAGCTCTTTAGAAAACAGCAAGGCTCCTTAGGACTGAGCTCATTAATTTTCCCGGAGAGATATGCAATTAAAATGCAGTGAAAGTTAAACACTTCACTCCCTTAGGATCTTTAAAATCCCGGATGAAGCGATATTTAACTAATTCCCACATAAACAGAAATCAGTCATTTGGCAGAACGATGCAATCCGATTGTTGGTCACCAGAATAGATTCGGTCCCCAGCACAGCATTTAATGACGTCATTAGAGAGCTCCCATGTCCCGTCGCTGGGCACACAGGAGCACAGACATCCCCTGGTGTGCGGTTCGAGGGAAGGGGTGCAGTTGGAGGAGCCTCTCACTACCTGCAGCAAGGTTGTGAGGGTGCATTCAGCTTCCAACAAGCACCTTTTGTTTCTCAGAAGCTTGAATATTCTACATATTAGAAACAATATATTCTTTGGGTGTGACCGTCCTCACACATCCTATAAAATCAACGAAATCAGATCCCTCTCTCTGACTTGTATGAAATAAAATTAGACTTGTATGGAAAGATTTACTCTGGAATACCAAGAGTTTTTCTCCCCTTTCCCTGTCTCATTCTTGGTGTCCTGGCTTTGCTGACAGAAATTTCTAAACTGGTGAGCTCACTCTCCCCCTCCTCCTTCCCTTCCTCCTTTCTCCCCCTGCCCTGCCCGTCGGACGGTTTCAATGGGCTCCTGCAGTCATTCGGGCGGACAGCATTCCGTTGCCAGGCAACTCCCTGAAAAGAAGCACATGCTGCTGCGGTGCAGACAGAGCGTGCCCGTCTGCTCCAGTGATGCTGTGGCCTAATTTCTACCTCTCTTGTGCTGGATACAAAAGGGAACATCTCCAGAGTTGAGGGTTAGGGAGTACTGAATTATCTGCACTTTTTTTTGTTGTTTGTTTTTTCCCCACTCTCCTGATCGGGTGCATCCCTTTCCATCTGAGGGCCCCCAGAAGTCATGCATGTCTAATCTGCATGCATGCGTTTGGGACTGCTCCCTGGGCTTGCAGAGTACTGACAACTTTCTGTTAGCTTTTGGCTGAGTTAATAGTACTTATGGAGATCTGTTAAGCTTCCCTGTAGCTCTCCCACAAGGGCAGTTTTGCATGTAAATTCTCAAGGCCATTCATCTTTTCCTACCTGACTCTTTATTGCCTGGTTGGTTGGGTTTTTTTAAAGGCCTCTTTAGGGAATGCAAGTATAGCCTTTCTTATTTTCCCTCCTTTCACCATGCTTTCCTGGGAACAAAGAACAGCAAACTAAGAAATTCCTCTGGTTTGTCCACAGCCTGAAGAAAGATCACTGCTTTATCCGTGGATTTAGTTTTGAACCGCCTAATCTTCTCAAAAGGCAGGCCCATACGTATTCAGATTTGGTGGTTTGAGCTCAGCCCTACAATCACAATCCTCCACTGTCTGTTACAGACAGTATTATCATTAGGTAAAAACTAATGTCAGATAAGAGACAAATTTCCTTACATCTCCTGCTAGCTTCCTTAAATTTCCTGTACCATGTTTTTCATAGGAAGGTTACTTACGCTAGCTGCCTTTTGTCAGTTGTGGTACGAACTCAGCAGCTCACTCAACCTGCAAGCAAACCTGAACCTTAGAGAGAAGCTGCACTGTATTCAGCCTGACAGAATCTAATATTGCTCTGTTGCTCTGGGTATTCCACCAGTCCTCCCCTCACTTCTGGATCAAGTCTGAAGTCCCAGTCCTAATTTACAAATCCCTAATTTGGTTAGTGCACATCTACTTTAAGGGCAGCCAAGAACCCTCATCCACTGATCCCTGGAGTCAGCACTGTACTACAGATTTCTTCTAGCATAGCTACATCAACACAACTGTGACAAAGCATAACCTCCAGCTGACACTGCTGCACCAGTAAATGCCTGGTTCACCCTCCTTTATGCCACCAGGATGCCACATTTGTCAGCTTAGTTTGTGCCTTCAGAAGTGTCCTGGAATTAAACAGGCAAAACCCAGTGGCATGGGAAAACACGGAAAGCACGGATGCCCTGTAACAGATAAGGCCAGGGTTGCTGCCACTGAGCACATTATAAGAGAGGCCCTGTAAGACACAGAGATCCAATAACTCTGTAGAAGAAAGGTTCCAGCCCAAATGTTCCAATTTTTCCTGATGGCACAGTACTTACAGGATAGCAGACACTCTTCACTCCAGTGTACTTAATGTGTGTAGTGCTGTGGATAAGACTCTGCCTATTTTTTTTCTTATATTTTGCTTATCTCCTACACAAAAAATCAGAACTGTTCAACTGTGTGGCAGCAGCAGTAAGCTGAAATGTACTGGCAAAGTCTCGTCCTTTTGGAATAGAAGAGCCCTTTCTTCAGTCCCTGAGAGTGTCACAAACTAGGAAATCACCACATTATTTACAAAATGTTTTGAGACCGTCTGGAAAGAAAGGTGCTATATGCAGGCACAACAATAGTGCGTGAGTCACACACACACAACTTTCAGTATTACACAACTCCTCAAACATCCCTCTTCCCCAAAGCTCTGTATAAGATGAAACACGTGGGACTTTTTCCCTCAAAAACACAACAGCAGTTAAGAAACAACAAAGTGTCTTAATATTACACTAAAAATTCAGACTCCCATTTGAAGTCAATCTGAAGGGGAAAATAATTGCTTCTGCCTATGGCAAAGCTAATGAAAAAATAATAATAAAAATAATTAGGTGATCCCTTGCCAAACAGGTAATGAACTAAAGAATAAAAACACAAGCCAATTTGCCATACAGACACCAACTTCTCACTTATTGTCCAGAGGCAGTCCATGTGTTTTTCTATGTATTTTTGGATCCTGCATCAATTCAAGACGATACTACAGTTTGGCCCACGGCCAGAAACTGGCAAGTGAAATAATGTTCCAGTACATGCACTGTGAACACACAGCTGGCTTCAAAGGGAAATGGACTAATCCTACTTCATTTCCCTTCTTCAGTATGTGTTTAAAGAGCTTTGGTGCGCTGAAGGAAATCGACCAGAATTCATTAGTTCCCTTCTGATTCAGCTCATTGCTGCTGGAAAGGGAAACAAGTCGGAATTGCAGGATCCTACTCAATTTCCTTTTGGAGCAGACTTTAAGCCAATTCTGGTCTCAGTTGTACACACACAGATCTTCACTAATGATGCGTAAGTTCAAATGCAATACCCCTCCAAGCTGGCTAAACATATGAAGACTATGAAGGGAAGAAGAAAAACTAAATTGGAATTCGTACCATGAAGAACTTCTGGCTGAGAATATTCCTGAGAAAGAAACTCAGAAAATTGGGAGAACTTCTAGAAAGAAACATACGAGTAAGGAGAGATAGAAAAACCCAGCTGAGACTAGGAAAAGATCACAATGAAGGAAAAAAGAATAATAATTTTATAAATACATCACATACATTTTCTGCTATCCAATAAAAACTTACAGCAAAATAAAACACTGACTCTAATAGCTAAAGCAAATCCTAGGGATGATTTTGATCCTGTTTGGAGGTGGTTTTGGAAATGGAGACATTTCCAAATGATAAAGAGAAGACAAACCATTTGCTCTGGACAGAAAGTTTTTCCTCCCACTCATCATCAGCTCTCTCAATTTGTCTCTTCAGAGTTCATGTCATATTTTATGAGCCTTCTTAAGGTTCTGGGAAGCAATAGGATTTCAATTATTCCAGACTATATTCCACTCAGTTTAAGGCCACTGCTTTTGAGACAAGATGCCAGAACCAATACTCTTCCAAAGCAAACCTACAATTAACCACCTAAGCAGAAATTGCCTTGTGACAAACAAAGCAGAACAGAAGAAAACTACAGGGTCCATGATGGCACCATGGCTTCACTCGAGTCAAATAAGCACAACATGTAAAAAATCACTTTTTGTAACTGCAGTGAAGACAAAGAAGTATTATTGCTGTAATGAACTGTCTCTTAAGCTTGAATGGTGATACTTTAAATAGTGAGCAGCCTTATGAATTTGGCTTCCCCACTAATTACAAATCCATTAGCTTGAAGCAGTATACTGCAAAGAAAATGGGTCCTGGAATTGAAATTGGCCAAAAAGCCTTTAAATTATCAACACTGTCTCTCATATGGGTGACTCCAAACTCCTTAGGTTTAAGCACATCTTATTGTCTGAAGTTCTAGGGGTGTTTGGGGAGCTCTGTGTGACAAATAAAAAATTTGACTCCTTACCAGTTAGCTGCAGAAATCCAGTACAGATACAATTTATATCCTGCACTAATGGCTTCTCAGCACAGGAAAATGAAGGACAATTAGAGAGCAAGTAATGGCTCAGTGATTCTGTAGAACACTGTATCACCTACAGAGCCAGTTAAAATGAGATTATTTTCCTTTGTGATTCTGTGTCAACCTCGGTTTACAGCTTTAACTTCTATCATTAGACCACAATTTAAGATGTTATTCAACCCACTCTAGAAAAAGCTATATGACATTTATAATTAACAAAGGCTGACAGCTTCATATAGACCCACTGGGATAGACACAGCAATAACAGACAATCTGTTCTCTTTGCATGTACAATTTATTTTCTCACTCCACAGACAAAAGTTGAATGTCCCATCCCTCTTTAGTTGTAGTGAATAGATATTGTGTAGGAAAAAACCAGTCACCACTTATAGATATCATCAAAAACAAATAAATACTTGAAAAAAGACATTTCACAGCTCAAAGTCAAAACCAGTTTATTAGGCATTTCCCTCATTTTTACTGTTTAATCTGCTTTAAAGTACACACCAGTAGATCATACAAAGGCAATTCTAGCTCAATCAGTTCAGCCAGTATTATTTTTTAATCCTTCCTTGTTTGCCACATTCATGTTTCTGTTATTATTATTCTTGTTTGCTAAACTGATTACACTAAATGTTTTCTTTTGCATTGCCTTTGCAAAACCAGCATTCTCCTTCTTCCTACCTGCCCAGTTTTGCTGTCTCTCATAAAGAACCATTTCCTTTTGTTCATGCTCTGCATACATATGACTTAAAGTTCATTTAGTATCACTTCGGAATTCAAATTTCCCTCCATACTGAGTAAATTGTTCTGGAAAAAAAACTATATTGTAAATGTAACTAAGCTCTTAACAGAGATGAGAATTTTGTTTTTACTGTCGGAAATATTTCAGCTTGCAAAACACATTCCAAAAAACCTTCCCTTGATTCCTAATGTAAAGAGCCATGGATTGCTTTTGTGAAAATTAAATTGAAGGGCAGAATGAGAAATGTAGTTCAATAACCCACCCAAGCACAGAGACAGACTTACTATTTACAAATTGGAGTTAGTGTATGCAAGGAGAATTGGGCTCTTGGAGACATAACAGGAAAAGAAATCTTCCTTTGATTTACTTCAGAGATGTCTCTTAGACTTCATCTGGGAGGCAGTGAAATACTGAGGGAGAGAGATTAAATCCAGTGGCAAGAGGTAGAACACAGTGACAGAGGAACACCCATCCCTACTGCCATTCCTTGACAGGTACCAAACGACCATGTTTGTCTGCAAGCAGGATTTAACACACTGTGGAGGCTGACACAGGCTATCCAGTGGAGGAAAAAAGGGAAAGGAAAGCAATCAGGGAGCCAGGAAATATCAAGTCTTCCCACTGTGCACTGCACACAGTGCAAATGCTTGTGCAGACCACCCTGGCCACTGCATGTTGTTTTAGCAACTCATCCTTCTACTTATCCACAATTAGAAAGGAAGGAACAGAGATTGTGGATATCACATGGCCTTACAGTGACCTTGGTAATGGGTTCTCTGGAAATACACGATGGTTACTTCAAGTTACAGACATGGATAGATCTCCTGCATTCATCAACCATACATCCTAGTGCCAATACCTTTTTTTAGACATCACAAACTAAGAAGAGCTAGATGATTCCAGCATAAGAGATTTGCTATCCACAAACTTACTCTCACTAAGAAGCTTAACCTATGACTTTGTCAGTATTATCCCATCCCTTGATTCTTCAAATATAAAATATCACAAACCACTAGCAACATTCCCTCTAAACAATACAGTCTCCTAAGCATGAGGTTTAGAATTTTGACATTTCTAAAAAACCCACATATTTCTCAACTAATTGCCAAATGCATGCTTTAGTAATTGTGCCCAAACCAAGAAAAATGAGTCTTTTAACAGAAAGTCTAGTAACTAAACTCTAAATGAAAAAAGAATGTCTTAAAATTTTCCTCTTCTCTTCAACCTTGGATTAAGCAGGTGTCTATTTACCAGGGATTTAGGAAGACTCCAAATAGAATGCAGCCTATTGTTATGCATTAAAAAAGTGAACTTTCTGTATGAGAATATCCTCACTTGCTTCACTGTACTGTTCAAAATACGTGATATGTATCTACTGAGAAATATGGAGAAATCAACCCACCACAGCTATTAGAAAATGTTGTGCTTGACACTAACCAGTCCAGCTGGCTTCTTTGTTTTCTCAATAGCCTTTGTAGCTTCCTTGAGTTGTTTTCTAAGGTCTTCCTTTGGCTTGTCATGTTTACAGCACTAGGAGAGGAAGAAACAAAGCAATTTTAAAGCTTGTTAAGAAGTACTTAATGTGCTATTAACAGTGACCTTCCCACTCCCAAATCCATTCCTCTTCCTCTACAAAGGGGGTCAAATCTTTCAATTTAAAATCTGAGCACTCTTCGATAGTCAGGTAAGTCACTGAGAAAAGCATTCAAAACTAAGTCCCGAGATGTCATGATCTTCTGGAAAGCTTAGAGCCACATTCTAAGAAAGCAACGAAGAGTCACTCCTTAGCAGGTTGAAATCTACTGATGTATTAGAGTACAACACAACTCTGAGCACTTTCACATCGGCTACAGAAAGTGTTAATCACAGCATTTCCAGTCTCCAATTGCAGAAAGCCCAAGGGCACATCTTCTCAGGATGATTCACCCTATAGACAAACATGCCTTGGCAAACAGCTGTGCCCTACAGGCAACTGCCCACTGGCTCTTCCTCAGCTCTTCATCAGGCTCACTTCAGAGGGAAACCCTTATCAGAGGAAATCACTAACCTTTATCTCTGCTCTATGTTCACCTGAGCATTTCTCACTGTGTTTCAAGTAAGGTCACCAGGTAAACAAACACCAGAGCTTGGTGACCTGGATGACTTTGTCTGGAATGGACAGTGGTGCCTTATAGGAGCAGTTTAGTCTGAGAATGTGGTTTCACACTGAACTTTGGTGTAAATGCAGGTGACCACAGAAGCTGACCTGTCAGACAGTTCTGGGAACAGTCAGTCTCTCCTAGCTCAGTGGCAGAAAAGACTTGTCCCTGGCTCATTGTTAGGTATTCACAAGGGGAAATTTGCAGATCCTCAGATTCTTCATCCACCTGATCTTCTGGGGGTTTTTTCCTATATCTTGATCCTTCAAGTGATAAAAACTGGTACTCAGTTATTGAATCTAATGCTCAGTTTTGCTAACTCTTCCTCCTCAAGGAAGGCAGCTGAAGTTTTAGCTTTGTGCTAGTGTCTGTCTTAAGTTGACAGCAAAAAAAAAAAACCAGCACGCCAGTCTTTGTTAACTGAATAACTGCAACAAAGGAAAAAGTACTGCAAACCTGGAAAACTGACACAGCAAATTGAAAGGTGGACATTTTAAGTATATTTCACAAGGTGTAACTTAGTATCTTTCATATTTTATTTTCCAGTTAGATGGGTTCAAGTGTATAGATCATGAAATCTGGAATGTAACTACAAAAATTTGAAAATCTAACAGACAGACCTTGACAGTCACACAGTCAAATCATATACAGCCGCCAAGGAAAAATAGGAATATCCTCTGCAATACAGTAAAAAGAGTAATCTATCAAGACCTGAGAAACAGAATCTTAAGAAAAAAGCAACCACCACTGCTGTCAGGTAACGTATTTAGTCATTCTGAATGAAGGACAGTTAAAACAAAAACCTGTTATTATGTAGATTTGCATTTTCATTTGTTAAAAGGAGATGGGAGATGCCAGGTTAATCACTATTTTTCTGTTTCTCTGGTACCAGCTGTTAACCATATAATCATAATTTTAGGTCTTGAAAAAACAACAAAATGGGGAGGGGAAAGGCCCACAGTAGCACTACAGAACTACACTGCCAGTTCCGTGTGCACCCCCCACAATTCTGAACACCATGAAGTTTATAAATAGCTGCAAGTTTTGCTCAACAGACAAGAGGAGAGAGGAGGCACAGCAGTGAAGAGTAGCTGCAGTCTGAGTAGAGTGCAGGTCATACTGGTGTCCCCAGCACGGGACAAGGCCACATGTAGGCTGCATATTTTTTAATTACACTAGTTGCTCAGAGATGAAAATTGGGATCATATTCTTCTTACTGTCTCTAGAAGAAAATAAAACCCCACACATTTCCAGAACTCAGGATTGCATCACATAAAACCCTGACACATACGGTTTGCAAAGTGAGGTGTTCAGAATGAAAGCCCAGATCTTACGGAGATGTGAGGAACTTGGTAGTCTGTAAACCCACTGCCTGAAAATTAGAGGAACTTGAATTTCTAGTTATTTAGACCATTCTGAAAATCTCATTTCAATTCTGTAGAAGCTAAGCAACTTCAATCTCAAAAGCTAAATTTATCAGTCTGTTCTGATCAAACTTTAGATTTATCCTATTTCTTACTGACATGTGGGAGCCATCCATAAAGGACCACCAGTACAGACATTTGAATGATAAAAGCTTGTTTTGATTTTTTCCCCAAAATGAAAATGACCATCCTCCCTTTGTACAAAATTCATGAGAAATATCTATAAGTTGAGAACAAATATAAGCAAAGAAAAAAATCTCCCCAAATGAAATGTCAGCAATTAAAAGTAATGTAGAAGAAAGAGTATGACCTTTACAGATATTCAGAATTTTACAGAGTATATAAATTGTATAATATATAACAGATACTCAGAATTTGCTGAATACCTTTGCCAAAATCTTTGTCAAAATAAAATTTGATTTTTCTTATGGTGGTGAATGCAAAGGCTGAAGTCACAGTCTTACAGACCTCTTCTGTAAGCTGAGATAATTTCATTCACTAGAGTGATGTGATTTGAATTAGGTGTGACTTCAGCCTTTGCATTCACCACCATAAAAGGCTTGAACTTCAGCCTTTGCATTCACCACCATAAAAAGCTTGAACTCTACTGACAGAGTGTGCAGAATGACCCACATTACCTTCTGGCTAAGCACAACTTTTAGAAAGCTTTAGCAATTTATCATCACTATATGGTAATGATGACTTTTCTCAGACACAAAAAATTATGGTTTTTATCAATGGTTCATGCCAAACCCAAGTCTTAAAAGAAATCGGCCCAAAGCAGGTGCACCGAGCTGTCAGACCTTGAAATTTGTTTTGAAACCAACCACCTGTTAGTGTAATTGTGTAGCTGTTTTTCCTGGCTTATGGGATTTCAGTTCAGCTGCTGTTCTCATGCTAACGCTTATTTCCTCTAGGAATCAGTCTGTCCATTTACACAAACCTCCAAACTTCTGTGTGACTGTCTTCCCGGTCTGAGCCAATGGGTATATGCAGAATGTCTGATGGAGCACCCTTGACCAATAACACACTTTGTTTACAAAATAGCTCACAATTGCTGTAGGAAAATGCCTCAAAAATAGCATTTAACATCCTCTGTGACACATTTAATCACTTAGTTGACTCGTCTCTGCTCCTTGTTTGTTTCAGACAGCAACAAAGAACACTTACTTTTAACTGGCAATCTCAAAGATCAGACTTAGTGCTGATGCCTGACTCACATCTACTGATAACAGAGCACTGTTCCTGCTGCTGAAACCAAGTCTGAGTCAGGATTCCCATCAAAACTTTCTGTTTCTAAAGGTTTATAACTTCACCAGAAGCTGACTCTGGGTTAGAGGTTAGCAAGGATATGGAACACTTAGCTGACAAAATCTAGAAGAAAAAAATCTGCCCACATGAGAGATAAAAGTGCAAAAATTATCATCAGAAGGACAAGAGCTTCAGATGGTTTTTGTAAATGAGGAATTTCATGTAAGAAAGAACAATGTCCTTGCACTTAAGGGCCCAGCCAGAACTGCATCCCTTTATGCTCCACTTTGCTGTTTTCAGCACCCTTTGGACACCAGCCACCCCAGAAAAAGAACTGGACACTTGAGTGAGAACAATAGATGAGCTGTTCATGAAAAATCTCCTGTGCCAGCCAGTCCCACTCATCTGGCAGCTCCACACTGCCCTCCAGGGAGGGCCATCATGAAACTTAACCATGTTTTCCTCAGTTTCCCACTGGCAGGAGAGAATTCCTTGGGAGTAAACACATAAAGCAAGTAAGAGAAATATAGCTGACATAAACATGAAAACGTGTATATTTCATGACATAAAAAAGAGTACAAAATAAATTACAAAGATTAAATATTCTCTGTGTTCTTATTCATGCACAGATAACTGCTATCCTAATGCCTTTTTCAAGCGCCATATAAAGGAAACAACAAACAATTTATGGATAATAGTTCATAAATATATGCAGCACTGCATGTCCAATGCACACAGATATTTCATCATGTAAGACATGACTACTGGGTTTATGCATTATATTAAATGTGAGCTGTTTGCAGCTATTTAAAATAATTTTGGGACACAAAAACTGTTGACAAGATATCTCCTATTTAAATGTATTGCCCATCCCTGACTGCAGAGCATGTTGTCTTGTGTTTATCAGAAGGAACACTTTCAAAATGCTTTGAGAAACTCAATTGTTATAATTGTCTTAACTTAAAAAGACTACACCTTTGTATAGAGTTCTGTCAAAAGAAATCCTGCTGCTTATCATAAGCACGTACTTCCCCAAAGTTCCTGTTTTTTTAGAAGTTTTATTAATTGCAAATGTTGTTTACTAGAGGAAAACCGTGACTGAAGCTCTAAAACAAAGAGAATAGTTGCAACTTTAATCCTTTCAATAAGCCTTTGTTTCCCATTGACTAAAAACTTCCTAAAGGAAGTAGAGCTGCGAAAATCCAGGAAGGAATTAGATTTGCCAAATTCTGTTCCTACTTGGATCTAGATGCAAAGCCTTTGT
Organism: Corvus hawaiiensis; assembly: GCF_020740725.1. Classification (NCBI taxonomy): domain Eukaryota; kingdom Metazoa; phylum Chordata; class Aves; order Passeriformes; family Corvidae; genus Corvus; species Corvus hawaiiensis. The sequence goes on along the minus strand of NC_063219.1, from coordinate 34,452,901 downwards.
TATTCATGGTACAAATGTTTTAGCAAAAAAAGAATGATCAATTACAAAAATACACTTTTGCCAAGGTTGAAATTGTTAATAGTAGAGCTTTTCCTATCACAGAAGGCATACTATGAACTGATATAACTCACAAAATAAATAATATATTAATATTTTAGCTGGTCCTGCATTTTTTTTTCAGCGGGATGTTTTTTTCTTTTTGTTATCTAAGTCAAACTTGGATACTGGCCTTACAATCATACCTAGATAAATAAACAAATATGGAAAGGAAAAAATCAAAGGCAACCTCTTAATTAAATTAAGCATGCTTTGCAGCATCCAAAATAGGAGAAATCTTCAAAATCCATTCCCATGACAACAAGTAATTGCACACAGAAAAGTGTGCTATTGTGGCAATAAAGCTGAATTCCCTGAAGACCTTTCAGAGACACTACCAATTTGTTTTGTATTTTTTTCCCCACATGCTCTTTTTATCTCTGTACCACTTCATGCTCTCTAGATTTTAACTTGCCAAACAAGTAGAGACTAGGTAAATATGTTCTGATTTATTCCATAGGGCAGAGGTCCTTTTAATTTCTTCTCCTGAAATAATTTAAAGGCAATTCTTATCTCCTTCCCACCAACACAGAGCATATTGCAACTTTTGATTTCCTGGCCAATAGTACAGTGGAAGATTAAAGAATATTTGAGCCACCATTTTTGTAAGATACTATGTAAGGACAGGTTGTGGAAAGTGCTGAATACTTTCATCTTCTTGTGGTTTCAGTGAAAATGTTGTTTAGCGTATTTACGTAAAATCAGCTCAGTATTTTGACAGGTCAAAGGTTTGGCCAAGCTTAGCTGGACGGCTGAGTTGGAAAGGCTACATGGTTTCAGTAGCCATCAGCAAGTGTTGTGGTTTAACATCACACCCAGCTCTGTGTGCTGCCGGCTCCCAGCATCCTGACACAGGCTGGGCCTGAGCTTCAGCCTGAGCAGCAGCAAATGCCTCCAGATTCCTAACGAGACAAATTTATGGCTCTGCTTTGGAAACGCCCCCATAACGTTTGTAACTTGAAACACATATAACTAAATCTTGGAATTGCTTTGGTTTAGGATATTACAGGTGCTAAGTCTCAAGGATATATTGGATATAATTATTCACAATGTCTTAAACCTCCCTTTAGGGTTTTCCTTCATATAATAGAGATATGTGGGGTACATCTCCAAAATCACTGAAAAGTGTTTTGATAAGATCAAATTGTAACAGGAGAAAGAAGTGAAGCGAAGAGAAAAAAGAGATTTCTGCATTCCATTTTTCATCACAACAGTTGACAACCCCCTCCCGCCCTTGAAGATAGAAAAGCCAATTTTAATTTAAACTACAAACTGTTGACCAGGCCTCAGCTTGGCTTTGCAATTCACTATATGCCTGAGGGATAAATTATTTAGCATTAGCACATGGTATGTCATGTCTTGTTACTTAAGTGGAGTATGGCCTCCATCCAGCTGCACCCCCGGGGCCCCCCGATTGGCTGTGGGTGATGTCATTTCCATGTGCTAATCCTGGGCCAGGCCCCGGGGGACAGCGCTGGCCGCTCCCCCCAGCCCCTCCGCCCCCCACCCGGGCTCGGCTCCGGCTCTGCTCCCACTCATCGCTCCCAGGTTCACCGCAGGTACTGCCCCCATCGCACGACTGTCGATACCAGTGCAGTGAAACAGAAGGTGTGGCAGATGAGCTGCATCGCCTGCACGTGGTGTTTTGTGTTCTTCAGAGAGGATTTGTAATAAATTTAGTGAGATGGAAATGGGAAATAAATTTTTGCTGCAGATCCAAGCTAAGTGGAGAATTTTGAGAGGTTTATTTATTCAAATATTATTCTTAATTTATTTTTCTATTTTCAGTGTATTACAGATTTTTGCTGAAAAAAACCGTTTCCACACTGCAAGACAAAGGAATCCTGGACAAATGACCTGAGAGCATGAACTCTGCAAAATGCTTCTTCTGGAAGTTTGGCAATGGAATAATTAGCCACAGTGCCCTTTAAATGGCCATATTTTGGGTTCAGTTAACACCCTCATTATATTAAAAGGGCTTTTCCTTCAGAACCACCTTCAGGTTATTTGCCCCAGAGGAAATACTCATGCTATTCACCATTGGAAGGCTCCCAGCACAGAAACAAGGGTCACAGGGCTGGTTTCTTTTGATTTAATTTTACAGCAGTGCCGGCGAAATGCCAAGAATTACAGAGCACTGTGTCGTGCAGATGGTACCGTCTGCTCTCCGTGGTGAGGCGCAAGATTTGCATCTGTCTGTTGGTTCAGGTTAAGGTTGAGCAGTGGTTCTACGTGACAGGTAACAAGAGACACAACTGACACTCTGAGAGAAATCCACGTGCTTTGTTACTGTTACATTAGCATTTAAGCACAGTACACAATACCCCACCATTCGTTTCTTGTGGTAACAATGAAAACTGACAGTGATTTGCCTTCTCTGTCACTGAATCTTAATTCTTTGCAACAGTGCATGAGAAGAAAGGATTTTGTGAAAGCCGTGCGGTCTCATGGTGAAGTGATAATTCTCTGAGACAGAGGAAGAAGGGGAACTTTGCAAGGGGATTCCCACGAGAAGAGATGTTGAACCAGTGCAGTACAAAGCGCTGCAAAATAAACAACTGTAGGACAGGAAATGAAGAACTCTAATCGATACCACAAAAGGGATTAGTTAGTCAAATGTGAAAATTCAAAACTGCAGTTTAAATCAGGACCGCTAACTCTTTCTTGCCCTGCACAAAATAAACAATCTATGACTCTATAGATTCACCAGCTGCATCCAGCTTTGATTTCTGTCATTTCAAAGCTGGCACCTGCAGCCAGCCCTGGCTCAGAACTGTAGCATTGCTTCAAGCACTCAGCTGGAGGGAAACACCTGCATTTGCACTATTGCTCATCCTCTCAAAACTACCAGACCTACTTGTAGCTAACTAATAAACAGCTAATTATAAACAGGGCGATTGGGCAAGGGCTCAGAACTGCTACCAGCGTAAGCACTGGGAAGCCACATTTGCTGGCATAATAGAACAAAAGTGCATTTCGATTTGGCTCCACACTCATTAGCTGGCCACCTCACAGTCCAACATATTTATATGCATATAAATATCTTCAAGGCAGGTGCCAAGAGAATGGTGCCAGTCTCTTTTCAGTGGTGCCCAGCAGCAGGACGAGGAGCACTAGCCATAAACTAAAAAATGAAGTTTCACCTCAACACAAGGTATAATATAACTTCTTTAGGTTGAGGGCGGCAGAGCACTGGAACGGCTGCCCAGGGAGCGTGTGGAGTCTCCCTCTCTGGAGACATTCCACACCCACCTGGACACGTTCCTGTGTCACTGCTCCAGGTAAACCCTGCGTTGGCGGGAGCTTGGACTGAGTGATCTCCAGAGGTCCCTTTCAACCCTAATAATTCTGTGATTCTCGGATATTACCTCTGGCCACACCGTGATGGACTGCGGAGCAGGGCGAGCGAGGACGAAACGCACCCTGCATCAGCCCTGCCCAGCTCCGCAGCGTTCGCCTCAGCATCAGCGCGGGGTTGGAGGCGCCGACACTTGCCAGGACGGCGGCGGCTCCGTGAAAGAACAATTTCTGAGGGGAGCGGGGAGCCGCCGACACTGTCCCAGCCCCGGGGGCAGAGCGGGAAACCGACACGGCCCTCAGCCTGCCCTGAGGGCACCTCGGCAGAGCGCGCGCGGCGAGAGCAGGGCAGCGCGTGCCGGGGGCAGCTCTCGCGATACGCTCGGCCGGTGCCGGGCGGGGCAGGGGCAGGCGCGGAGCTCTCGCGAGAGCCGGGCGCGCGGAAGCGGCGTGGCGTGCGCGGGGCCGTGTCGTGAGGGGCCGTGAGGGACCGCGAGGGCCGTGCCGGCCGCTGCAGGATGCCGAGCGCTGCCGGCCGCGGGCAGGGCCAGGACCGCCGCCCGGAGAACGAGGACTCGTCGGCGGCTGATGTGGGTCTCCGCAGGGAACGTGGCGGGCGCGCTGTCGAGGCTCTCCGGGTGGGGGGGGCTGGGCCCAGGCGGGGTTTGGCCGGCCCGGGGGCACAGCTGCCTTTGGCTTTACTGTGCCGCTCCCCCCTTCGCCAGGCCCAGCCTGTGATTCCCTGAAGAGCTCTGCACCCCCCCCCGAAACACCTGGGCTGCTCCTCCACAGTAGGGAGGGGGCTCCTGCTGGCCTAGCAGGTGCTTCTCCCTTGTACTTGAAGATCACACAGCGGTGCTGAAAGATTGTAGGCCAGTGTTTATTCAAGAAGAAAAAAGTACTAACAATGAGCATCAGTTCATTTTGTTAATGAAGTAGTTTTTGCTTATTATTGCATCAGCAGTAAGGAATTCCAAGTACTGGTGGCTTCCCTAAAGTTACAAATACGCCACGATTCATCAAAAGGAGACAAGCAAAGACCTTCCCCAAATAAAGTATTTAGTAGGAGCTTTGGTTCACGTATTGAATAGAATAAAATAAATAAACCAAGGGGTTTTTATTTGGAAATGCGTGGGTTTAGTTGGGAAAGAAGAACTGTGACATTTTTGGTGAAAATGCTGCCTTTTCCTGTGCCTTACCTGGCAGATTTTGTTAACAGTCAAGCTCCACCGGGCTGTGATGATTACATGTGATCTGCTCGTGTTTGAATATGGGAAGGAAATAGTTAATGTATATACTTACATAGGACTCAGGTCAGGAGTAGGGTCTTTGTAGAGATAATCACACTAACTTTCTGTGAAACAAGTAATGGTCTTCATGCATGGTTGCTGTTGTTGGAATTATTTTTTTCTTTCAGGGAACAATTGTCTTCTCTCTCTTCTGTATCTCTTGTAAGTCCAAAATGCAGGTTTTTAAATATAGCTAATTATTTTGTATTCCCTCAGTTAACTCTGTGACAATTTTGTTCAGGTTTTTTGTGTGTGCTTCTTTGATACGTGTTTCTCACCTCCATTTTAGGATTATGCTAAGGAAAGATACGGAGTGTCATCAATGATACAATCCCAAGAGAAACCAGGTCAGTTGAAAAATGAAAAAAGTTTTTGCAAAAGAGATGGGGTGGGAAAGAAGGAAAAAAGAAGTTATGTGCCAAATACTGTCAGTATTTCCTTGAGAAATCTTTACCAAGCTTTCTTGTTCAAATGCCAGTGGAATTTTTTCGTTTTCTAGGATACATTTGGTACTTGTGAGACACTTGCATTTGGGCTCCATGGCCAGTTTTGGGCTCTACAGAGCAAGGAAGACATAAAAATTTTGGAGCCAGTCCACTGGAGAGCTACCAGATTGCTCAGGGGACTGGAGCACAGGATCTGAGGGAGCTAGGCTTGTTCAGCTTGGAGACAAGGAAGCTGTGGGATGATCTTCTTATAGTTAAAATCTACTTAATGGGAGGGTGTAGGAAAGATAAAGCCAGGCTTTGAAGGTGTGTAGTAATTGGACTGGAGGTCATAGACACGAATCAGAACAGGAAATTGAGATTAGAGGGAAGAAAAAAAAAAATCATGAGTGTGGTTGCATATTGGAGCTGGCTTCCAGATTGAGAGGAATCTCAAGCTTTGCCCTTGCCTGGACCGTGCCTTACACAGCTTGTCAGTTTTGTGTCTGTCCATCACTGCAGACTTTTTTAATTACTAAATTATTATTATTTGTAATGTACTGAGTCCTGAGATGTCAGGCTTTTTCCGTTTTTGGAGTAAGTTCTGCTGTGACTTACTACAGCAGTGCTCTCTCTCTGCGTATGGTCTCCCTGCTTATGCAGCCTTCCATTTCTCCTGTATATGAGCACCAAATCCATTAATACTGGATATTAATATTTATGGCTTTTATCAGTCATACCACTCTGAATTCAGGAAGTCCTGATTTTCTCCTGATGGGGAATTGGGATTCGGAAAAACTTAGTGGCTAGAGAACAAGCTCCCAGGCCAATATCCCAAGAAATATTAATCTTTGTATTAAATTCAGTGCATGAAATGGGAATGAGGGAAAATAACAGACTGGCTTCTTGTAAATTCTTCATAGTAAAATGTAAAACAGCAACATCATCTGTGATTAGGTGATTTTTTTTTCTTCTTTGAATATTTGTTTTGGTTGATCCCCCTTTAGGAAGGGAAATGCAGAATGTAGGGAAGAGGAGCAGTCAACAGAGCACTCACAGGTTGAAAGCAACTGAAGGGGAGCTTTATATAAACAATGTAAAGGGACAGAAAAATCAGCAGAGACTGCATTAACAGTCACTGTTGAATAAAATACATTCTAGCTGCTAGAGAAAGGGAATGGGAGTTGAAATCACATTGGAAGCAGCCCAGCTCCTGTGTTTCCTCTCCCAGATTTGCACCCCAGAGCAAACAACTGTGTGGGGGACCCAAGCTGGCAGATTGAGAGGGCAGATCATGTCCTGCTTTCATGGAGAAATGCCAACTGTCTCATATTCAAAAGAAACACTCAAAAGTACTGGAGAAAAAAATATATTGAGAAGGGAAATTGTGAAAGCAGCAGCAAATTATATGAAAAAGGCTGTGTGTCATATTTAGTTGTGTTGTCCCCTTGACTTTTGATCCTTGTTTAAAAAAAACTTCTCAGTGTATGGACAATGTTGAGTGGGTTTTCCATGGGGCTTAAAATGCAACCTACAGCACTCCTGCTATTCTGTAGTTGTAGAAGGTGGTTATCCAGAACACCAAAATTGGGTAACAATAAAGAACAAAATGCCTATAACAAAGAAACCGAAGATCAGCCTAGTCCCTTCCTTGAGACTAATGCACTTTTATTTACAGATTCAGTAGTTTCTGCCAGGGAGAGCTCTTGCCAAAGGCTTCATGGGAGGGTGAGATGATCGCTTGTCATCAGTAGCTGCACTTGCCTTGGGTGTCTTGGAGTAGCTGCTGCTTGGGACAGGGGGTGGAGGGGGAAGCAGAAATGTTCCTGGCTATCTGAAGTGTATTAAATTTGGTTTTGAAGTCTGTGTGGCTACCTGCCATTTCTAAATCACAGTAACTAATGGTGGTATGAGGTGTGCAGCCCACGCAGCTTCTGGTGACCAGAGCCATCAGACAGCGCAGCACAACCTCAGGTGGGAGCTCAGGGGGAGCTGCTGCAGTGGTGCTGTTCAGCTCACTTGAGCCACACTGTCCAGAGGACACTGGCTGCACCTGGGAACTCACACAGCTTACAGTGATCAGAACAAGTTATTCTTCCTTTCCGAGGAATAACCATATTGTCCTTTTGCCATGCTGATAGATTCTTGTATCTCTGCAGGCAAATTAAATCTCTTTTCTCAGGTTCATAACTTTGTTTCTTCACCCTGCTCTGCTGAGCTCACACATACCTGTGCCTTCTTTCTTGGCCCACGTAAGTCCTCCTTCTGATTATGTTGGCTGCCCTGGCTATCTGATGTTCTTGATTCCCATCATGTCAGGTTTTAAGGTCCTTCCTGCCTGATAGTAAAACTCCATTTTTTGCCATTCCTTTTTTCTCCCTTCAGTCCCGTTATCTCATCTACCTTCCCTGGAAGCTGCTTTCTAATGCTGCTTTTCTAATGCTGCTTTTGATTTTCAGGTTTTTATGTCAAACTTGCCTTCTCTTTTTCAAAATTTTCTGGTATTGTAAAGATACTGGCACTTCACAGAGGCAACAGAAATATTGGTCATAATGTTCAAAATTCCATGATGCAGGATAAATTATCTTAGTAAACAGCTGATGTGACAGGCAGGGAATGGGGTCTGGAGGTGAAAAAGTGTTGTTTTATGTATCCCACACAGCTTTTTGGACTTTTACCCTCTTTTCCCCTGTTTAGAAGAGGTTAGAGTTCTGAGAGAAAAATAAGGGTATTTAGTATGTTGGAAAGAAGAGATTGGGCTGTACATTAAGGAAAAAAAATTACAGCTTCCCCATAAACATGACTCCAAGTGGCAGTAAAGGTGAGATAGCCTGAATACTGAATTGGGGCAGAAAGCGTAATTTCACATTTACAGAGTGTTGTGTTTGAACTTTGTTTAAAATCTTTGTTCCCTTGTCTTCACTGCAACTGTAGCAAAATTAAAAACATCTTTTATTTTTGCACTTAATTTATTGGCAAGAGGGCAGAAAGTGTGAGTACAGCTTGCATTTGCGAAAGAACAAGTAGATGATCATCTGAGAAGTGTTGGAAGGACCTTAAAGGTGAAAGCAAGAAGTTTCATTTCTGTTATGGAAGCGATAAAAATGAACTGAAAGGAATTCAGGTGAAATGGTATACCAAGAGTGCAGAGGGAATATACAGTGCGTTGGTTGGACAAGAGGAAACGAGTGACAAAGACAAATGGTTGCTTACACTCACAAATACAGGCAACATCATGACCTACTGGCATTTTAGAAATGAGAGAGAAAGAAGATGAGATTTGGGAAATGTGGGAGGAGGGAAACGAAGTGGTGTAGTTGCTATATCCAGCTCATTGCAGTGGAGCACATTGACAGGAACAGACGTAGTGGGCACAATGAACATCAGGAAACTCTTTTTTACTGTGAGGGTGACCAAGGATTGGTACAGGTTTGCCCAGGAAGAGTTTCCTGTCTTGGAAATACTAAAAAACCATCAGAACATGATCTTGGACAGCTGGTACTATGTCACCCTGCTTGTGAACGGGGTTCAGTGGGGTGACTTCCAGAGGCTCCTCCTAGCCTCAGTCCATGCTGTGATTCTGTGATCTGCTACTGGAAAAAAAGGCTTTATGATGTCTTCTTGTGGATATTGTTTATTACCCTTTTTATGAAAGGTGAAATGTTTTTTAATAATTAATACAATATAACAACTTTTGTGTTAAATGTGTCTTGTTTACTCTTGGTGAAACATGAACCACTAGGTATCCAAAAGACTTAAAAAAATATTTATCTAATACAAATGGTTCCTGAAACACTAAGGATCCACAAAAGGTGTAACACCTCATTCTGTCTTTATGCTTGTGCCTAGAAAATGTTTTAACGTTTGTAACAATACAGTTTCAAGTTGACTGAGATAAAATTTTAACTGTCTGAATATCACTCTTGGAAATACTGAAGGTTGTGGATTGTGATGGTTGCATGTTTCCTATAGTACAACACTGTTAAAGTTTGAATATCAGTTGCTGGCAAATGATAACATCTTTATTCCCCTTTCTCCCTTCCCCCCCCCACACGTATACACACTTCATGAATATATTTGAGTCAATTTCCTATCCCATTTCTCTGTGCACTTCATTCTGTTCTGGATTTGATATGTGTCTGTGAAGAAAGAACTGCACTGCCCTGACATAAGCTAATAAAAGTTTTAAATCCCCTAAAATCCTCAGTGCAGAATAACAGGCTTGCAGGGCAAGCTGTGACTGGTATTCAGAGACAGAAGGAAGGAGTCCAGAACAGCAGATGGTAACCTGGAGTGGGCAAAAGAGTTTTTTTCCGGAAACTTTGGAAAAGTTCTGGCAGGAGAAGTTTACAGTGGAAGTGTCTTAGCAAATTTAATGTTAATTTGAAACGAGAGAGAAGTCTCTGAGGAAAGAATCATACAACAGAATCATACAAGGAATAGTGGCATGCACCAGCATATTGTCAGTTCATAATGGTTGTGTACAATTTTTAAAGTCCTGATTTATTTAAAAATATTTTCCTTGATTACTTTTTTTTTCCATTTGCTATCCAAAGTCTGTCCTTTCCAAGCCATGCATTCCTGTTGTTATTTAGCTTTGTAGCTTCATTGGATTTGAAGGGTTCTAATCAGTCCTCGCTTTGACAGTGATAGTAGTGCTTGATCAGGTTGTCAAAGAGATTTTCCTAAAATAAATGTTACCCGTTTTACACAGTAATACTCTCGTTGTTCCAAAATGCTGTTGTTTTAATCAAAATAAAACTTTTAAAAGTTATAATGCACATTTATATGTGGTTTCTTTCTGTTCTTTATTTTAAATAATAGTTATTTTATGGTTATATTCATCCTACTTATATAAGGTAGATACAGAGAACAGTCATGTCACCTCTGAGCCTTTGTTTTTCTGGGTTCAACATGGCAGCTTTCACCCTGAAAGTGCAGCAGGGCAGACGTCCCTTAGGCAGCAGAAATTCAGACTAGTAAGTGCGGGTAGTACAGTGAAGTCCTATCAAAACCAGTGTAGTCATTATGGGTTCTGCCATCCGTGAACTACAGTGAGTCTTGCTGTTGGTAAAGTGCAGTTTGACCCTGCTGTATAAGTCAAAAATAAGCTTGAAGTAATTTAAAGCTACTGGATCAAGTACAAGTCACTAAGAAAGGAAATGGGATCTTGTGTGTTTTCAGTAAGTCAATTATGCTGTTGATACAAAAAGTGATGTTTTGGATTTATTATCAATTTTATCAATAGCCATGATAGAAAGTGTATTTGGAGTTTAAAGTGAAAAATGTTTTGCTTTGAAAAAAACAAAACTGTTTTAAAATGTGTGGTTTTTTCTGTAATTCAGATAGAGTTTTGGTTCGCATAAAAGACTTGACAGTGGAGAAGGCTGATGAAGAGGTTTGGGTTCGTGGCAGAATTCACACCAGCAGAGCTAAAGGTGAGAGGCCTCCAGGGTTTTTGGTTTTATTTCCTCATGTCATTAGTACAACCTTAATGTTTGTTGTGCTTTCATGACCTGTTGCTTATGTCTTGCATTCAAGAAAACTTTGCCACCTGGTTACTCAGGGTTGCCTCAATGTTACTTTGACTGGTTATTTTCTTTTTCTACCTCTCTTTTTCCCAAGAGGGAAAAGGAGATTTTGGGTTTAGCTGTGTGGAAATCAGTTATTGTAGTAAAAGTAAATTTTTGTTTTACTGTGTTGCTAAATACCAGATAGACAATTGTAAATAATAGTAATTTTAAAATGTAATTATTCTCTTTAAGGTGTTCATAGTTGTGAGATAAAGCACTTCTAAGCTTCTACACTAAAACATGCTTGTATTATAAATGTATCAGTTGTTACCATATTTCTTCTGCTGCACATGACTATTTTCACCACACCTTTTCTTTGACAGGAAACAAAAATCTGTGTTAAAATTTCAGAATTCTTACTTTCGAATACTGGTATCTAATTATATCAATTTGAACTTCAAATAAGAAGCATCATCTTTCTTTAGCAAGACAAAGGGGAAAAACCCTTTCATAGGTTCTCAGCAGTGTGGGCTGTCACACTTGGCTGTCTGACAGCCATATTTCTTCCCTGGAATCAGAAGTTCCCCCTGGAGACCAGGTTGCCATATGCAAACTTCAATAGGCTTTGGCCTTTGCAGTTGACATCAGATGCTGACAACTGTTGTGCTGGTTTCGGTTATGTTTGGCAGCTCTGTAGATATAAATAACTTGTCTTTCCAAGAACTGAAAAAAAAAAAAAGCATAAAGAAATTATCTTCACAAATGAAACTTAACAGTAGTCTTAAAATTGGGAATGATGCAAATTAGGGGCGAGAATCCAGTACCAAGTATTGTTGAAGATACCAGATTCATATCTCTTTTTGAGAATTCATGTTCTTAAAACATGTCCCTCTTAATGAGTAGTGTCTGTGCTGCAGTTGGTTAAAATAAGGAGCTGCATTCAAATATATACATATGATGCATATTTTAATTTATATTAGAATCTTTAAACTTAAGGAGTCCTCAATAGTTTTGTAATGGAAATGGAAATCTCTCTATTATTTAAAGAAATTGTCAACTCCAAAAGCTGTGAAAGCCTTGGTCATTACGACATGAAGTTGTTCAGACAGGAGACACTCCATCTGCTTTAAATGTTACTAATGTTACTGTCAGGATATGAATTAGAGTATCCTTATGGCTTTTCTTTTGCAATTATTGGAAGAGTTCAGGCTATTAACAGAATTCAGGATATTATAGGCAGGTGTCTATGCGGACCTGGAAAGCAGTGTAAAGTTCTATGGTTGTTGATTGCTGTCTGTGTATGACATTGGTTCATGGTATCTTGCATGATATATATGTTTACTTCAAACACAGTAATATCTCTGTAACAAGGCAGTATTAACTTAAAAGAAGCTGTTGTAATCCTTCACTTTGACCTCACTATTGTTTTTGATGAAACAACACTGCTTATTTTCAAAACTCTTTAACACAACCTGAAGAATGAAAGCAGAAGGAGTTGATCATGGGCATGAATGTCCTGAATTTATTGATGGTGTCTCTTGTTACCGCTTGGTCTGACAACACAGAACAATTCTGACATTCAGGGAGCGCTGCTAGGGAATGCCATATGCTTGTTTACTTAAGCTTTGGGGAAAGAATCTTACAAGAAAAGCAAATGTTTAAGAGTAAAAAGTAATCTTAGTCTTTCCCACACACAACATGGCACTATTCCTACCACTGTGGAAAGGAAAGCCTTGCAGGAAACAGGAGAATCTTTCATAAAAACAAGCTTTAGTTTTTCTCAGAAACTTGAGTTTGACTCCTAAGTAACCAACGTAGCCTTTATTTAACCCTGTCTGGTTCTGACCAATAAACCAAAAAAAATTAATGGGAACAACTGCAGATTCCAGCTGTCTCATATAGCGAGTCACTCATGGAGTCTGATGGAAATTAACTGAAGGATGTGTAAAGAATGGGGTGTTGGGAAATTCTGTGTGTTGTACCAGAATTAAAGTGCACAGGGCCCTGTGGCTTGTATCATAGATTGAATAAATGTTATTTCTGGCCTTATTTTAAAGCCAGCCTAATCTACTGATCACGATTATCGTTGAAAACCCCTTGGGAAGTTGTCTGGGTTTGGCCAGGCAGCTGGGGCTTGTGCAGAATGTTAGACCTGAACTAGATTTTGGGTTATGAATGCATAGGTCTATGAAACATCTGAAAATAAGAATTCCATCAAGATAAATTTAAATACTGGGCCAAGTTTTATAATAAACTGTGTAAAGTCTTCTCTTTGCTGGCAAATGTATGTAACCATCATTTAATTTATATGACCAAAATGTTCTCCTCTTTATACACATTACTTCCTTATATCCTTTTCTTTCATAAGGTTTTGTGTGATTTGGTACTTTTATCCAAGACGAACGATCGATTACTGGTTGTTCTGTGTGCTTACTTTTGATGGAATTCTCCTTTCGGTGTCTTCTCTTACTTGTTCAGGGTCTGAACATTCTATGCATTATACTGTGTCAGATAATTTTAACCAAATTTCTCTTGAAACTTTCATCTTTTGGGCATTCTTGTGGGACATGATATTGTTTTTTTTTTTAATAGGAACTTAGTGTAGTTTACTTTTGAATGTGACTCAAGTTGGTGCTATACTTTTCACCTGAACACCACATAAATGTTTGGAAACACATGGAGAAGATCCCATTGTCCAAATTTTTTCTCACTCAGATGCTTCCTTTTTCCCATCTCTTGATCTGGAAAGGCTTCTAAGCATGAGCTGGATTTGATTATGGCTGGTCTTTTTGATACTTTATTTTGAATGGCTTCAGCTCTCTCAGGAAAAGTTCCCGTCCCTCTTTTAATCTTTGTGACTGTGATATTTTAGCCAGTCCTGAGTGAACTCCATTTGATCACTTATCTTCTGTGTGATTAGAAGTGTTTGTGTCCTGCAAAACATACTCTTCCTTCATGAAAACAGCTACTGTTACTCATGGCAAACACATTTGAGTCCTTTTATAATGCAGATAATGATCAGACTTCCAGTGTTTGGGATTGAGTACAACTGCCAGACTTTTGGATGAGGATCTGAGCAAGCTGGTCTTGGTGAAGATGTCCCTGCTCATTGCCGGGGGGTTGGACTCAATGGCCTTTAAAGGTCTCTTCCAACCCAAACTATTCTATGATCCTATGACAGCAGGTCCCTTCATTATTTCACTGTTTTATAGCTGAGAGATGTCGTAGCAGTCTTCAACTGTGCGGTTTTTGTTTGAACACCTAGTACATCATTGCTGAAACTTTGATCATGTTTTGCTAAATTGTTTGTCACTAAACTCATGGAGACAAATACTATCTTCTAGGAAATACTATATCCAACAGCTCTGTAAGAAATACTGAGATGTCAAAGATGTGAGATATGACTGCCTTATCTGAAGAAACTCAGCCTATCATGTCCTGTGGAAAAATTGTCCTTTCTTTGTTGACTTGCTGAATCTGAAACACAGCCTATATTTTTCTAATTTAAATCTGTTGTTTAATGTTTGCCTGCAAGAAATACATGCATCTGTACCATATTGGATATTGCAGCCTCTGGAATACAGAAATAGTTGTACTCTGTTTTCTGAAAATACGTAATTAATCTTGTTGCATTGTTGTTTGTCGTAGGACAAGATCAGTTATTTCCAATAATTATAATTAATATTTAATAACATTTTGTACTAGTTTCCCATGTTTGCTTTTATTTCCATGAGATTGTGTGTCAAGGGTTCTGCATTTATTTTCTGATACTCTTGAATTATCTGTAGCTATGTGTCAGGAACGGTAATCTGCTTAATTACAAACTGCAGAAAACTGCAACTGGCTTTTTAGTGCCAGTTTTCGAGTTAGGCATGTTTTGGCTTATTGGTTTAGAGTTTGAGTCAACAACAGGGAAGTAACTGTCTATAACAAAACTTCTGGCTTCTTCCTATTCTCACCATTTCAATGGAAATGTTACGGCATTCTGAGTCAGAACTTGGAGTTAAAGTGATCATGGTGCCTTTATCAGATACTGGTACACCAGTTATATGTTTGTTGCTAATTTTTGTCTAGGAAGAAGCATCTAAAATCACCATATTTCCTTAAAACTAAGTTAAGGAATAAATTAGAGATGTGAGAAGCGGTATGAAATGATTGTAACTGTCAGCTAAATAGATTAGAAAGAGCTTTGTTGACTTGGAAACACCCATTTTAAAAGTCAACAAAATGCACTAAGTTCTTTGTACATTATTACTAATTCCTATTAACTTCTTTTTCCCTAAGCTGTTCATGAATAAATTGCTCTTACAGGAATTTTTAATTGGGTCTTTTAGGTTCTTGTCATTCACTAGAATCAATACTCCTTTTGTTCCCCTTCATTCTGAATGTGTGGTGTATTATAGAATGAACATTGTTGGTTTAGTCCTTGTGGTACAAAATCAAGCCTATTTCTCTCAGAGCAGCTTTGTAAAGTGAACTCTGCAGCTTTGATTTGAGAAGATGAGAAAAAACATCTTTAAAAATAATTTAGACTTGAACTTGTTGTGAGCAAAGAAACAAGGAAAAGTATGATACATTTCTTGCAGTTGAAGAAAAAGATACTTTAAAAGTTATGGTTTGTTGTTTTTCTTTTGTCTAAAGACTCTTTATCTTGGAAGGCTTACTGTTATTTTTAGAAAATGTCCATTCAAGTGTTTATAGATGTAAGGCATGATTATTTAATTTATCTCAGTGTTTGTGTGTGTGTGTGTACATGTGCAGCTGAGAAGTTAGAAGCAGCTTTAAGGAGGGGGGGCAGCGATGAATGAGAGAGAGACGCACACTCTTAAGAGCTCTGTTTGTATTTAAGTAGTAAAGTATTTTTTCTCATTCACAAAGACCTCGAGTAACTTGTCCTTAATACACCTGTGTTGTTTCTCTTTGTATTCAGGGAAGCAGTGTTTCTTAGTCCTGCGTCAGCAGCAGTTTAATATCCAGGCTCTTGTGGCTGTGGGACAGCATGCAAGCAAGCAGATGGTAAAGTTTGCTGCCAAGTAAGTAAGCAATTATATCCTGTTGTCAGAGTAAACAATGGTGGGAACCAGGACTCCCAGGGGTTGGGACCATTTTCACACATTAACATCAATGCTTCGTTTGTTTTAAAATGTAGTTATTTAAATTGTCAGCTCTCTATTGCGTTGAATACATTATACTGACAAAAGATAAAATAGAGAACAGGCTTGAAATTCATTCTGAACTGCTGAAGCAGCATTCTCGTGCCATAGACAACCTACATTTTCTTCCAAGCTGGCTAACAAAAAGTCTGGCAAGCTGAGCTTAGTGGGACACTTCATTTGGTGTGTGGTGGTGGTGTGTGTCTGCACATGTTCAGGGTTTTTCTTCTACCAGACATATACAGTGTAGTAATACATTCTACACTTAGAACTGCTGTGAAGAAGTCCCATATTGCAAGTGGCTTACTGAGTTGAAGAAATTAAAAGTAGCTTCCGTGCACTGGGTTACACTTATCTACACTTTATTTTTGGCACTAGAATGTTAATTTTAATTTAAAAAAAATTTGGCAGGGGTGATAGACTTGCCAGTTGAAAAACTGTTTGTTGAAGCAATTTGAATTCAATTATTTGGTTTGTTTTGTTCCTGAAGATAAAGAATTACCTTTCCCTTCTACTTGCCCCAAGATTGTGCTTTCAGGTTGTCCTGTGATAAATATGCTTGTGTGACAAATGTGCTTTATAGTAGAGCTTTTAATAATGTGTATCTACTTGTTCACAAATAGAAATGTGGATCAATTCTGTGCAGTTTATTCGGTGCAGAATATGTTTAACATGTGGCACTTGAGTTGCTTCTGTGTAGTTCTTGGCACTACTCTCATGCCTGGGAAGGGAGCCCCCACTAATTAGCTGCAAAAGTGCTACAGCCTTCAACCTTCAATATGTCAGGGAGGGGAAGGATTCATTATAGTAGAGACTTCCAGAAGCCAAGTTAAGAAGGTTGGGATAATGCTTCTGCTTATGGGGTTCAAGGCAACGGGAAAACAGAACCAGCAGTGTTTGTTGTTTGGCGGTGCTCAGTGCTGGCAGTGCCAGTGTGAAACATGCTGTTCACAGGTGTTTATGAGCCAAAGTGAAGTGTTCTGTTTCTTCATGAAATGATTTGTACTCTCCAGCGCTTGGAATCTTTGAAAAGAATTAAGTGTATAATGTACTTGTTCCCTAATTCATCTCGCTCTAAACTCCCAACAGTCAGTGCCTGTACTTCCTCGAAAAACTTGTGCTACAGAACAGTGGAATAACTCTCAGAGTTGTGATGCACGCTCTTCTATTCTCCAGTTCTCTCCAATATATCTCTCTTTTTTAGTTTTCTTCATGGTTCTTTCCTCCACAGCTGAATTTCTTACACTTCATGATTGGTAGATCTCTTAGTGGTTAGGAGTTCATGAGGTGGAAGTTGATCTTTACTCTTTTTTTCCATATGCTGACTGCCACTTGTAAACCTGCTGTGGTTTTTTATAATTCACTGATCTTTTTTTACTCAATTAGTTTTCTGCCAGATTAGTGATTTAAATTAGGTTATGGAGGTCCAGAGCTAACAAGGAGTGGTAAACGGTAGAAGAGGATATCTGGAAAGAGTAGAGGGTAAAGCTCCTTTCTCTCTGGCAGCAGTGACCTGTTAAACCAGGCAGAAACCTCATCCTTAGGTTCTTCCCAACTCCCTGTCATCTCCCCACTTTCTTGATGAGGCAGACCTGAATTCCTCAGAACAGCCAGACTGATGATATTTATAGTGTTTTGAATTTTCGTTCTGCTTCTTTTTTGGGATAGCATTTGCTAGCTGAATCCTGGTACTTCAGCCTTACTTGCTTTGTAGCATTCGTGTTTTCCTTATTATTTGTGCTTCTGAAATGCTTGCATGCTCATCATCATGTTCTCTGAATGGCGTAACTGTCTCTGTTACAGCCTTCTGGATTTTCTTTTGGGGGTTTGCTTTTGGTTTTTTTAACACCAGTAGCGCAGCCATCTTCTCAGGATTCCTTCCCACCAACAAACCTATTTTATTAATATCCTGCCATGCTCTCACTTTTTCCAGTGTTTGATCTCCTACAATTCTGTCTGCTGTTGTCACTGCAGCTGCCTCTTGTCCTTCAGAGGCTGCTGCTGTTCCTGGCTCCTGAGTGCACGTGGGGTCACTGTGTCAGCAGCACCTGAAGCAGAGTCCCAGTACGTGCCTGTCCTCAGTCGCTTTCCTGCCTCCTTTCACCTGCTTTGGAATGATCTCGTTATTTCTAGCAGATGAGGCTGCGCTTAGGTGTCTAAAAATAACTATCCTGTTTCCCTGCCTTTCTCAGTGTCTTTTTTTATCATCTCATTTCCTACACGTTAAATGAGGAAATACACATTATTGAAGAAAACATTTAACTTAAATATCTTAAATTTCAATTAAATTTTTAAATATTTTCACTGATAGTGCATAAACTATATTTTCCACATGCTATTTTCTCATATTTTCATACTGTGTCCACAACTTTCTTTAAAATGTTTTGTGAAATTCTGGATCTTGAATTTTTAATGTCAGTTGATTAAATAATGAGCATTTTTTTGGTACAGATTTTCATAAATGATAAACAAACCAGTTCCTCTTGTAGATATTGGCACATGGAAACCAAGAACTTTCATAATGTTCTGTGGTCAACAACATTCATAGAATAATTACTTCCATTATCATTAGAATATGAGTTCTTTATAGTGAAAGATACTTTATAGTAGTTTCACTCAGGCTTATAAAGAAATTTCTTTGTGTTAAACCCTGGAAAGTTTCTAGTTGAACTTGCAAAACAAACATAGCGCAGAGCCAGTTGAGATACTGGATTGGCAGCTGTGGAACTGTTCTTCTGTCTTTTATCAGAAAAAAAAAATACAGCCCAGCAAGGGATGCTGCAGAAGAGAAACAGTTAATTGTCTCTTTTAGACAGCAGAGGTGCCAGTTAGTAATTTATCTTAGTAATTTATCAACCTGCTTTTTTCCATCAAGCATTGGGTGTGGCTGGTTTTGGTTTTCTTTCTCCTTTTCCGCATCAGCATTGAGCCTTTCCTGACACCCCACTGCCAGAGCTGATAGAGCACTTGGGAGAGGTGGTTAACAGATTCTAATTTAGCCGCTCAAAAAATTTGCCCTTGCACAGGAAGTAACTTGATGGCTCTTCATAGTAGACTAGAGAGTAAAAATGCAGGAAAGAGATTAAAATGGAGAGGGAAAAAAATATTAACTTGTATGAAAATAATTCACAATGTAGAAAAATATATGTAGTTCTTTAGCTAGATAAATTGGTAATACCAGGAAAACTGCTGAATATTGCAGAATATTTTCTTTATACATTTCTGTTTAATTTTTATATCAGAAGACTGGAAGAAAATGTCAAATTGCAGCTAAGTTTGCTGGTGACACAGAAATTGGACTGGTAAATAGGGATTCAGGAGTGTATAGTAAGCAGGATTCTTTTAGAATAATCACTTCAATGTTCTTCAGTGTGAATTTGTGCCTTTGTGATCATTTGGTCAGATTTTGTGTGTGCTCAGAATTAAAAAATATAAAAGTACAGAGAGAAATGTGAGATTGGGATAGATAACTGACATGACAGGAGCCCATGCAGTTCTCTCAGTTTTGGAAAAGAGGAATAAAATGCCATTAATATAACATGTGCCTGGTTTTAGGCAATTCTGGAATTTTTTGTCCACTTTTGTTGTTTTTCTGTCTGAATACATGTCAAATTGGAAAAGGTTGATGGTGAAGTTGCAAGATGAAATGATACATGGTCAGGCAAATCTGCCTTCTGTGAGACTAAAGAAAACTCTGTTCTCTCCTAAAGAAGCTAGTAAATAATTTAAATCCCAGTCTGATGGTGCCTATGCAGGAAGATTTTCTGCCAGTGGGGTTCTTTACATTGCAGATACAAAGGTATGACAGGATGCAATAAACAGAGGATGAAGTCAGGGGAATTTAGAAGGAAAATAAAGTGTAGGTTTTTTTGTGAAGATTATTAAAAATACATTGTGGATTTTGTTACTTAAAATCTTTAAAAGCAATTTGGCTTCTTTTTTCCCCGGAAGATATCTGGGTTTAACCAAGTGTTAGAATGTTGGTATAGGAAACTGATCATTATATTTTTAGGATGAAGAGAATAAGAATAGGTGTTTGCCTGGCTTTCTTGTATACAATGTCAGTTAATTTCCTTTTAGGGGGCTCCTTGCATACTTGCTATATTTGTGCAGACAGGATTACAGTTGTTCTTGTTGGGTATAAAATGTTTATGTTCTTAATTACTTACAAAATGCACTCATTTTTTGAAAGTAAACCAGTGCCTTCACTTTCACTGGCATTCAGATAAAGGATCATTGATTATTATGTTTTATTACAACTATTTAATATTTTTAATACTGTATTAATATAATTTATGCAGTCTGCTTACAGAAAGGTGTTGAAGAAAAAAACAAGAAGATACCACAATAAGTATAGATGCTATAGAAGAAGTAAAACATTTTCTATTTAAAGTCTATAAATAATCAAGTTTCTTCCTATTCTTCAGACTTTTGACCAAGAAAGTGTTGATTGTGATTCACTTTGGGAGGCCACCGTAGGGTTCAGCTTGCAACATGAAGGTGTTGATGAAAGATGTTGTCATAAAATCTACAAGAATGCAATCCTGTGGTTAAAAGAGAAAGTCTTGGCTAATAGACATGCAGCTAATTAAGAGGGACATAAGGCATGTAGTGGACACTTCAGTAAATATAATGTTGATTTTTTTGAATGTTACACATAAAGTAGTTTTTTATACAGGAAAATGTTTTATTGTTGGATTTTATGAATCTATATACTAAAATAGTTTCTTCTTGGATTAAACAATGTAAAGGTGTCATCTGTCTTTTCTTAATGCCTTATGCATCCTAATTTAGTTTCTACTCTGTGGTAATATTAATTACAGGTATAAATGTTATCCTTAATGGAAATGGTGGTACTTTGCCATGTTTTTCTGCTACTTGTTCACTTTTATTGGTGTTTGGGGGATTTTTGTTACCCAGGGGAATTTTATCAAAAATCACCCAGATTACTTATTCCTGCTGCTGTGGTGAATGTTTTGCTGTAGTTACTGGCATTTTGTTAAAACATCTTGTTTCTTGTTGTGACTTGAACTGAAAATGCTATTTCAGTTACATCCCAGGAACTACCTGTTGGGATCAAAGCAGAACCTTCCAGGTTTCTGTAGTTTATGTTTGATGCAGTGTTAGGCACTTCAGACACTTCCAGCTCTAGGTCTTGCTGAGTATGATTCAAACAGAGCTCAAAACACAAGCTTTTATTTCCATACCAGATTAAATGTGGAGTTTAAATGAGGAAAAGCACATTTTTAAATTATCAAATGAAAGTTTAGAGGAGATGAGGGATGTTTATAAATACAAAGATGGTCACACGCAGTGGGAACCTTCCTAGTGCTTTTGTGTGCCCAGGCAATTACTCGAATATTTGGTTACAGGGACCTACACAGTTAGGAACTCAGTTAAAATACATCTTAAAATTATGGCAAATGTGACGACTAAGGAATGCTACATTTTTAAATATGTTCCAGATCAAGAAACATGTTTTATTTGCAACTCCAGCATAGAGATGGAGAGAAAGCTCATTTTATCCTACGTGCGAAGTTTTAAAGTTGTTATGCAAGTTTGCAAAGCAATATTGCAGTTACAGTGATGTAAAAGTCAGTTTCTTCCTGTATTTTTCATCTGATACCATTTTCCATGTCTTGAATTCCTTGCATGTTCTGATCAGAGCTCTGTACAGACTTCGCTAGCACTTCTTCTTCACGGGTCTACTAATCTTAATTATGAATCCATCATACAACACATTTATATTTAACTATTATTTTCTTTTTCACTGTGCAAGGAGTTTCCTTCGATAAGTTTGAAACATTATTTGCCGTTATTAGTGAGAGGGCTTTTATTCAGGAGAGTAGAAACTGGTATTTTCAGTGAAGACACTGCTAGTCATATCATTAGTGGTGTCTTCTGAACATTTGCCAAAATGTTGACATGGAAAAGGAAGTGGGAAAAACAGATAGAGGAGAACTGTTTAGGGGAAAAAAGTTCACATAAGAGTAAAACTTTAATTCTTTTAAACATTCACACATTGGAAAAGCAAAAGGAATTTATAGTTGTACTTAATGCTGATTTAGCATGATATATTCTCATAGATGATCATGTTCTCTTGCATCCAAAGTGCTGTATTGGTTCCACAGTCTTTTTAAGGACTTCTAAACAGAATCATTTGTTACAGAACGTACTTGGAAGTACTTGGTGTCATTTCAGTTATCCTTTCTCATATTTGTTGCCTCTGCTAAAATAATGGAGACGGAGGCTCACCCATAACTAAGTGGATTCTTATTTAAAGCTTGCTCTCAACCTCTGCTTTGTACAAATTTAGTTGTGATTTGAGCAACTGTAGCTCTTCTAAAGTGTGAATGCACCAGAAGAACACACTGTTCACCAACTTAATGCAGTATATGGAATTACCTAATGGTTAAGTAAGTCAAGCATATGAAGCACCTTGGTCTGTATTAACTTTAGAGCAGCTAATAAGTTCTACCACCTGAAAATATTACCATCAAAAAATAGCGTAACCAGCTAAAATACTCAAATTTGGCTTTTTATTTTTTAGTTAATTGGAATTTACTTATAGTGCCACTGTTAGGTTTTGAGAATTTGATGCTTGAATGTTCCACTGTTACTTGAATATCATCAGATTTTTCAGGATTTTTACTGCCAAGTTAAAAAAGCGCTGGCTTTTTAAAGTTGAGGGTTGTTAATGGCTCTTTGCTTTGCTGGTTTCAGCAATGGCTAACTTGTCTGATGACATCCTCACTCACCTCTTATTATTTGCAGTTAAATTGTGGACCTGATACTTTCCTGCTGTCTAAGGGCTTAGGTGGTCAAGTGATGTACAGAAAGTGCTTTTCAGCTTTCTCAAGGCGGCCTCACAAGTGAAAGATTGGTTGGAACATTAGTTTTCCTAAAAAGTAACATTTTTAGATATTTGGCCTCTTGTAAGCTAAAAGAGAGACAGAGTGAAAATATATTTCCAGTGAGGGTGAGATTATCTGTAGAAAAGTGCTGGTTTGAAGTCCAGTCCCTTAAATGCGTAAATAAAAACTGCTCATCCAAATTCTTTTCTCACCTCTGACTCTTGGGCCTTTTGTTTCTGTTTGCTTATAGCACACATACTTTATATCAAATATTTGAAAGACTTTCAGGATGGTGTGTGGTGTTTTAATGTACTATTAGTGACTGTTAGTGGAGAGCAATTAGGATGTCCCCTGTCACAGAGAAATGACTTTGGAGCATCTTGCATCTTTCAGTAACAAGTCATGTAGTTTAAACAAGCCGAATCAGTTTTGATTTTCCCCTTCAGTTCTAGGCCTTCCCTTCAGTTTGTTGTTGTGCTGGTGAAGACACATCTTGCAGATAATTGCATCAGCTGACACATGGAAGAGTGTCTGTGGCCTACAAAAAGGGCTCTGTCACTTGTCAGTTTATGTATAAACACAGACACACACAGAGAATGGGCAAGCACTGAACTTAATCATAATTCTTTCCCTCACAAGTTTTCCATCCCAGTTTGAATTTATTGTGGCTGGGGATATTTTAGCAAACTCCTTCATTATTCAGTTATTAGATTTAAAAGTAACTCCAGATCCTTAGCTCTGTTCTGTTGTTCAGCAGTCCATACAGTAGATGAATGTCCTGGTGCTCAGTGTGATGTGCTGCAGTGTGCAATGGAACTTACTGAGCTTTCTGCCCTCTCTTTATTGCTAGCATCACCAAAGAGAGCATTGTGGACATAGAAGGCGTTGTGAGGAAAGCATATCAGAAAATCGGAAGTTGTACTCAGCAAGACGTTGAGCTTCATGTTCAAAGGGTAAATTTCTGAGCAAATGGAGCACTGGTTAATTGTTTGATAGATTATCTGTTTAGACTGTCTGTCTGTCTACACATACGAACTTTGTCAGTAAGGAATCCCATGCCAGAGAAATAAACTGCTTTAAACTACAAATTTCAGCATATTATATGTAAAAATTAAACACGTCTGGTTTTAAGATATTTGGAGTTTATATTTTCCTATTTTTATCTGCCATTTGAATTATGAAAATAAAGTATCTCACTAGAACAATTTGGCTAGGAAAGCTTGTAATTCTAGTTTTTGATTCTTAACTGCAGCAGATACTGGAATAAAATGTGCTGCTTTTTAAGTGCAAGTCAGAAGTTTCTTCTTTATCAGAGTTACAATCTTCCCCTCAATACAATGGACTGGAATACATAATTCTCACAGAAATAAACTCTCACTGGCTTACATGGAAGCTTTTGAAATCTAAAGTTCCTGGAGCTTGTGCTGTAGGGGTGGAGGAAGTGTAACTTTATAATTTGTTTAAATAGAAAGCATATTTAAACCTTTATGTAATATCCTTTTTTTTGTAAAGGTTTTTGACTAAACTGTATGCTTACAATACAGCTGAAACACCGTCGCCTCAGGAGGAGAGCACAATGGCTATTATGGCAGTGAGATAAATTTTAGCTAACAGCATTGGGGAAAACCTGCAGATTTTGAAGAAACATTTTTTAGTATGTGTGCAGATTATCCTATGCTTGATTTTTCTGAAAGAACATCAAATTCACTGCTGCTCTATGAGCAATACTAGACCGTAAGGCACAGCAAGGTGGTTTTCATTCTCTGATTGTATTTTAGGTATCTCATAAATTTTTGAATCTGAAACAGCTCTTTCAGCTATATTCAGATGATAAGTAAATAATACATTAACAAGGAGAAGAACAGGATGATCTTGCTGGAACCAGAACCTAAAACTCAGTGAGATTTGGTATATTCGGAGCTGGCATTCAAAAGGCTTGTCCCTCAGGCTCGATTGAACTTGCTCAATTTGGTGCTTCCCAGTAGAAAAAAAAATATACTTTAAATCTTTCAAAGGGAAAGCAAGAACTAAGCACTTCAGTATTGTCAGGAGAATGCACCATGTATCTATCTCAAGTACTGGAATAAAATCACAGCCTTAGAGCGAGCAGCCTATGCAAACACTGTTTCAAGTCTCTGCTAGAAATATCCTTTTGTAAATCACACCTCCTTTTGAGCAGAACCCCATGCTATTTCTGTTCTTTCTCAATTTCAGATCTATGTGATCAGCTCAGCTGAACCCCGACTGCCCTTACAGCTGGATGATGCTGTTCGACCAGAAGTGGAAGGAGAGGAGGTGAAAACTTTGCATCCTCAAGTGCTTTTTATTGTCTTTGTAGCTGAACAAAAGCACGAAAGCCAGGCAACTTCCTTAATGCGGTGATTCTGGGGGTTTGTTAGGCTTGCATTTTACTTCCTTTGTGTATCCAGAAGCGTGTTCAACATCTCTATAGCTTTGATGTCTGCTGAACTGCAGTAGAAGGTCAAAACCAGAGACTTTCCAGTCTTGTGTGTGTCTGCTGCATCCTCATAGTTGGGTTCTGCCTCTGACCTGTGGGGGAAGTTACACCTTAAACTTTGCTATGCTGCCAGTTTGCTGTATGTTCTCTCTAGAATGATATAGAAGTTCTGCTGAACACAGAATTAACCTTTGGTTTTTAGCCAGAGGGTGGTTTTTGTTTTGTTGAAGTTTTGGTTTTGTTTATTTTTTGGATGTATGTGTATTCACCATGTGCTTTTGCACAGGATGGAAGAGCTACTGTAAACCAAGATACAAGACTGGACAACAGAATCATTGATCTGAGGGTAAGGAACATGCAGTGTTGCAGGCTTGGCTTCAAGTGTTTATTCTTCATATTTCTAATCCATGGAACAACAAAAGTCAAGGATTTGATGGAATTGTATTGTTGGCCAGAAGAAAAATGAACATGTTTTGTGGTTTTGCGTGGTATTATGAAAGCACAGGATTTTTGAATCCTAAATGTTCGCCTTTGCTGACATTAATTAAAGAGCATATATTGGTAGTTCAAAGGCAAACACTGACGATTTGACATGTGGCCATGTACATCCAGGCTTTTATCTGCAAAAGTCAAAGGTGACTGAATAGGGACAATTTAGAGACGTTTTTTCTCAGATGTAGTTTTTGTTATCCAAAGCCTGTAAAGAGCTTGGTTTTGAAGTATAAGATGGAAGTTCTGAGTTCTAATGGGCAGTTGAGGTGCTCTAATGCATGTCTTGACAGAGAAATTGTACCAGGCCACGATACCAATCTCATTCTCTTTGTTTCTTCCACAGCAGTCATGTATTTTCCTTTTTTTTTTACATGAAACACCTTTCTTTATCCAGGTCATAGAGACCCAGCCTTCTGTGACCTTCACAGACCTCCCAAATATTTACCATTTCTGATCAGCAGCAAAATACTGTCTACTAAATTACTTACAGAACTTTGATTCTTTTTTAATGAAACAGCAGCTAACACTTAAGTGTGTAAGTAACTAACCATTACTGACTTGAGGCATCCTGGCCTTTTCCCAGGCTTTTTAGCCGTTTCAGGCTCTCCACAATAAAGTTTTAGTCAACATTGACTGAAGACTGTGCTTAGCTCTTTTTTTTTCTTTTTCTTGATATCTAGTACTGCCTTCTAGTTCTTGATAATGGCAGTTTGGCAGTAAATCAATCTTTGCACCTGAGAAATGAAACAAAAAAGTCATTTATTGGAAAATTTGGAAAGGTTCTGGCACTGAGATATTTAAAGCATTTCAACATCTGATCTCCATGTTTCAGCAACTAAAACTACTTGTGCCAATTGTTTTACTTGTACCAAAATTAATTGCTTTTCACTTGACCTTATGTACCATACTGAGTAACTTCAGTTTGTGATTACCTTTGAGGATACTCAGTATCTCATCATATTGGTCTCTTCATCTGTCTTAAATTAAGCTGTTAATGAAAAGAATTCTATACTAATGATTGAAAGTGAAAATCATTTGAAGGATCATCATGTAGTGCTAAGGCAGTGTACTGAATTGAAGGGAGAAATCTGGGATGCTTGAAGTGCAAGCTTTATTTGAACATCTGGTGATGAATAAAAATAACCAGCAGCACTCCAGAGAAACCTAAGAAAATCCATTAAATTGAAGAAACACCTGTATAATAAACTGGAAGGAGCCATGAGCCCCAAAGAGATCAGAGAAATTATACAAAGGGAAATAACATTTAAAAATACTGGGTGAAAATGGCTTGGAGGGTATCCTTGGCTGTAATGTAGTTGAGGGTATCTGCAGAGCAAAGCCTAAGAAGGTAAATAGTAATGGAAAAAGAAGGAAGACTCATGCTAGAATAAACACAAGAGATGGAATGGAAAGGGCTGGACTAAAGTTCTTCTGTCCCTGTACACATCCAGTAGTCTGGCATGACCCTACCAATACTCCTGAAATATCTTTGTCAGTACAGCAACAGGGCATTAGTTGTCAGTATTCTGCCTGGAGGGTGCAGCTGGTGACCTAAGTGGATGTTGCTGTAACCTCTTCTAACTGGTGTGTCCCAACCATTGTTGGGACATCATTTCTTCAGCAATGTCTAGCACCTTGTTTTGAGCTCTGAACCTTAACTCTGTGTTAAGGAGCTGTTTTTCTCCTTAGTTCCAACAGCTGCTGCAGTGTGGTGCTAAACAGCTGTGTCATGCTGAACAGGAATTCAGGTTAGCTTTTGATGGAATTGGTGGAAGGATGAAATGCCCGATCTCAGTACTTCATCCTCTGCATACACCTGTGGCTGGGTGTGATCTGGTCACAGCTTGCCTGTGGTCAGGCTTGGGTATCTGTCTTGCCTTCCTCCTCTGCACAGGAAGAGTTTCTGTCTCAGACTGTGTCACATTTCTGTCTGTCTTTTCTGTTGCACCTTTCATTATTTGTTTCAGAACAAAAGCAGATTCTAAATATGTGTTATTTTAATCTGTTTTCTAAAGGGAGTGCTGAATAAGCAGAAAAGGTATTTAGTGAAGAAAGGGGAAATTTCAGTGAGAACATGTGCATGTAAATATACACATATATAGATGTATATATCCTAAGCATTGTATGTAATGGAATCACAAGAGTAGGAATACAAAGAAACTGAGATAGTAGTAATGGATTTTCAGTGATTTGGTTCCGTAGACTGAAGCTACTGGAGTACAAATGGGGCTTCAAAGAGCCTTTAGTGTTTCAAATGCACAGCATAAGGAGGCATGTCCTAAGGAGGATTGGAAAACATGACGTGTTATCTGAAACCATTGTTCCCATAGCTGTTCCTTCTAGGAAAACCAAGTCACAGGCAACAGGGAAGAAATTTTAACGGAATAGTTCTAACAGATGATGTGATGATCTGTTCCTACTAGTGTGGGAGGGAGTCCAGCCACAGATAAAAGTATCATCTAGTTCTGGTTTCCTCAGTGCCCCAGTTTTTTAAGGAAGAAGGAGGTCACTGAACATCAAAAATAGGGACACTGTTATTTTGAGAAAGATTTAACAAACTAAACGCACAGATCTTGGTTAGGCTCAGACTAAAAAAAGTCCTTTGTATGCAACTAGAATTATTTTTGTCCATAAATGCAGTATGTAAAGTAGTTAAGTAATTAGCTAATTTTAAGTAGTTATTAACGAAGGAGTTAATTGGATGGGGCCAAGTCGTGATAAAGTGGAGCTGTGAAACTCAGTTATTACATGAATGAAAAAAGCTGGATTTCTGAAAATAGCATCACTCCACCCAGCTATGATGTATACCAAGGAAGGTTTGATTGTGATGCAATACAAGGAGTGTAATTAATAATAAGGAAATTACATTAGTGGAGATGAAAGATGCAAAGTATGTTGCAAAGATTGCAAGACTTCCACTCTTGTGTACATGTGAAAGTAGACTGAGTATTGCAGTGAATTATTAACAGTCTTGCATTTTGTTTGCTGAGAAAGATCTCTCAGAAGTGTCTGGTAGTTCGGGGTTTTTTAAGGTTAGGTATGGGAAGTACTTAAATGCCAAGATGCCAAGCTACTGCAGTAGTTGTTATTGTGATGTATGGAGAGAAAATGGTGTTTATTTAGGGCTGAGGGGTTTTGAAAATCATTTCCAAAGAATGATTGCTGGGGAAGAATGAACTTGTTCTTGGTGGGTTAACTCATAAAATACAGATCACACACTTGGAGTAGAAAAGTTGGTGTTTTAGAGAAAAGAGAGCTGGTAAGAAGAAAGAAAAGTCCTTGTATAGACTAGATTTTCTTTCACAAAACCACAGGTGACTGTGAGGAAACCACTGTTGACCTAAGTATCTGTTTTTCACGATGGCTTAATTAAAGTCAAACCACTTGATCGTAGAGATGTTTGATTTACCATTAACTTACCAAAACAGTTTAAAAAGGCAAAGTAGAACCCTGATTCTGTTTTTAAATCTCTACTTTTCTGCTGTTCTTGAGTTTCACTGAAGTATTCGGTGGTGTGTAGACTTCCCATGTCTGTAAAAAGACCTGCAGAAACTGTTATTTCATGAAGTTCTGTGGTAGATGAAAAGCAGTGAAGAAAAGACCTGTGAAACACTGATTTTTGTAGTTTGCTTCTTTGAAATACTGGTTCAGGTTTATCAAGTTTTACATTGTTTAAAATAAACAATGAAGAAACGACCAGTGAAAGAAACACTAATTCTTGGGTTTTACTTCTCAGATTGTCTTTGAAAAAGTCTGAAGAAAAAATCAATTCAGATTCACCCAGGTTTACAATGGACCTGACTGATGTCCTTGCTCTGGCTTATTTTTTATGTTCAGCAGGACTTTTATCTTAATGGTATCTGTCCAAATGTGACTTGAATTATATGCCGTTTGCAGTCCTGTTGCTGCAGTTCTGTCTGCTAATGCCCACCTCATTGAGACCAAAGCAAAGCCATTTTAGGGTCAATATTATTCTGTTTATACTGCTCAGGGTAGAGCATTAACATTAAACTGTATTTTTAGTAGTTTATGGATGTCAGACTGTGTTACGTGATAATCCAGCTGTACACTGATCTTAATGCACTTTTTTTCCAAATACTTGATTACTTCAAGCTTGATTTCATTGTGTTGGATTCAATTTCCTCATTGCAAAAACTGTGTTTTTCCTGACTGGTTCCAAGCGGTAATGAACAAGCAAATGTACAATTTATTTTCTTGTGGGAAGTGATTTGGCAGTGAGTACAGACACAGTCCCAGTCATTTAGACAACAAACTCCATGTTCATATATTCTTATACTGTAAGTAATATTGAAATTTGAATAAAAGCTGACTTCAGTCACTTTGGGGTTAAAAAAATGTTATTTAACAGAAATTCTATTTTCTAGCAAAACCTTCATTTGTCCTATATATAGTAGAGGAATTGCAAAATTAGTTACATTATTTAATGTATGTTACTTAAAAGAATATAGATTACATTATTTAGCCAATTATGTATTTAGTGGTTGCTCCTGGTGGAAGATAGGTAGCTACAGCAGGCAAACAGGAAAGCAAAAATGAGGGGAGAGCAGAACAAATCCTCTAGCTAATGTGTGAGTAAAGAGAACGTTCATAACTCCTCATATCTCTGCGTCGGTCTCACCTCTCTGAGATACAATCACGGTGGTTTGAACTGCCCTCAATTCCACTGAGACACATTTGGTAGCACACGTGCCTGTTGTTCTGACACTGCATCTTGTGCCAAATGAAAAATTATAATTGTTTTTATAATCTTACAGTGCTCAGTTTTATCATTAATATCTTCCTTTGTGGCATCTGAATAATAAACACGCAGGTGAAATTAGAGTTAGGTTATGACTGAAACTTGTACTTCAGCATTGTTCTCCAAACTTTTCTTCTGTTGTCTGTAACAAAGGTGATTATTGAAAATAATGAGTTTTTCTGTAAAATTAATTTTGCGGACTGAGTTAAAACATTAACATTGTTAATGGCAACAGCATTTAAGTCTCATAAGTTTGTTTCTGTTTCTCCTTAACTCTTGAAGGAATATTAACTATCTTTGCCATAGTCTCAGGTAAGATAGTTTGTCAATATGTATGTGGAAGGGTTCATATTGGAGTAAACACTACACAAAAAGAATGCCATGTCAAAATCTTTTTTTAAGACAAAGGTAAAACTCAATTAATTTTGGCAGCTGTCTCTAGTTTGCTGTATTTTACCTAAGTGTGGAAGCTCAATTTGTGACTGTGTTACTTACCGTTGTACCAAACATGCTGCTATATATACCAGCATCTCAGTTACTGAATTATTTTCTTCAAATTAATTTGTTCTCTTTGTGTTCTGAACATCACACCAGTGCAAAGAATGTTACTATATCTGAAAAGTTTTTTCTCCATTTTTAAAATACTTGGAAACTGTAGTGGCACGTAAAACTTTTGAGGCCATTGATACAACTCCATTGCACATTGTCAGATGCAGTTCTTTAGGAGCTTATCTCAGATGTCTTGGTGGTCTGTTTAATTCTTACAAGGGGGCTGCAGTATCACAGATTCCAACAGTTATCCATGTTGGCAGTCTCTGAATGAATGGACACTGAAACTCAGCCACCTTTGGTGAAAGAAGAGTGGTCTTGTCAGATCTAATTTGAGGTATGGAGAATTGCAGCTTGTTCTTGGGCTGTAGTTAAATAAAAGCTTCAGTCTCCAGTTCTGTGAATTTGGCTGGTTTCATAAATGCTGTTTCTAAGTGGCTTAGGAAGACAGAGTCCTTGCCCTGCATCTTCACAAAGGACAGGAGGAGTTGCTGCCTGATGATCCTTTGTTACTGGAGAGCTGTGTTAGGTGTTGACTGGCTGTGTTTCTTGCGCAGTTTTAGGTCAGACCATGTAATTGCTTTCAGACCGGGTTTAGCAACCAGTTTTCTTTTTCCCGGGACTGTTTGACTTAGGACTGTGTTCTCACCTGCTCTGGCATGAAACTACTGTTGGTTCACACCAAATGTAGAAGAGGCACTGTTTCTATCCTGCTTTATGTAAATGTTACGCATCTTCTCTCAGCAATTTTAGATGTGTCTAGTTCATCAAAAACTTTATTGGGAAACTCAAATGTGACTGTTAAAGTTGTCAACTCTATCACCTTTCAAGTAGGAGATGGTTAAGAAAAAAAATCCCTTTGAATCATCCTGGTACTTGGATGTAACACTACCAAATTTTGCCTGTAACTCAGGCAGTCTTGCCATAGGTCTGATTCTGGGAGGCCAATGTGGAAAAAGTGAAAAGGTGAAAAACTTTTAGGGTACTTTTGTAACTGTTGCTCAAAACCTCATTTCCTTCATTTTGAACATTTGGAGTAGCGGCTGTGGTCTATCAGACATGTGGTTTATCAGACAGTGAGAACTGCTATTATTTACTAGTCTCAACCACTTACATGCCTGAAATATTTCATTGGTCAGCTAAAATGGCAAATAACTCCAAACAGCTACAGATCTGCAGTATTATTGCAGTTTTCTCTTTGGGTTTGTTGGTGAAGGGCTATCTTTATCTTGCAGAGATGATGGATGTGGCTTTATTTCAGCGTTTCTACTGACAGTCTGTCTAAATTTGGCTGCTTATATAATTTGTTTTGGTTGGGGGTTTTTTGTTTTGTGGTTTGGTAGGAGTCATGTGAAAAAGCCCACAAAGCCTTTCTTACCCTAACTGAAAAGCTGGGTGAAAGAGAAGTAAACAGTGCTGTGACGCAGGTTGTCGTAAAGAGCTGTTCTCTTGGTCGTTTGCAGGAACTCGTTGGTCTTTCTGTACCCTTTTAGGTTACTCACTGTCACGTTTGAGATGCTGAAAAGCACAAAATCAGATATGGGTTCAGAGCTGATGCCTTGCAGTCTTTGCAGCAGTCACTAAGGTGGCTGTTTATTCTTCATGCCAGAAGTGTTCAGGAACGTTTAGTGTAGCAGCTCAATTGTGTCACATGCATAAACAAAATGATCAATTCAGCTAAATCTGCTTCTGTTTTCAGCTAAATGTACTTTTAAAGTAACGTGAAAAAAAGAACTGCAGTTCATACCAACAGGTGTTATGTGGGCTGCTTAAATGTTGGGAGTTCAAACCTTGGGGTTTGGATGTTTTTGTGGCAGTGTTGTACGTGGTTAACGTGTGGCTGTGTTTTTACATGAAAAATGTTGCATTTGGTAGCCTTTAACAGACAGACATTTCTACCTTACGTAAGTTATTAATGGCTTTGCTTTTATCATGCACTGTGTATTCTGCAGCTGTTCTAGTTTAGTGTGCTGAAAGCTTTTTAATAGATTTAGTGCTTTTATTCAATTTCTTACTATAAAACCTTTATTTGCAGAAGCACATCTCATAAATCAGTTATTTTTTTAAAATGTAGAATTGACCATAGTGCCTCGTTTGTAACTGAATATGCTATAAATTGAAATTAATAATTTCTTTGGTTTCCTTTGCTGTTTCCTTCTGTGTAATAAACAATTAGTGATTTGGACTTTTTGCTGTTTAGGCAGATACAATAATCAGGTATTCTTGAGGGAAGAGATTCATCCTTCCAGCTGTTCAAAAGAAGTAATAGAGTCAGGAAAAACTAACTTAGGATTCATTATTTTATCTTCTTCTTATAGACCTCCACTAGTCAGGCAGTCTTCTGCCTTCAGTCTGGTATTTGTCAGCTTTTCCGAGAAACTCTTATTCGCAAGGGATTTGTGGAAATTCAGACTCCCAAAATCATTTCAGGTATTGTATATGTGATCCGGCTGTTAGAGGTGTGCTTCTTTTCCAGTTGCTCAGTGTACCTATCTGACAAAAATGTAGTAAGTTTTTATTTAAAAAACATAAAGTTTTCTTTCTATCTTAGATACAACGTAGCAAACTTCTAGCAGGTGTTGAGTTGTTCTTTACTCTTCTCCTGACTTGGGCTGTTAAAAGAATGGCAAGAAAAATACTATATATACCTCGTTTATGTAATTGGCAATTAATTGTTTAATCCTGATCACATGCATTATTCTTCCAGTCAGTGTTCTCAGTGTTGAGCACTGCCTTTTCCATTCTCAGTATAAAAAAATACCACTCTAATTTAGATTAAAAGCGGATTCCATCATAAAGATGTAGCAAAAAACATGGTATAAAATATGATGCCATTATATGGCACAATTTGTCACTTCTTTAGCAATGAGAATGTGGCAAAATACAAGGTGGTAGACCTTTTTCTTTTTGACAGTGTGGAATAACAGCTTCAGCCTTAAAGTCTGGAAATGTAGATTTTGCTTCTAGTTCTTTTGGTTTGCTGTATTGTTTTCAAAAGTCCAATGCCTTGATTTACTGACGGGGGTTTTTCTTCTATCTTATTGGTGCTCTTTGAGGTTTTATTGATGCCACTAAGATACATGGCATGGAAAATTAGAGCAGAACATTTGTGTTATTGTGTTATTGTTTGTACATTTATAAAGTGCACACATTTTGCTTACTGAATTTAATGCTTCTGTATTTATATTTTGGAAGGCAGTTCTTGATTGAGATAAAAAATGAGCTTTTTTACAAAATGCATGTAAGCAACTATTCTTTCAACATGAAAATTGTCATTGAACTAGAAGATTGGATGACTTT
The DNA here is from genome assembly GCF_020740725.1 of Corvus hawaiiensis. Taxonomy (NCBI): domain Eukaryota; kingdom Metazoa; phylum Chordata; class Aves; order Passeriformes; family Corvidae; genus Corvus; species Corvus hawaiiensis. The sequence continues at coordinate 34,418,716 of NC_063219.1, read as the reverse complement.
TTCCTATGGAGACAGTTATATAGTATGAAGTACTAAAAGGCTCCCAAGTAGTTTATTTATGTAGGACCTTTGAGGAAGTGTGCAGTTTGCCTTTGAAAGCAAGCAAGCTTTCAATCATCAAAGGTTGGATGAGACCATATTTTGTAAAATCAGCTAAGTTAAGTCAATGCAATCCTTATTAAACTTACAATTTAAACATCATAACTGTTTTAAGATTGGAGGGTTTAAAAGTTACCTGTGTTAGGCCACTGCACCTGTCATGTCACACGCTGGGAACTGGCAAGGTAAAGTGGTGCAGTTTTGGTAGGTGCTTTGCAGTAAGGAATACAAATGCATGTGATCCTTGTTCCTGTAGCTTTCTGTGAAAATTGCCTCAAACTGAGAAGAAGCTTTATGGCTTTGGCTCATGCCCTCTTGTAAGGCTGGTATTGGCTGTGAGAGATATTTATGCCTTCAGTTAGAGAGGATGGTCCTGGCGAAACAGGATATGCACTTTGATCTTAAGCTCTGCAGTGAACCCCTGGCAGCCTGAGCAGCTGGCAGAGACTGGTTTCCACAAAAATATGGGGGTGCTGGTAGATGTGTTGATACAGACATGTATTCTCTGCTGTTCTCACTCTAAGGTGAAGGTCAGCTGGAACAGTAACGTTTTAAACTACCCCAACTAAATTTGCAGATTTGCAAGGTGTGACAGTCCTGAGCTGCAAAATTTACGTTGGCATGAGTAGATGGATGCAAATATATCCTTTTCCTCTTATATGCTTTGAAGAAAAATCTCTTTCTGATCTTTAAATGTAAGACCAATCATCTATCATTCTACCTCTGTTTTATTTTTTACACGTTTATTTTAATAATTGTTTAATTTTATTTCAATAATTCCTTATTAAAGCACTTGCTTTCCAGCTGCCAGTGAAGGAGGAGCCAATGTGTTTACTGTATCTTACTTCAAAACCAGTGCCTACCTGGCTCAGTCCCCACAGCTGTACAAGCAGATGTGTATATGTGCTGACTTTGAAAAGGTTTTCTGCGTTGGGCCAGGTAAGAAAAGTTTTGCTTTATGCGATGTGTGAAGTGTGCCCTGGTGGCTTTTAGCAGCTGTGGTACAAGTAAGATAACACACACACACACTAAAGCTCTGAATGGTTTCACTTGGTGTAGTTTTACTTGCCAAACACGAATTTCAGCTGAGCCAACTGATGACAGTAAAGTTGACAGAGAAGTTGCTGTACATGTACCAAACAACATTACTTAGAACAAGCTTACTTTTAACTGGGCTGTTAGTTAATAATAAAAAAAATGAATGATTTCTAGTCCCATGCTCTTTCTCAGAAGCTGATAGGACATAGCCTCTTTAGGTGGCAATACAACAGGTTTTCTTCGAAGACCTCAAATGGTTTAAAGATACATAGCCTCTAAATGCTGGAAAACAAGTAAATAACAGTGTATAAAACAAAAAAAAAAATTCCAAGTAATTCAGAAGATCTTAAATTTCATGGTAATCACTAACAGATGAGTCATGGTTTATGGGAAGACGTGTTTATATTAGACTCATGTACCCATCCCAGAAGACACACATGTGTAGAAGTCCATTTCCTGTGAAAAAGGTGGTTTTCAAATCTGAAAGTTCTTGTGTGCTTGCAGACTTGTCTGTTTTTTCCACTTGTGTCTGTGGGTCTAACTGGAAATCCTCTCTATGGGTTGTGTCTGTCTTGTATCCTTTGAGTACTACAGCTGCAGTAATGCTGTCACTGTTATAAATGATGCTCTGAGGCTGCTGGTTTCATTTGTGTCTTTCAGTGAGAATTTTCACGTCTAAAGTCATCATGTCTATCTAATCCAAATGCTAATGATTGCTATTTTTGCAACTGGAATGATAATTTCAGGTCAGTTAGGATTTCTGTTGTTTACTTTTACAGTATTTAGAGCTGAGGACTCCAATACACACAGACACCTGACTGAGTTTGTTGGTCTGGATATTGAAATGGCTTTTAATTATCACTATCATGAAGTGGTAGATGAGATTGCAGATACCTTGGTGCAGATATTCAAGGGGCTTCAGGAAAGGTAATAAGAGCACTTCCTTCTTTTAATGAGCAACTTTCTTTATTTGACATCTCTTGCACTGTGGTATGAAGTAGGCAAGCCTTTTATCCTCAGTTTGTCAGATGATCATTGGCGATCTGATTTACAGCACAACTTCAAAACATATTTTTGCTTTGCTCTCAACTATTTCTTTGTGCCTGACTTTGAAAGTTCACTCAAGCCATAGGCCAGTAAACTACTTTTAGCATCTCCTGGAGTATGCTGGCTTGCACTAAGAAGCTTGCTGTCTGCTGTTGAAAGGACTTCCTAAGAGTAGTGATGCGTCAGTAATTTAGAATGTCCTTCTTTTTGTGCCACTACTGGTGGATTTTTCTATTTCAAAAATTATTTTAATATTTACTATATAAGAAAGTTTTCCTGAATAAAAATTACTGTACCAGCCTGCATTTGTTCCATGATAACACCAAGGATTATTTTCCATTATTCACAGTCTAACTCATTAAAAAGCCAGGCTAGAAGTTTAGAAAGTGGTTTCCATTTGCTTACAAATTAGACTCTTTTGCCAGCAGAAATGCAAATCTTTATCTGTCCAGAGGGAAATTTCTTGTATATATTTGATTATTACTCAGATCAGAAAAGAACCCAGGTAAATACTACAAATCAAAGGTATGATTTCTCAGTGCCTTTACTGTGAAAATTTGACCTAGTCGATTATTTCTTACAAAAGGAATTAAACTGAATAGTGAAATATCAGCATCCTTGAAGTAGATGCATTAACTTTGTTGAAACAATTCATTACAGAATTTCTCCAGAAGTGGCTTTAATACAGTTTTTATATTGCAAGAGGGACCTCTTGTGGCAAAATCACAAAATCATTATTAGGTGCAAGTTCTTGACTATTTTGTATTTGGCTTCTGTTCTTGTTTCTTCATCTATAGATTCCAGACTGAAATTCAGACAGTGAGCAAACAGTTCCCATGTGAGCCATTTAAGTTTTTGGAGCCAACTCTGAGGCTGGAATACCGTGAAGGTGTGGCCATGCTGCGAGAGGCTGGTGTGGAGATGGGTGATGAAGAGGATCTGAGGTACTTGGCAGTACCTTGACTGTGTCAGAGTCTTGGGAAAGTGGTAGTGAAGTGTCATTTTGTACTGTGCACCTGACAGCCCTCAACAAGGAATCACAGCTGTTAGAGGAATAAACAGCGCTTCTGTCCAGATCTCTTGACAAGTAAATGAGTGGATGTGAAAATAGTCCTTTCTTTTAATGTAGGCTATGGGTACAAACTCTGAAATCTGAAAGAAAATAACCGACAACATAAAGTGACAGCAACTTGAACCTTCTAAGGAAAAGAAGTGTTTGTTTGTCCAGCAATTGCAGTCCTTCACGTGAATTGTCACATGTCTTTGAATAGGATTAAACAAAAAAATTCTGCTGCCTTAAGGTCTTTCTTTTAGGTAACACCTTTCCATTTCTTCCTTCCACCTCTCAGGAAAATGATTAAACAATCTTGATAAATTCCCATTAATTTACTGAGAGATGGTTTAATTAGCAGTTTATATATAAACTTTACTAAAGACATTTAATGAATTAAAACATTTCTGTTCTACCCCATAATATATCCAGCATCATTAGGGTAGTGTGTGATTTTAAATTAAATGATCTGTGCATCAAATAAAGTTTCAATCATAAGAGTTTGATGGAGGAAAATTGTTTGCTCAACAACTGTTCATGGTGTTTCTCACTGTGTCATACACAAGATGTATGGCAATAGGAAATAGAGTACACAGTTCTTCCGTAATCACAGTATGGTGACTAGGAAGAAGTTATATTAAGAGCAAGAATATTTTTAGGTACCAGTTACTTTAAGGGATTTCTAGGACCTTAGGTACCAGTTAATTTAAGGGATTTCTAGGACCAATACAAAATATTTAGAAACAAATAAATAGACTTTATTTCTGCAATTTCTGTGTGCACAACCCAGAAAAGTCAGAAACAAGTACTAGATTTTTAAGGGTCAGGGTGCAGCAGCTCTGTAGCTTGTAGTCTTTTGGGCTTTATGAAGTATATAAGCAGTACAAGTTTAAATTACTTCATTTTAATGTTGATAATCTTTTTCAGCACACCTAATGAAAAACTCCTGGGACGCCTGGTAAAGGAAAAGGTAACAATTATTTTAGAATAAATAAATTTGTCACTGAATCTGAAACCTAATGTTGTAGAGTTATGGGATTGATGTAAATACCTACATGTAGACAGTATCTCAGAACACGCAGAAGTTGTGAAGAGTTGGTGATTACCGTTTTTTAATTGTCTGACTGCATTCCCATTTTGGTGCTGTGTATTTCATCTACTGTCAGTTTTGTCTTTGTCATTAATAAGCTGTTTCAAACCATTTTCAATCTTTTATATTTATTTCTATCATATGTTATACTGAGGACACCAAACAGGGTAGTGTGTTCCAAAGCCAGTTCTTAGGAGAATTAAAAAAAATAAAAAGGCAAACCAAATTCTAACAAAATCTATGAGAAGATGAGACCTTTGGGAGGAAAAAAGAAAGTACCTGTTAGAGCAACACATTTTACTGCTCAACATTTGTAAGTTTACACTAGAAGTAGTATTGAAAAACTGAGAAAGAATGCACCACTTTTATTGATAACTTAGACAATATTGTGGGAAGTTATTGGGGAATTCTTAAAAATTTTATTTCAAAGATTCACTGGTTCTGTCTTTCTCTTGTAATTTGTTCTTTGTGTAGTTTTCTCTTGTACTAATTGTTCTAAATTACCTTCTTTCAGTATGACACAGACTTCTATATTCTTGACAAATATCCTCTTGCTGTGAGGCCTTTTTATACAATGCCAGATCCAGCCAACCCTGTAAGTAAAATGCCTTCTTGTTGTCAATGGGGTTTTTTTCCTTTTTTTTTCCTTTTTTTTTTTTTTATTATTCCCTGTAGGGATAACTTGACAATGCAGATAAAGTATATTTATATGACCATAGAATTATTGAATGGTTTAGGTTGGAAGGGACCTTAAAGATCATCTAGTTCCAGCCCCCCTATGATCTGCTGTTACAATTAAAATTCTGATAACAAGATCAGGTCAGGGTTACATGATTTGTCAGATGTTTTCAGTTACTCTTTACTGGTGAAAACATACCAGAAAGAAATGAGCAAAAGCTGCGAGAGCTTTATGAAGAGATCTCCATGGTCAAACACTGCTGTCATCACTGAAAAGTGGCAAAAACATTCTTCCAGGGCAGCAGACACTTTAAGCAGACACTTTAGCAGAAAATAGTCATTTTTAGAGCTTTGGATATCGTAAGTGAAGTTATTGAGAGGTGAATATTTGCAACGTATGCAGTAACTGTAGGTAGGAATTAAACTCCTTTTTGTGTTTCCAGAAAACCTCTAACTCGTATGATATGTTCATGAGAGGGGAGGAGATCTTGTCTGGAGCTCAGAGAATTCATGACCCCCAGCTGCTGACAGAAAGAGCAAAGCATCATGGCATTGGTAACAAGACAGTTTAAAAGAACATAAGTCATGGTTGGATTTGTGTCCTTTAGAGGAAGAATTTGGGGCAGAATTTGTTATATGAGTGGTAAAATCACAGTACTGTCTCATTCTTAATCCATCTAATTCTGTTTAACCATATAGAGTGGGGTATTAAGAAGCTAGTGAGTCTCCCAGCAACACCTTGCTGAATAGTTATTAACAATATTATATAACAGAACTGTTACAGTCATAATTTCTAGATAGCCCTGGACAATTTATATGTTCAGTGAGTAAAACCTCACTGTTAGTTTGTAAATTTTTTGTTATGTTTGTAGTCCTGCAGTCACTTGTCTGTTTGGCTTGGGATTTATTAAGCAGGTGAGAAACCAGTATTTTTCCTTTCTAGATTTGGAGAAAATAAAGGCTTATATTGACTCCTTTCGGTTTGGTGCACCTCCTCACGCAGGTGGTGGAATAGGTAAGTGTCTGGTTTTTATTTAGCCTAACTTATACTGCTCAGTCTCAAGGAGAGCTCAGTATAAAATTCAGAATAGTGACCTTGTTAGGTAAATTAGTGGGGCTGTTTATCCTGGAGAATTTAAGGAGAGAAGCTCAAATGTAAGGATCATCATAAAATAAATAGGCAAAATATTAATGGCACAGTCTGGCAAGTTTAAAAAGGAGGTGATCACAAGCAAGGGTGCCACCTCACTAGCCAGGCACATCACTTTCAAATCTGACCAATGAGGAAAATTTAAGGAAGCAAGAAAAGTGTATTATGTATGGATTTATCAAAGTCACCATCATACCAGCAGCCACTGGTCTCTGTGTATTTGACAAAGCTGTTTTGTAGTGAGGAGAAATAAGTGATTGCTTCTTCTCTTTGGGAGCATGCAACATTTGCAGGTAATCCAATATAATTTAGGCCAGTTAGAAGTGACACCAAGGAAGCTGAAGCTACATCTTTTCTTCAGAGTAGATGGTCCTCGTGGCAAGGTACCAGCCAAACAGGAGATATCACAAGAATTAACCCTGGGTTCAAGCTGTTCCTGGTGGAAACCTTAACGTAGGAGGTGTATGGAAGAACAAGTGTGCATCTGGTTCCACCCCATCATGGCTGGGGTGCTTATAGCCCCATGGATTAGGAAGTTCCATAATGGGAACAGCTCACGCTGTGCTCACACTGCTGTGTGAGGCTAGCTTCAGCTGGGAAGCACCTGCAGCTCCTTAAGGGTTTTGAACAAAGACTGACTGTGTTGCTGGGCTGTTTTCCTCTGTTGTAGGGCTGGAGAGAGTAACCATGCTGTACCTGGGGCTACACAACGTCCGTCAGACCTCCATGTTCCCGAGGGATCCCAAACGCCTGACGCCCTGACAGAAGCTGCTCTGAGAGTTGGGAATGCTCTGCCAGGCAAATAGGATCTGGCTGCAGGCATAGCCCCTGCTGCTGATGAACGTGTATTGATTGATTTGAGCATTATGATATGCAATTAAAAACAAAATTCTCCTTTATTAAGTGCCACAGTAATTTTTTTTATCCTTAGTTGTTTATTTAAAGTAAACTATTTTAATGGATCAAGACTCTTTGTATTGGCAACTGCACATTTTTAATGAAAATGGAATACTTTGAATTAGCATTTTAGTGTCACATTAAATCGTATCATTTTTCTAAACATTTTAATAAATTATGCAATAACCATTTTGCATTTTTAACTTACATCAGCAAGATTGAATATTCTGAAGTACTGGCTCCAAGATAAAGTGACTGGATGCTTGCAGTTTAAAAATCTGGAGAGACCAGGCAGTTGATCATTTACGTGAGTGTCAGGTAGGGAAGCAGGTGAGAACATTCTTAACAAGAAGTCTTCATAAGAAGTTGTTAAAACAGGTTGAAATAAAGCTCACAAAGTAAATTAGATACAAATCTGTCTGGTTTTTTGCTTTGTTTCCTCACAAGATAATAATGAATCAATAAGGCTTTTTTGGTTTGTTTTTTTTTACAGATGTAATAACTGTCTAAAGTTTAAATTTATTTTCTTTCTATCTCCTCCCCCCTTTTTTTTTTTTTTTTTTGAAAGCTGTATAAAATCCATAGGCATGGTCTTTATTTTATGTTACTATTTGAGAATGGTTGCAAGTTTGCACATGCTCATGGAATACATAAGGGAAATACAATATTCTCAGAAAATAAATGGATAGTGAGTTTGAGAGCAGGTCATGTGTTTTCCTGCCTGACCCACCCTCTGGGCTAACAAACAAAACAAGGATTTCATGCACCAAGGAAACAAAACCCAAATTATGTAAGCCACCCTATTTCAGAGGTTTTTTTAATCTATAAATGCTGTGAACAGCCCATATTTGTGCACGTAGAGAAACTGAATGTTTCTGTAAGGCAGAGTACTTCTGAAATTCTTTGTAGACATACTTTTTCTTAGATTATTCACTTACTTGAACTCCTCAATTTGCAGCAGTGCACAAAGCTACTTCTCATCGTCCTCTTCCTCTCAACCCAGAGGATGTTCCTTACATTTGCAGAGGCACCAGTGTATCTGAAACTTCCTTTTGTGGACTGCATCTGAGAGTTGGTTTTCAAATTTAAAACATTTTGTAAGTGTTGCTGCCAAAGACCAAAGGATTAAATTCCTGACTTGGGTACTGCAATAGTTACTCTAATACTCATACATATTTGTAATTCCTGACTTAATTTTTGTTTAACATTTTACATGATCAAGCTTTCAGTAGGAGGTACGGTTTGGATGATTCTGTGTTATTGTTGCTACCTTGATTTTTAAATGTCAGAGAAGTCACATATTGGTTCTGCTACAGAAAGGTCAGTGAGGCTGTGTATAAATTGTATAGAGTTTCACAAAAGGGCAAATCATCTTTGCAGCTGCCATTGAACAAGACTTAATTTTAATGTCTTATGACAAGAGTTCTCCATTAGAAAACAATCATACTAAAGGTCAGGTAAAGTACTGGAAATGTAGAAGTTAAACTTTGTTTAGAAGTCACACAATTCAAGGAATAACACTTTGGAGCTTTGTTTATGAGTCTGTTGTAATTAATTTACTGTGGAATCCTCCCCAAATTATTAACTTGAAAATCTTACATTGTACCCAGTTGTACTTTGCAAAGCTAAGTGGATTATAAACACAGCTCATTGTCACAGACTTAGTACTGATGGATCCAAGTTTCAAAACTGTTGTTTATTTAGCTAAGCCAACTGGAATGAATTTTATTTAATTACTTTTGTTCATACAGAACTGGTAATATATTCCACTTCGGATGTGCATTCTTCTAACCAGGAGCAAAATTACTGACTTAAATTTCCTGTCCACAAAAAAATATCCTGGGTGCTGTTTTTTGCTCTTGATTTGGCAGCAAGTTTTGTGCATACATGCCTGTAACAACTGTGCTTACACCAATTCTGTTAGGAGCTATTTAAACTTAGGCTGTAGCTTGATTTATTCACAGTAACTGCACAAGAACAAGAATTCGGATGGAGGCCCCGATTCTTTTGTATGCTGAATCCTTTCATGCAGCCTTTCTTAGCTAACAGAAAATAATTATGATCATAAATCAAAATGCAAAATGCATTTGTCCTGAATGTCATCTTAACAGGATACTTTAGCGGGAGCTGCACAGTGTTAGAACGTAGTTTGAAACCCTGCAAATAATAATTCCAGACCTTTATGGTGTTTTGATAGGTAGCAACTCTGGTGTAATAGTTCTGGAAAAGTAAAACCTGTACTGTTCTTTATTTCCAGTAACTTGCAGGAAGTTTAGCAGCTTACAACGAGTTCATTGCTGCTGCCTCTCCACCAGGTAAAATGTTTTTGGTTTTGTTTTCTTTCATAATATACAGATGGTAAATACAGTAGTGCAATTTTCTAAACTGGTTTTAAGGAACGTTAAAGCATATTGGTTAGGAGTGGCCAGGGAGTCTGCTCAAAACAAAGCTTCAGTTTGCTTCTGAAGTTGAACTGCACCATTTTCCTGTGAAAACCCATCTGTGTTTGCTGAGCTGTCTGAATCTGCCCAGTGGGAAAGAGGACTCGGGCTGTTCCTTTGGCAGCCGAGTGCATGCCTGGCTCCCCATGGCTGCCCACACCTGCTGGGTAACCCTGGGCAGCACCACACAGATGTTTGCTCCCTGCCCAGTGGGCCAGGGGAGAAGGAAAGGAAAAGCAGGAAAGCTTTGTGCTCTCACCCAGTGCCTGTCAATTCCAGGCATATTGGACACCACTCCATGCAAAATAAAGGGATGGAGGAGAATGCCTTGACAATATCTGTTGTGGAACACCATATGGCTGCCTTGGACTGGTTCATACTGGGGTTCCAGAAACTTCGCTAAATAGATTTTATTTACTGTTTCTTCTTTGGGTAATAGTAGATTTTTTTTTTTTTTTGAGAGAGAGAAATTACCTAGGATGGATTATTTCTTTTAAAACAAGCCTCACAACCAACTTGTGCACATTTTTGCTAGTACGGTCTCAGAAAATATGCAATTTCCTCACCAGAAGCGTTTTAAAAATTACCAAGTTAGTTCTACAAGTCTCTTATTTTCTTTACCATTTTGCAGTTAAGTCTCTGTTCACGGTATGGCAAGCACACCATAACATGAACTAACACTTCTTCAGGAGGCTGCTGGTACTGGTACTTCTGAAAGGGTTTCAAAACTGAAAAAGAGCCCTTAGCTGCTTTAATTACAGCAAAATTCCCAGTTTAGGCAGAGATGAATGACTTTGCAGGTGGCAGAGCAATTCTAAGCAATTTTTCATAGATGTTGAAGTGGTTCCTGCTGGCAGGTGCTGTGTGCCAGCAGCTGCCATTCGGGAATGGCTGTCAGCCATGGCACCGCTTGGCAAATGTTGTCTTCAACCATCCTACAGCGGTGCCAGTGAGGAGCCAAGTGTCCAGACTGTGGCCTAATCCTCACCTAGCTTAATTTACACCCTTACCACCTGGGCCAGTTCTTCAGAAGCCAGAGATGCTGCATGGCGTGGGTCTCCTCAGCGAGCAGCTGCTTAAGTGCCTCCTGCACACAGTGTGGGGATTGCGTCCCTCGGGAATTCCTCAGCAGTGCCCTGGCCACACCAGAGTAGTTTTAACTCCAGCTACCATAGCTGATTTCTTCCTGGGGAAAGCAGTGCCTTGTGGAATCTTCACTGCAGCTACTGTGCTGAAGATGCCCACAGCTGACACCTCCACGCCTATTGTGTTGGTGTCGCCAATATAAGAAGGGCATGTAAGTGTTGGAGCAAGTCTAGAGGAGGGCCATGAAGTTAATGAAAGGAGTAGTGCACCTCACCTGCAAAGACCGGCTGAGAAAGTTGGGGCTGTTCAGCCTGGAGAAGAAAAGGTTGTGTGAGCAACCTATGCAACTCATAGCAACCTTTCAGTATCTGAAGGGGCTACAGAGAAGGTGGAGATGGACTCCTTGTCAAGAGCTGTAGTGACAGGACAAGGGGAATGGAGACAAGCTGAAAAAGGGGAGATTTAAATGAGATATTAGGAAGATATTCTTTATTGTGAGTGTGGTGAGACACTGGAACAGGTTGCTCAGGGAGATTTTGGATTCCCCATCCCTGACAGGGTTCAAGACCAGGTTGGGTGTAAGTCCCTGAGCAACATGGTCTAGTGGGGGGTGTCCCTCACATGGCAGGTGGGTTGAGACTAGATGATCTTTAGGGTCCCTTACAACCCCTTAGCATTCTATGCCTCTGTTTCTCAATGGGAGACGTGGTGCTGCTCTGGCACAGCTCTAAGCCCTCAGCAGCCCTCAGCAGCACTGAGCAGCTCGCTGAGCAGCCCACCAGCCGGTCCCGTTCGCTGTCGCTGAGAGCGCAGTTCAGGGCGGGGCGCTGGTAGCCGCCCTCAGTCCCGCCCGCCCCTCGCCTTTGGCGCGAAAACGGCCGCGGGGGGCGGGGCTCTGCGGCACGGCTGCCGCCGGTTGGCCGGCGCTGTGGGCGCGCGGCCCACGTGGTGCGCGGCGTGGCGCGAACCGCTGCGGGGCCGGCCCGGGACAGCGGCAGCGGCCGGGATGGATTTGGCAGTGGCGGCGGCGGCGGGGGGCGCGGGCGCAGCGTCGCAGCACCAGCAGATCCGCGATGAAGTGGCCGAGAAGTGCCAGAAGTTGTTCCTGGACTTCCTAGAGGAGTGAGTGCCGGGGGCCGAGCCTGGCGGCGGGCGGGCAGGGCCGGCAGCGGGTGGCGGGCCGGCAGCGCCTCACGGAGGGGCCGCCATTTGGTGAGATCCTGTCAGGGCCTGGAGCCCTCTCCCCTTGGCGTTCGGTCAGAAAAGCTCTGCTGTGGTCTGAGGCTCTGCCGGGAGGAACCTGTAGGAAGGCAGCACGGTGTTCTCTTGGTAGGTAAAACCCTTCTTGGAGAGTTTCCGCGGGAGCGTTGCCCAGAGAAGTTGGGATGTCCCATCCCTAGAAGTGTCCAAGGCCAGGTTGGATGAGGCTTTGGGCAACCTGGCCTAGTGGAAGGTGTCCCTGCCCATGGCAGGAGGTTGAAACGAGATGATCTTAAAATCCCTTCTAAACCAAACCATTCTATGATTATTGCTTTTTTAGCTACGTTTGGTCCCTTTTAACAATGTTGTGTCACAGCTGTGTTGAAAACCCTTTCCACGGCTTGGGTGTTACACATTAATACATCTGGCTCACTGCTTTTTGCTTCCTATGGGGCCCATCCGCATCAAATAAGGAAACCATTAGCATCACCCGGAGGAAACAAAACCTTGTTTGCTGGTGCAGAGCCATTGTTAAACCTTAAATAAAATTTTGTCTGGCACTGGGACAACTCTCCTGCTGTATGAAATGTAAACCTGGTGTGTCTGCGCTGGGGTGTGGATAGAGCAGATGTAGCAAGGGGGTGGAAGAAGAAATATTGTTGTAAAAGGGCTTTGCAAGGGGCTGCGGGATGCCTGAATGTGAGTGATCTTTTTCTCTGCCTTTTCTCCTGAATTCAGAAGTATTCAGTTGCTGCCTGGTGACTGTGAAACGTTTTCCTGAATCACTTCTAGGTTCCAGAACAGCGATGGGGAGGTCAAGTACTTGCGAGATGCTGAAGAACTGATCCGGCCGGAGCGGAACACACTGATCGTCAGCTTTGCAGATTTGGAGCAGTTCAATCAGCAACTCTCTACCACTATTCAGGAGGAGTTTTACAGGTAAAATGTAGAGCGGGGTTTTTCCAGGTAAAGCTGAGCTCTCCTGGAGTCTCAGGCTTATAATGTCTTGCTTTTTATGTAAAAAATGAGAGGCATATCTTCTTTCTGCATCCTGAAAACACTTACATGTAGGATTATTCTTTTTTAACTGGCTAAAACCATTTCTCAGTGGATTCCTCTCTGGAAACTATGAGTTAACCAGCTAATTGCATTTATTGTCATAAAGAAGTAAGTGGTCAGTATGAGAATACAGAATAAACTCTAAAATTTCATGCTCTGAAAATGCTTTCTTGAGTTGGTCACTTATTTTGAAGATACATTTCTTAATATAAGTGTAAAGGTGTCATAAAATGAGACTTTAAAAAGTCTATTATCAAACAGTAGTGCAAATAACATTATTGTGTAGTGATCTTACCTTTAGCATATTTAGAGTGGCTTTTTTGGGTTATGAGACATAGCATTAAAAGCCAGAACCTGGAAATCTGATACAAGCCTTTGATGTAATGTAAAGCAGAGAAGGCATTTTGATAGCTTCTGTAAAATTTGAACTTTTTTCCCATATTTCAGGGTTTATCCATACCTCTGTCGAGCAACAAAGACTTTTGCCAGAGACCATGGAAATGTTCCTGCAAACAAGGACTTTTATGTTGCATTCCAGGACCTGCCTACCAGACACAAGTAAGATGATTATTAATTCCAGAAACTTGTGCTGTTTTACTACTGGGCAAAAACATGTCAAAGCACGCTGAAAATGTTTTGGTTGTGTAGTGTGAAATGTGCAGCTGGCCAGTAGAGTTGTGACAAAGTTTCCCGATCTTGTGCAGGATATTTTTTGAAATGGTTTTTCATTTGTGCATCACACTCAGATACTTAGATTCATCATATTTCACAAACAAATGTAACTTCTCTAGTTTAAAAACAACAAAAGAATTAGTATGTGTTGCTTTTGAAGTACCACTGATGTAACTTTTGCATTGGTTTGACCTTTAGTAATAATCTAAAAGTTTACATAAAATCATACAATGAGAGTATATTGCAACGTTTGTTTCTTTTGTTTGTTACAGCAGTTCCTTAGTCAGAGACAGAATGAAAATATATTGTATCTTAGTACCCTGGGCCTAGAATTGTTAATGCAGTAATTTAATCCTTGTGAATTTCTGTTTTAAACAGAATTCGAGAACTGACTTCAGCAAAAATTGGCTCCCTGCTGCGCATCAGTGGGCAGGTGGTTCGTACCCACCCTGTCCATCCAGAGCTGGTCAGTGGAACCTTCCTGTGCCTCGACTGCCAGACAGTGATCAAAGATGTGGAACAGCAATTCAAATACACCCAGCCAAACATCTGCAGGAACCCAGTCTGTGCCAACAGAAGGAGATTCCTGCTGGACACAAACAAATCAATATTTGTTGATTTCCAAAAGGTACAGGGGTGATGTTGGGGGGTGATGACAATCAATGATGTTCCTATGGTGGTTGGAAGGTGTTGTTTGTACTGCTACACATTGAAGACAGTTAATTTTTGTTCTGTCAACATCAAGAAAAGACCTCAAGAAAAGGCAGAATTTCTGCAAAAGGTTTCTTCCTGTCTCTGGAAGACTTATGTTTAAGAATGGGAAATTATTAATAGTATCAAACCAGTTTTGTTGTGCGACATTAATTGTCTTAAGTAATCCACTGACGCCCCACATATACAAGCCAGAGTTAGTCTCATGTTGCCAGTACATCATGTGTAGTTGTTTTGTACAAGAACAAAAAGAGGTGTCTGTTGGTATCTGCGGCATTTTACTCTTCCGGGTTGATTTACTCTCCCACATCCTCAGCACTTTACATCCCACAATTGTATTTTATGTGAGCCATAATAACTGAAATTCGCTTTTCAGAATTGTCATTGTGGCCCTTGTACATCCTCTTAAGTTGCACCAAGACTCCTTAGATGCTGATTAGGGAAGGGATTTTTGGTTGTTTGTCATGTTGTAAGAGGGATTGACATGGATGGCAGCAATCAGATGCTATTTAACCCATCTTTTGAAGTAGTTTCAGCTCTGGTGACATTTGCTCAGTGTTGAACCTTCTCTCCCTGCCAGGTGCGCATTCAGGAGACGCAGGGTGAGCTGCCGCGCGGCAGCATTCCGCGGAGTGTGGAGGTGATCCTGCGCGCAGAGGCCGTGGAATCTGCTCAGGCAGGTGACAAATGTGACTTCACCGGCTCACTGATTGTCGTGCCTGATGTGTCCCAGCTCTCTACACCAGGTTTGTTGCTACACATGACCTTGATGAGATGTCCTTCCCACTCGTGCTGGGAGCTGCTGTCCTGACTCCTGTTTCACTGGCAGGGTTGCGCGCAGAAACCAGCTCCCGGTTGACAGGGACGGAGGGCTATGAAACCGAAGGTATCCGGGGACTGCGCGCCCTCGGAGTACGGGAGCTCTCCTATAAGCTCGTCTTTCTGGCTTGTTATGTTGCACCAACAAATCCACGGGTGAGTCTGGAGAGAAAGATTTAAAGGTGTTGGTGATTTCTGTTCTGGGTGGTTTCCCCTCCAGTTAGGGAGCAGGAATGGGTAAAGCTTTAAATGTCCGTGTGTGCAACCTTCCTGTGTGTGTTTGACTGTCTTTGTATTTTCATTGAATTTACATAGCAAGATTCTTTTCTTGTCTTTGTCACTCATAGCATTTTTCACAGATGTGATTATTCGCCAATGTTACAATTTGTTCTAAACAGCTGACTGGCCCTTGTATTTCCATTCAGCTTACATTCATTTCTGCAGCATTTCCTTTCCTTCCAGGAAATCCCATTGCTGTGTTTTGTCACAGGCAAAACAGGGATCCTTTTTGTTCCCTCTAGTTTATCAAGTGACATTGTGGGATGTTACTGCAACACAATGAGTAATACTGACTGTGTCTGGGTTTTGGCATGGTGAGGCACTGTAGTCTATCATTCTGCTAACAGCTTCACTATCACATAGGATAAAAAGAGTATCTGTTATGTTCTGGGAGTAGAAATTTCTGGCCCCTATTTCAGAGCCGCAAAAGACTTTGGAAGTTCCAGTTAATGTAAGAATGCTTACGAAGACAATTTTAGTCAAAGGAAGTCATATTGGTTTTACTCTTTTTAATCTCTGTACAAGCAACTCACTTGGGATTTTCTCACTAACTGAAGTTACACCATTGGTTTTGCCTGCTAGGAAATTGGCTATTGTTTTTTGAAAGGTATAAAGTGATGAGCTTACTTAGCCTAAGGGCAGCTTTTTAGAATGTGTTCCTCCCATCCAGCTTACAGAGCAAGTTTTTGTGACCTGTCTGCAGTGCTCACATTCATTAGTGATCCTGTTATTACTTTTATTACTGTTTTACTTCCTTTGTTCAGTTTGGTGGGAAAGAGCTCCGAGATGAAGAACAGACTGCAGAAAGCATTAAAAACCAAATGTCTGTGAAAGAGTGGGAAAAGGTTTTTGAAATGAGCCAAGATAAGAACCTTTACCATAATCTGTGCACCAGCCTCTTCCCCACTATCCATGGTAAGAATCCGTTTGCGGCCTCAGAGAGGGGAAATTTCACTTGTGTAAATATTAATTCCTTTTGCTGTCTCTGTAGTGTCATTTTGGGAAAGGTTGAAAGCCCTGTGCCAACTACTATAAACTTTCCTCCTCAGCACTGGTTGTGCTAAAAAAAGAGAATCTGTTCCCTGACTGTTTGTGGTGTTTAATCATTAAGGCCTGCAAGCCCAGTCAGAAGGGTTGGGTTTGATGTCGGGTGTTCTGCTACTGAACTCTACAGGTTTTGGTGGATGTTTAGCAAATAGGTGAATTCTGAGCAGATGTGCCCAAGTGCTCAAAAATTCTAGTAGGGTGAAGTTTTTTTAATAGGAAAAATGTGGTGTTTTCTTTGGATGTTTAGTTTAATGTCTTTTCTGGGGCAGGTAACGATGAAGTAAAACGTGGGGTCCTGCTGATGCTCTTTGGAGGAGTTCCCAAGACCACTTCAGAAGGCACTTCTTTGCGTGGGGACATCAATGTTTGTGTTGTTGGTGATCCAAGTACAGCCAAGAGTCAGTTTCTAAAGTAAGATTAAAACCCAGTATTTAAATATTGTCCAGTGTGACTAGAGCTATAAATGTGCACTCTGCCTTTTGCTGTATTAAACAGAGGAAAAGGAAGTAAAATATTTGAGAATAATTCCCAGAGCTTGTGTGGATGTGGTTGAAGTATTTGAACAGGGCTGAAGCAAACTCAACATAGGAATTTCCAAATACTTTCAAAATACATTGATATTAAAAATACAAATTAATTGCTCCTTTTAAAATATCAGAGATAGATAAAATACTGGGGTTTTTATTACTCTTTTCCACAGGCATGTGGATGAGTTCAGTCCCCGTGCTGTGTACACCAGTGGCAAAGCCTCCAGTGCCGCGGGTCTGACGGCGGCTGTGGTGAAAGATGAGGAGTCCCACGAATTTGTCATTGAAGCTGGAGCACTGATGCTGGCAGATAACGTGAGTCTGGGAAGGGGAGAGTTTCCTGCATCACAAGAATGGGTTGGATTAATGACAGAGAGTCCTAAATTGTCTTAATGATCTTTATTTGTTCCAAATTGAATCTGGGTCACTTATTTTCATTCTTCTGCTGCAGGGGGTTTGTTGCATTGATGAATTTGACAAGATGGATGTGCGGGATCAAGTAGCCATTCATGAGGCGATGGAACAGCAGACAATATCCATTACTAAAGCTGGAGTGAAGGTAGCTTGCACTACACCTCTGTGTAGTCTGTAGCATCACCTGACTGTTTGTTACATGTACTGATGTAGCCTCACCTGGCAGATTTTCATGTCACCTCTGCAGCTGCCTCACTGTGGCAGGACAGAAATCACTTGTTGCAAAGTTTTTGTGGCACATACCCAAAAAAGGCCAGAAATGTTACTGAGAGTTAAAAAGAGATAGTAGTGGACAGGAAACAGAAAATGGGAAAAACCTAACCTTGAAGCAACCCCAAAAAAGGTTACAGAATTGTGTGTGTTTGTAGAAGTGTGTGTTTGTGCTGCTAAAAACAGGATATTGTGAAAAGCAGTTTTAAGGGCTTGTTTCAGTATTGTTGGCAAGAATGGGACAATGTTAAAATATTGATCATCAGATTGTGTCTTGGAGCAGAGACCTGGTTAGAAAGGGTTTGTTAGTGGAGTTTGGGTGCTTTTGAGGAGCAATTGTTGTAATACCTCCATTGAAGTCTATCTAAAAGATGTTATGCTGACCTGTTTGGATTGCAATGAGTTGGTTTAGGAAGTGGTCGCAGTTACAATTTTTTTTAATTTATTTTTTCCCTTTGTCAGGCTACTCTGAATGCCAGGACCTCCATTTTGGCTGCAGCAAACCCAGTTGGTGGCCGCTATGACAGATCCAAGTCACTGAAACAGAACATCAACCTGTCAGCTCCCATCATGTCCCGCTTTGATCTCTTCTTCATCCTTGTAGATGAATGTAATGAGGTAACTTCAAGGAATTATAGAATAGTTTGTGTAGAAAAGATGCCTGGAGGTCTCTAGTCTAACCTCATGCTCAGACAGATTTGCAACAGTTTGCCAAGCCTTGGCCTGGTGAGTTTTGCATTTCTCCAAGGACGAAGATTCTGCAGTCTCTCCAGGCCCCTGCAATGCTTGACAACTCTCATATGTTCAAATAATAATAACTTCTATATCTAATCAGAATTTCTCATGGTCCAGTTCACGTGGGTTGCCTCTTATCTGAGAACTGTTTGGCTCCGTCACATCTATGCTGGCCATTGAAGCAGTTGCTTTCCTTTCAAGCTGAACAGACCTGGCTCTTCCAGCCTTTCATACATCATGTTCTCCTGCCCTCTGACCATCTTGGTGGCCCTCTGCAATTATAAGTGAAGCAAATCTCATGAGAGTGTCTTGCTTCTGCTTTTTTGCACTGTCTGTGCAGCTAAAAGCTGGCAGTACAAATTTGAACATGCTCTGTTGAATACGAGGACACTGCCTTTTCATCCTGCAGTGGTTTGACCTGCAAACTTAACACCATTAGTCATTTTTACAAATGGCTGGTCACTAAGGCTGAGACTGCTGCCACCTGTCTATGTGGCATTTGCCTTGGGAGCGCATGAGATCCAGAGGTTATTGTTGGTTCAGCCACTGTTCTGCTCAGAGTGATTATCTAATTGAGAATGGGCTGGTGAGAGAGACAGAGCAGGCTGAAAAGGAAGAAAGCAGTTCCCACGCTACAAAGTGGTGCTTTCTGCCTGTTCTGTGGCTAACTTGTAACCCAGGAGAGTTCCAAGAGGTCATAAATCCTAAAACTGCCTTTTATCCCTGCTCTGCTGTGTTTCCTTGTATTAAAAACCCCCAGGGCATTCTCCTGGGCCTTCTGGCAGAACGTTGGGCTTCTGGAAAGACTAGCTCTGCCATGAGGATCACAAGTGAGCAAGGGGAATGGGAAGGAAGAATAGAACTGTTGTTTTGCTCTTTGGCTGATGCTGTGCAAGTGATCTGACAGAGCCCCAATATCCAGGTGATAGATTACGCCATCGCCAGGCGCATCGTGGATCTGCATTCCAGAGTGGAGGAGTCTGTTGATCGCGTCTATTCCTTGGATGATATCCGAAGGTATCTGCTGTTTGCACGGCAGTTTAAACCAAAGGTAATTTTAAGTAGACTGTGGAACAGTTGTTCTGTCTAAGCCAAAGGAACAGTCACTCTGCCGTAGGCTTTTCTCCAGCAAATGTCAAAACACTTGGGGTAGTGTTCTCTCAAGGAAGGAGCCATAAACTCATGTTACTACCTAGAAACAGAGCGTATTTTGGAGCCTGGTACTCTTAAACTCCAGAAACGCAGAAGCTGAGACTGTTGTAATCAGTGGCAGTTCTTAACCTTTGTCTAGAACAACTGAGGGGCCATTTCATAGCTTTGTCATACCTCATGGGCATGAGTTATTTGACATGGCTGCTGCAGTTTTTTGTATTTTATAGACTTACGACTTAATCAGTTTTTGTATCTTTTTTTTGAAAGGGTATTGTGCCTCAATATTTCTTTGCTTTTTGGTAAAATACAGAACATGGGAAACTGGTCTTACTACAGATTTTGTTGGGGTCTATCCAAGTAGCAGCTTGGATGGGCTGTGTGTTGGATTTTTCAGAAGTCTATAACAGAGCAATCTAGTAGGGACAGACATGGATTATGCCTGGAAACAAGCCAGTGGAACAGAAAAATAGAAATTGTTTAAAAATCTGCTGTAAAATAATTAATGCAGCTATATACTTATTGTAATATCATTATCCTTGGTAAGTGTGATCATTATTACAACATAATTTCAACATAATGTGATTGTCATTATACTTATGTAGAGTACGTGTTATTCCACATAAGCATAGAATATTTCAGATAAAAGCAGTAACCAGTACAGAAAAGGCTGGGACCTGCCAATCTAATGCAAGAAGAGAAAACTTTAGTACTCTGACCACTGAAACTACTTTTTGCTGCCACACAGATATCCAAGGAGTCTGAGGACTTCATAGTGGAGCAGTACAAGCGGCTGCGGCAGCGCGATGGCTCTGGAGTGACCAAGTCATCTTGGAGGATCACAGTGAGGCAGCTGGAGAGCATGATCCGCCTGTCTGAGGCCATGGCCAGGATGCACTGCTGTGATGAGGTAGCAGGGTCTTGATGGAAGTTTGTGTAAATGTTTATGGAAATGTGTGGGAGTTCTGCATTTGCTGTTTGACTCTGGTATTGGACATAGTCTTGTGGGTGAGGAGGAGAGCTTGGGTCATGGCCGTACTCAGTCTGAATTTGTATGCCAGAAACACTATTTTTAAGAGATGACTTGTAAAACTGAGGTCATCTGGTCCAAACTGGGAACTTGCATAATTTTATATCACAGTTGTGTCAGCACTCTCAGCCTCCTACCTATCAAATCATGATAGTCACCTACTACTGTTAGCCAGGGCTGTCAGCAGTCTCTTTCCTGATCTTTCATAGTTTGTAATCTCTTGGCTCTCTTCCATTTGCAGTCTAAAAAGCCAAAGTTCATCAAAGTATCTGGACCACCCCAGGAGTATCTGTGTGTATGATCTGGGCTCCTACTCATATGAGCCACTGCTGAAAAGCACATTGTGTTCTGGCTGTTGACTGTAGTGTGATTACTGCCTGTCTAGTCCCTGCTTTAAAACCCAGCAGCCTTTTGAAATGTTGATTAGAGGCTGTGTGACATGTGCAGGGATGGAACCTTGCTCACTGGTTGTGTAAGGACACCCTTTGGGTTCTTTTAAATTAAATTTAGCTTATAAAGAAACAAGATAGCTTTTAGCTTATGGCTCAGGTACAGATGATTTTTCCAGTTTTTGCTTTTCAGTTCTGGAGGAGAGTATCATTAATTACATCTCTCTTTCTTTCATATTGTCTCTGTTCAGACCCATTTCTTTCATGTTTCTTGCTCCACTGATCTTTCTCCCAAATGTTCTTGGCTTAGTAAAAATTTTATCGACTCCACATGATTGCTAAACCCTGAAAGATTAATCAGCCTGCTTTTCCCTCCATAACCTTGCATGACCTTGGAATGCTTGTAGTGGGATATAATTTAACTTGCCCAGTCTTTACTGCTTAGGATTCATCAGGTGAGATGTGTAGAAAAGCCCTTTATCAGGGTTAGAGATGAGTTTCTGGAGCTGATGGAAAACTAGAAGAGCCCCTGTGCCTATTTAACTGTGCCTAAGTATTTTCAAATCTTCCTCAGGTTCACCCAAAACATGTGAAGGAAGCTTTCAGGCTTTTAAATAAGTCCATCATTAGAGTTGAGACTCCTGACATCAATTTAGACCAAGATGATGAACAGCAAATGGAGGATCAAGAGGACCAAGATGGAGTCAATGGTAAATTATTTACGGAGTATTTTTTCAAAGGGGAAAGTCCTTCCAGCCTTTACAGCTTACCTTGTTGGAGTTTGTGCTTCTCTTCCGTTTCTCGCCTGTCTCATCTAATGAGCTCTAGAAATCTTGGCTCCTGTTCTTAACTCTCTTGCTTCTTCAGCCTCCTTCACCAGCTCACCTGGTTGGTCAATGCAAGGCTTTTCAGTGGCTCAGAGTATTAAATAGCTAAAAGATGTTGCAGCTTTAAACCTGGGCATGTGTCCAAACAGGTGAGGCAGAAGCTCCAGCTGGGGTCAATGGTCTTGTGAATGGGATCAATGGCCATTCTGAGGATGTGAACAAGGATGCTGCACCCAAAGCTTCTCTCAAGCTGGGCTTCTCTGAGTACCGACGAATTTCTAATCTCCTGGTGCTGCACCTCAGGAAAGCAGAAGAAGGTAAGAATTTGTTTATTAAAAAGAAGGCAAACCCCAAGTTCAGGGAGCAATTGTTACTGCATCTCTTGCTGTTGCACATGGGATTTTCACTTCTGTGAGACAACAAACTTGTGAGGTCAGGTGTGGACCTGTGCTCATGTGACAATACTACATCTGCTGATGCAAGTATGACTTCTCGGAGTTTCTAGTTCTGTTATCTAAATCATTTGTCAAAACCCGTTAAGCTGGGGAGGAAGTCAACAGAGCAGAGCCAGAAGAGGATTTGTAGCACACAATGGTGTAACCAAGCTACAAGAGTCTGCAACAGTGAAAACTGGAGCAGGAGCTTTAATGCATGCCAGCAACCACATCCTGTCTTAAGCAAATGGCTGGATTAGTTCTTCAGAAGCTAAAATATTTCAGTTGCAATGAGGCTACTCCTGCAATGAAAGGCAGCAGTTGTCTCTTAGCAGATACTAAAGCTACAAAGCTTTTGGAAGGGTGTGGGGATGACAGTGTCTGTTCAAATGCTGACTACATGTAGAAGGATGACTCCTCTGGCTTTGTGTGACAGTGATTTTTCTTTAGCCCTTAGAGGAAGGTATGTGAGTCCTTGCCACTGGTTTTCTTGAAGCTGAAAGCTGATGGGATTTGGAAGCCACTTGGGTGCATAGAACTGAAAGCTTCCATTCTCAATCTAATTATCTCCAATTAAACCATGACCCAACACCCTCCTGTGAAAAATATGGTGCTTTAAGAAAAAAACCCCTAAAGTCTGATGTTTCCTAAATATTTTAAAAAGCATGTTTCTCTCTTCAGCATTGTAAATGTTAATGTATAAATCCTTTTCTTGTTTGGTTTAAGTGCTATTTTACTGCTGCTGAGTTTATGCAAATTATTTTCTCTGCAGAAGAGGACGATGCAGCACTAAAGAGGAGTGAACTTATTAATTGGTATCTGAAGGAAATTGAATCTGAAATTGAATCTGAAGAAGAACTAATAAATAAAAAGAAGATCATAGAGAGGGTCATTCACCGACTTACACATTATGTATGTATGGAGATGTGTGGATAGTGAAAAAGGGTTTTAACTTACATAGGGCAATGTTTCATTTTTAATGGAATATATTCCTGTTTGGAGAAATCGGTTTTGTTCTTCCATGATATTGACTGATGCAGTATAAATGCCTTCTTTGTGTTACTGTAATTGCAGAAAAAACACTGAAATAAATTAGAGATGTGTATAAGTAAAAGGTCAAAGTTCTATACTATGTCACTATAGAAGTGTGATATTTTTCTGTATTTCTATAATGTTAGTTATACATTAGGATACAGAAATACAATTAACACTTGTATTCAATTGTTAGCCTTGAGTCAGAGGGGTATGAGGGCGTTTTGGAGGAAAAACTATGACAAAATAAACTACTTTACACTTTTAAAGACACAAACCCACTAGATTGGAAAGCACGAGGCTGGAAAGTTCCCAGAAAGGATACAACATAGAAGAGATTTCCTCTGAATGCTGTTGTTAAGAATCTGTTAGAGGGAGTTCACAGTTGAAAGGGTTAAGTAATTAATAAGAGGTCCTACCAATATAAAAATGCCTTTCAAAGAGTAGAAACAAACCTCTCTGCCCTTGTTTTAACACAAATCTTTGTCTGTTACAGGACCACATTCTGATTGAACTGTCCCAGTCAGGACTGAGAGGATCCAGTGAAGAGGAGACTTTTGATGATGATCCATACCTGGTTGTCAACCCAAACTATCTGCTGGAAGACTGAGGGCTGAGAATGGGATTCTGGAACTGACTGGTTACAAGTTGGAAAATGGATTCTTTTCTTGCAGGGGTTGCTGTATGGCTAATTGCTTAAATTCCTATGAACGTTCCAGAGAGTGGTCAGTAATGTGTGATTTCTCATTTACACTGAATATACCTGGAAAGCTTTTGAAGACATGACACACAGATATTAGTTTCACTGTTAACTCTGAATTTCAGTGCCATCATCTGGATGCAGAGGAGAATCATCCAATAGCTTTTTTCACCATCAGGCTATGTAGATGTTTCTGTTTTAAATAAGATTAATTTTAATTGTTCTTCTGTTGCATTTAATAGACATTTTATGCTACAGCTTTTTACTGTTTTTCTTCTTAACATAAAAGCTCACTAAACATAAATAAAAGCACATTAATATTTGGAGATGTTTGAGGGTGGATTTGTTGTTACTCACGTGTGAGATTGCTGTTTTCTATGCCTGTAATTTGAGGCTGAAAAAAATAGTGATCTAAATGCTTAATGTCTTAAGGAAGATCAAATTTCCTGGATGACAGATGCTCTTTTTCAAGAAGTTTTTTTAACTTTCAGTAATAGACAATGAGAAACTGATTGCTTCTCTTTCTTTTTAGATGGGCTAAAGATGCGCAGGCTCCTGTTGCATATGTAAAGTAGAAAATTGCAAATAGCCAAGCCCAAAGCAAAGCTTTAAGTCAGCAGGGCAGAAACCCCAACCTTGATGAAGGTCTTGACTTGTAAGTGAATTGAAAACTGCCACTATTTTGGAGGGATTTTTAAGACTATATTTGTAAACCTGTTTGTAGATTTTTCTATATGACAACTTGGCTTAGATTTCTGTTCTCAATTTTTTACTGTAAACTCTGGGATTATTAAATAATCTATTAAGAATTGAAAATACCTGAATATTTGTCTTGTTGACTTGACGCTAGCACCTAAGAAACATTTGTAATAGCATGAAAGATGGCAAAGTTACATATTTTAATTAGAAATAGTGTGAAATAACTATTTCTGAAGGAGGCTCAGAAATGGAGCTGGTTTGTAAGACAGTATTCTTTTTCCTGTTAGTCTCTCCCAGCTTTGGAGAGATACACCTTGGTCTTACTAAGCATATCATTAAAGATAACACTTGTATTTAAGGAGTGGAGGGAATCATAAATATTTGTCATCAGCACTACCCCGTCACTGGGCACTAACTCCAACTGCAGTTCCTTCTCCACTCATTTCTTTCCTAAACCACATTTTGGCAAATAACTGCATTTCATTATTTCATTTTAAAAAGCCACCCAGCTGCAACAACATTTTCATGTTATTCTATATTGCTCCTTTACTTTCAAAATTAGGATAGGAAGATGTTGGGCCTTCATTATGCGTTTCCCCCTCCCCTCCTCTGAATCTTTGTTTGAAAATAAATACACTTCATGTAGGAGAAAGTATGTTTTCTGCTTCTTTCCCCAGTTCTGTAGGCTGAGAGGGGTTTTCTCTGAGTTAATGCAGCTGTACTGAAAAGTAAGCACCAGGTGGTGCTCTAGGGTTCCTGTTCAGACTTGCTATTCAGACATCAGAGTGAAAGGAACTTCTTTGGAGCAGTCAGCACAATGTTACGGCGAGCTGTTTAGGGCTTCCTGAAAAAAAAATCATCTGGGAATGAAATAACATCAAAGTACACAAATTACAATCTCTATATAAGGTTTGAGTAACAGCAAATGTTGAGAGATGTCTTCTGCTGTAACTTAAAGATCAGTATTGCTTGACAGCAAGAACTTGCCCAGATGATTCCAGGTACACTTTAGACAAAATTCTAGTTATTAAAGGAAATGAACTCTGAGATGGACCCACCATTTCACTGTAGGTATGTAGGATTTTGTATTTAGTTGATTTAAAAATGTTCTCAGCTCTTCAGTTTTGCTGTATTGAAATGTAGAAGAGCTGAGTTACCTCTGCCCTGCAGCAGTTCAGGTGGGTCACCTGAATGTGTCCACCCAGCCAGGAGAGCAGTGTTTTCAGGGCTGAAGGAGGGAGTGCTTTGGAAAGCAAAGAAATGAGACTCAGATTCCTGGGATGTTATTAGGTAGGAGGAAGCTCACTGTTGCTGCTGCCTGAATTCACCTAAGAGTCACTTTTCCAGCTGGGTGAGGTACCACATCTCAGATTTCCTTTATCCACTCAGGAATTAGAGAGCAAACGTGCCTCCTGCTGCCCTCCATGCCCTAAGCCGTGGACCCAGCCCCAGCCATGCAGATAACTCTGCTATGGTTGTTTTTTGCACCCAGAGCTGTGCTGGGATTCTTCTAAAGCTGAAAAAGGCCAAAAGGAGAAGGAAAGTTTATCTCCTTATTTCATCTTCCTCTAAATGGAAGGCAATATTAGCAAATGTCAACTGATATTTAAGCCTAAAGGGAAACGTGAGCATCTCAGAAAATGTTTTCACGTTACCTTTCTCTAACTGAGTGAGAGTGTTTTTTGTGTTCATCCATTTGCCTGTTTATCTACTGATTGGAAGTCCTGGTCTGTTATTCCCATGTCAGCTAGTTCAGGGAACCTTATCTGTGGAGCAGACAATTTCAGTTAAATATTACTTCTGCTAGAGTATAAGTAGTGTGGAATAACTGTTTCTGAAGCCAGGTTCAGAAATGGACCTGATTTGTAAGACAGTCATCTTTCTCTTGGCGTCTCTCAGCCTTGGGATAGATGGGGAATTTGCTCGGAATTTTATCACCATTGCTGGGCCTCTACCCAGTGAGCTGGCAGAGAGATTGGGTCTGCAGGACCAGGTCCTGCCCAAGGACCAGCAGGGCCCTGGCATGGCTGCAGCACAGTGCCAGCCAGACCTTGTGGCTTCCGAGCTGCCCCGGTACTTCTCCCCGCTCCGTGAGCTCGGGGTGACGCACTACAAAGTCCTCCTGCCGTGGGCTCGCCTTCTTCCCGAGGGGAACGCCACGAAGGCGGATGGAGCCCAGGTGTGGTGCTACCGGCAGCTGCTGGAGGCCCTGGCTGCTGCAGGCCTCAGAGCCGTGCTGGTTCTGCACCAGGGGCGAGTGCCCGGCGCCGTGGCCGCGCAGGCCAGCGGGAGGAATGGCAGGGCTTTTAACAAGCTTTTTGTGGAGTATGCAGAGTTCAGCTTCCATGCCTTTGGGGACCTGGTGGATGCATGGCTCTCCTTCAGTGATCTGCCAGAGGTCCTTCAAAGCCTGCCCTACAATGACCCCCAGGAACAAGTCCAGGCTGTGGCTGCTGCTCATGAAGGATTTTACACTACTCTCCATGAGATGATCTCACCAGTGGGTAAGGAGAGCAGGGAGAGGGGTTTTTCAATATGACTCATAAATATTTCATGATGGAATTAAATGGCAACTGCTACATGCAGTCTCTGTGTAGATATTTTTGTGTTCCTTTTTCTGACCTGCAGAGGAAGGACTAAAACCTTTCTGAAATGTACCTGAAAGTGTGAAAAAACAAGGCACAAGAAGTCTTCTATGCGATAATAACTGTGAGGAAGTCTGCAATGTCCTTTGTTTGACTTTCCTTGTTGCAGATCCTGGGGTTTACAGTAATTAAATCCCAAATCTACTGGTGTTACACAGAGCAACAGAATTTCACCTCTTCCATGATGGGTACCTGGGATTTTCCGAGCAGCTGTCACCTTGGGTCTGCCTTCTTTGGCCTTGGAATTGTTCTGTCCCAGACAGACAACCAGTAGAGCTGGCTGAGTCACCATTTCTTTTCCCAAATTTTTAATTCTTGCATTTGTCAGGAATACTTTGTTGTACAGTTCACACTATCTGGTGATAGCCCTTGGAAGTTGCCCATCTTCCCTCCTGCATCTCCTGTCCCTCCAAGTTCCTGCCACCCCAGCATCTCAGAAGCATTCAGTATAGAATGGATTTAAAAAATTTGAAAACTGTAGAACCATCACAAAGGCATGAAAATTTGAATGGTGCCTTTGAATTTCTACCTTCTTCAGCTCTCCATTGAAACCACAATGGGTATTCTAAAATCAACTACCTGGAGCACTGTCTGATGTTCCACAGCTTCAACAATTTAAAACTGGTTTTAAAATAACTTCAGTAAACTGAAATTTTATTTGTCCTTAATATGTTACTAGCAGACTGCCTCTTTCTCTCTCAAGGTGGAAAGCTGTCCATTGCTTTGGAAATAAGCACTGTCCAAGACATGACTCCATCAGAATTGCTTTCAGTTTCTCTTCAGGTGACACCTTGAGGAAATATTTCCAAAATTATATAAATTTGCCTTGATGTATGGGATCAAATGACTTGTTGCAAGTTAAATAAGATTTTAGCAGGTTGATCAGTTGAACAGTTTGGTAAGCTTTAATTATTGGATTAGTCTGATTATGTGAAACTTGCTGATTTAAAAATTGTTTCAGCATCCTTTCTTGGCTGGTAGGCACTGATTAAGCTACATGGAGACAAATTTGTTCTCATAATTGACAATTTTAGCAATATACTTGCTAAATGACAAGGCGTCTCCAAAAAGTGTACCTGTTACCATTTTCTTTGCAGGTGTACTTAATGCACCACCAAATATATCAATACTTTATCTTAATTAGCTGCTATTTAAAACATCTGCTGATTTTGTTAAATCCCAGTCTGAGCTGTGCTAAAAGTGATGCAGTTTCACAGAGATGGCACAACACGAGGAGAATATAATCTCTACAAAGGCAATGACATCCTTTCTTAAAGATCCAGTTCCCTGTTCATAGCTGTCCTCACCCAGAGGATGTTGATGTAGGATACAGTGCACAGATGACACTGTGGGGTTTTTTGCTTAATCCTTCAAACCTTAGAACCAGGTCAAGCAACATTGTAGGTGTGACATTGCAAGGATTTAAGCAAGGTGTGGTTTGTAGAGAGAGCAAAGAAGTTGTTTTAGATGAGCTGATGAAACTAGAAGAGAACCTTGGACTGAAAAACAAACTGAAATCTTATCAGTTTTCTTCCAACTTCATCAGCTGGTTTAATAAGAGAATGCAGTCTGTTCCTTTAAGGTTGTTGACTTCTAGTGGGAAAACCCTCGTGATATGGAATGATTAAAGATTTCTGAAGTGGACTTTCAACCAAGGGTTATTGATAAAGCCTACCTGAACCACACAGTTTAAAAGGTTTCTCTGATTAATCATAAACATAATCTTACTAATTAAGAAATTAACTGTAAATCATTAATATTAAATTCATAAAATAGAATTTAATTTAGTTTAACTTCTTCTTTTTTTAGTAAGAGACACGCAAAACACATCTTCCCATACAGTATCCAGTTTGGGCTCATTATATTGTCCAGGGCTCCCATGCAGCTGTATGGCTTCTTACTCCCGAAATATGTCTTTATCAAACCTTACACAGTTTTATGTATTTTTAATGTAGTACTTCAAAAAAAACCCCATTTTCCTCCAGCATGATTCTTTTCTTTTTCTTGTTTCCAGGATTCAGTAGACTTTGTGTCTCTTAGCCTTCAGTACCATTGTGGAAATGAAACAGATTTCTACAAGAAATTGAGTGAATTCCAGGTAATGTTATGCACAGCATTAGAATTATAGCAGCAAACAACAGGACATAAATAGGAGCAGAATTTCATGTGCTGTGATGCATGTCTAAACAGTTCTGACTTTCTGTGAGCTACACTAGGAAGCAGCTGCAAAGTGCTCATTTCTCTGTTGTTACTCTGACTTAAAAACAGTTGATGGAAAGTGCTGGAAAGGATTATCTTGGTCAATGCTTATTATTGCTGCATTAACAACTGGAATGGCAGAATTCTTTTGTCCAGGACTGAAAAACCTTCTCTCTCGCATGCTAAGTGTTTGATAAGCTGTTAGGCCAATACCTGTACACTGAAAGATATTAAACTCTAGCATGGGCTCTACAACGGTGCTACCAAACTTCACATTCCTCATCAGCAGAGGCAGTGCTAGAAATGTTGCTGAGGGTGAGTTTATTAACGGATTAGATCTCATGGCAGCACCAACATCAGTGATGCTGTAGGCTGGTACCTATTATTACATAAATTAACCTCTGATAGTTTTTTGCATTCTTAAAATCCATAAGCACAGAGTCTTCCAGCATCTGGGTAGCAGGATAAGGAGCTGCCCATGTAAAATGCAAAAAATGCCAAGAACGTGGTTTTACTAGATGGCTGATGCTTCTCTTCATACTGCTCCCTGATTTCTGGTTTTGCAGAGTGTCTGGAAGGACAAAGACATCTTGGTTTTTAGTCTAAAGGTCCTTGATTGTGCTTCCGTGGAAGAGAATCCTTTCATACCAGCAGCTGCCATTGTCACAGGTGAGTGATGTTTCAAGAAGGAGGAGAGTTTTTTATTTAAAATCTGCATGATAACTTATGGCGGAAATTCCAAATCATCCAATCTAGGCTGCTGCTATTAGATAAAATAACTTTATGGTTTTTTATAGCCTTATTGGAAAATTAAGGGTGGATGGTGAACGTTGAGGGAGCAGAAGCAGGAAATCTTCCCCAAATCTTTTTGTCATTTTCATCAGCCTCAAGTTGCAGTGGGAGAGGTTTAGGTTGGATATTAGGAAAAATTTCTTCACTGAAAGGGTTGTCAAGCACTGTTACAGGCTGCCCAGGAAAGTGGGGGAGTCACCATCCCCTGTAGGAACTTAAAACACATGCAGATGTGTCACTTGGGGACATGGTTTAGTGTTGGATTGGCATGGTTGGCAATTCTGGAGTCACCATCCCCATAGGGCTTTAAAAGAAACATAGATGTGGCACTTAGGGACATGGTTTAGTGTTGTTTGGCAGTGCTGGGTTATCAGTTGGACTTGATGATCTTAGAGGTATTTTCCAACCTAAGTGATTCTATGATGCTGTGATTATTTTTTAATATGCATTTTTAAGTTTAATTAAAAACTCAATACATTTGACCTGAGAAAAATAGCTATTAGTTATGAA
This sequence comes from Corvus hawaiiensis, assembly GCF_020740725.1. Classification (NCBI taxonomy): domain Eukaryota; kingdom Metazoa; phylum Chordata; class Aves; order Passeriformes; family Corvidae; genus Corvus; species Corvus hawaiiensis. The sequence goes on along the minus strand of NC_063219.1, from coordinate 34,388,000 downwards.
GTGCACCTTGTTTCTCAAGGTGTAATTGCACAAACAGGGTCATGCAGTCCATGACATCTAAGTTATGACTACACCCCTCACTTACCATTTGTTTGTTTTCAGCTATTAATAAAGAAGAAGCACGTATGGTTGGGTGTGATGTTAATGATTTCTTGGACTACTTCTCTGAGGTTTTGAGGTACTACAATCAAATACCGTAATACTATATAACACTACAAAAATGTACAGTAATAAACAGCATCCTCTAGAAACCTATGTGCAGGGAGAGACAAGACATTTTAGTGGTAAAGTCTGCTGTTAGTTGCTGAAGGGGCTGCAAAGGGCTGTCTTTCTGCTGAGCCAGTCTCTTCCAATTACTTGCAATCCTCTATCCTGCTACTAATCCTATAATGTAATCCTCTCTACTCTCTCATCCTTGGTTACCCAAATTGCACCTTCAAGCCAATAATTACAAGTACATATTTCAAGCCTTCTGCTTTTTTCAAGAGCAAAGTGGTTATAAATAAACAAATCCAATAGAGAATTTCCTAGGGGAGAAGCCAACTGAGCTTATGGAAACGTGGGAGATCTCATTGTGCAGGGAGATGCTAAGGATTACAGTAGCAGGATTGACTAGTTTTAGCTTATCCTATGGAAACTCATGAAGCAGTTGTAGCAAGGGAAATTGCTGCTCACTGCAAGGATTTTGTTGGCACCTCTGGCCTAACTAATAAATTATGAGACTCTCTGTGCAAAGAGCTGTTCTGCGGTTACACCACTGCCCTCCACCTTCGTGTCCCAGCTGGGAGACAGCAGGGTTGGATTGATCAGATGTCAAAGGAGCTATAGGTGACTAATGTGACCTGAATGGGAACCACATGATTCCTTTATACTCCATGTTTGCAAGTTCTATGGCACATGCATCTACCTTGGAGATTTTAACTTCTATTTATTCTATTTCCAGCGAAACAAATACTTTGCAGGAAAATCTAGATGCTGTTCTTGCCCCTCGGTCCTCCTATCAAACAGTCTGGGAAATGTTTGCTGAACAGTCTGAATCGGAGAGGGATTCTTTCCTGCAAGATGTTTTCCCACGTGGTTTCCTCTGGGGCATATCCACAGGTGCCTTTAACATCGAAGGAGCTTGGGCAGAGGATGGGAAAGGAGAAAGCATCTGGGATCAGTTTGGGCATGGGGGCCATGTCCACATGAACCAAACAGCAGACGTGGCATGTGACAGCTACTATAAAACCAGCTATGACATTTACCTGCTTAGGGGTCTTCACCCCCAGCTGTACAAATTTTCTTTATCCTGGTCTAGAATTTTCCCTGCTGGCACCAACGAGACCATCAATTCCAAGGGTGTTGATTATTACAGCCGATTAATTGACCAGTTGTTAGACTCTAACATTGAGCCCATGGTGACTCTCTTCCACTGGGACCTGCCCCAAGCTCTGCAGGCTCTTGGTGGCTGGCAGAATGAAAGTATCATAGATGCTTTTGTGAGCTACGCAGACTTCTGCTTTTCCACGTTCGGGGATCGGGTCAAGCTCTGGATTACATTCCATGAGCCCTGGGTTATCAGCTACGCTGGCTATGGCACTGGAGAGCATCCTCCAGGAATCACTGACCCGGGAGCAGCATCTTACAAGGTAGGGGCACAGGAATAATTGGGATCCTGCAGCTACTCTTGGTGGGTTGTTTTCCTCTGATGGTTCTGTGCTTTAACTATGTTCAAGCCTAAAGTGGTCTCTGAGACAACAATGTGGTTGTTGGATCTACGATACTTGTTAAAAATGGGTTAGTTAACAGAGGCTAGGTGTTATTACTTCATTTTTCTATTCTGAAAGCTGGTGTTGATGGATAGTTAGATTCTTTTGCTTATTCCAAAACTTCCTACACTCCTTGTCTATCATTGTTTTGTCAAGGTGTTTTCTTTTGGATGGAGAGGACATTTTCACGTGGCAATAAACCCAATGCTTAAGAGTTTCTATGCAATGCAGTCTGACACATTTTCCTCTGCTTTCTGCTCCCAGGTTGCTCACACAATTCTCAAGGCTCATGCCAAGGTCTGGCACCTGTATAACAGCAAATACCGTTCTCAGCAACTGGGAAAGGTGGGGCTGGTGCTGAACTCGGACTGGGCTGAACCCAAGACTCCAACCAGCTCCGAGGATGTGAGGGCATCTGAGAGGTACCTGCAGTTCATGCTTGGCTGGTTTGCTCACCCCATATTTGTTAATGGTGATTACCCAGATATGCTGAAGGCTCAGATCCAGGAAGTGAACCAGCAGTGCTCCACAACAGTCGCACAGCTGCCTGTGTTTACGGAGGAGGAGAAGTCCTGGGTGAAAGGGACTGCAGATTTCTTTGGCCTTTCCCATTACACTTCCCGCCTGGTCAGTGCCGGGGCTAATGGGATGTGCACACCAGGCTATGAGAGCATTGGGAACTTCTCCTTGCATGTAGATCCTTCCTGGCCACAGGCTGCCTCTTCTTGGATCCATGTGGTCCCTTGGGGATTAAGAAGGCTGCTGAAGTTCGTATCCCAGGAATACACCGGGTCAAAGATCCCAATATACATAGCAGGGAGTGGTGTGCCGACAGGAGACACCGGGGATCTTCTCAACGACACCCTGCGAGTGGATTATTTCCGCCAGTACATCGATGAGGCCCTGAAGGGTATGGAGAAATCAAATTATTTTATTTTTTTTTAATCATGGCAAGTAGTTATTCTAGCCCTTCCATGGTGGTTAACTTTAAAACGTCACCACTTGCACAGTGATGTGATGTCAGCTGCCTGTTGTGTAGGTAATGAGTGTGACTTTATATACTTAAGCCTCTCTGGTGTCCAGATACGGAACTCTCCATTCTCTTTAGATGTTGGAATGCATTTTTCATATTTATGGATTAATGTAGCCTGGACCCTAAGGTCAGTCCCTCTGTGAGAACACTGGTTTTTTATATACTCCTGCTCCCCTGGAGATGATTGGCCTGCAGGCTCTTGCATGAAGACATCTCATAAATTGGGGCTGAACTGCCTCTACCGATTAATCGGATCTAACTGGCAGCAAGCACTTCAGACTGAAAATATCTCCATAAAATTTCTACCTCAATCATTTTGAGAATGTTTAAGTTATGCTTGTAGAATGTTCAAGTTACGCTTGTATCTTTGCAAGATGTGTATTGTTTGACATAAAAATAGTGTTAGTGGCAAGTTCTGGACAAGCATAGAGAGCTGAGATTTCAAATAGAGATTTGACTGATGCTCTCTAGATAGACTAAACAATACTGTCGGGAAAACATTAAATATGATGCATTAAATATGTTGGTGATCAGTGTGTACTGAAGATCAGCATTTGATCTTCTTGATGTAGATCTCAACATACTGCTAGAAGTGTTGAAAGAGCTACAGAAAACACAATTTAGCATTGCTGTTATGTCTCATCAGAAGTAAAGAGGATGGACTGCACATAGGAGTGAACTTTTTTTGAATGAGAGAGATTTCGTGCGTTTTTTTGTAGGCAATGTGAGGAGGGATGCTGGACTTGCCTCTGCTGGTATTGGGTACACTGTTCTGCTAAAAGAAGCTCTCCTGTGCTCAGGGAATATAGACAAGCTCTAAATACCTGCAATGTTTCACTTCAATTACAGTGTTAAATCTAAAAGTGCACCATACATCTAAATTGATGAAATCTGCTTGAAAACAAGAACACAGGGAAGGGATACCAGTGGCACAAGTGTCCTGTACTCAGATACCTCTTGAGTAATACTTCTTTTCTCACACATTTCTATCACTAAGCATATCACCAGCTCCTATTACTGTGCTGACTGCTTTTTCTGCCAGATATTCTTAATTGTTTGGGAGGTTTTTCTAGCCTTTAAAACCGTTTGTAAGTGCTTGGCTTGTCATACATATCCTTGGCTGTGCTGCTTCTGTTGTGCTGAGCTGTGTTCAGGAAATGTTCAGGTGGGTAATTACAGTGTCTCGTTGTTTCTGTGGCAGCGGTGAAGCTGGATGCTGTTGATGTTCGGTCCTACATTGCTCGATCCCTGCTTGATGGCTTTGAGGGCCCAGTGGGATACAGCCTAAAATTTGGGCTGCATCACGTGAACTTTGAAGATAGCAACAGACCAAGGACTCCCAAGGCATCTGCTTACTTCTATTCCAGTGTTATTGAAAAGAATGGTTTTCCATCCAAAGCCTTGGGCAGATCTTCTGCACCAGTGGTGTTTGACCGACCTGTGCCATCAAAGCTGCCTAATTTACCAGCATCAGAAGTTCCCTCCAAAGCAAAGGTTGTCTGGCAGAAGTTTTCATCCCAGACTGCTCATGAAAGAGACATGTACTTTTATGGGACATTCCCAGAGGATTTTACATGGGGTGTGTCTTCCTCTGCCTACCAGATAGAGGGAGGTTGGGATGCCGATGGCAAAGGACCCAGCATTTGGGATAACTTCACCCATGTCCCAGGGAATATAAACAATAATGATACTGGAGATATAGCTTGTGATAGCTACAACAAGGTGGAGGAAGATATTTACCTGCTGAGAGCCTTAGGGGTAAAGAATTACCGTTTTTCCCTGTCCTGGCCTCGAATTTTCCCCACTGGAAGGAACAACTCAATCAACAGCCACGGAGTTGACTACTACAACCGTCTCATTGATGGACTGGTTGCAAACAACATCACTCCAATTGTCACTCTCTACCACTGGGACCTGCCACAAGCTCTTCAGGACATTGGTGGCTGGGAGAGTGATGAGCTGATTGACCTGTTTGACAGCTTTGCTGACTTCTGTTTCCGGACCTTTGGGGACAGGGTGAAGTTCTGGATTACGTTCAATGAACCCAACATCATTGCCTGGCTGGGCTATGGCCTCGGGACATTCCCACCCAGTGTCAAGGACCCTGGCAGTGCTCCCTACAGGGTTGCCCACATCTTACTGAAAGCTCATGCCAGGGCCTACCACACCTACGATGACAAATACAGAGCAAGTCAGGCAGGGGTCATTGCCCTGTGCCCCTTCATTAGCTGGGCTGAGCCGAAGACACCAAGCGACCCCAGGGACATTGAAGCTGCTGACAGGTACCTGCAGTTTTTGGTGGGTTGGTTCACACACCCAATTTTCAAAAATGGGGACTACCCCGAGGTCATGAAGTGGAAAGTTGGGAACAGGAGTGAGCTCCAGAACCTGCCGTCGTCGCGCCTGCCGGTTTTCACCGAGGAGGAGCGTGAATACATCCGGGGCACAGCAGATGTCTTTTGCTTCAACACATACTCCTCCAAAATTGTAACCCATTCAACAACACGTCTGAAGCCCTTCTCTTACGAGTATGACCAGGAGCTTTCAAAAACAGTTGACAGCTCCTGGCCTTCCTCAGCTCTCAGTGACCATCGGGCTGTGGCCTGGGGTCTGAGGAGGCTACTGAACTGGATCAAAGAGGAATATGGAAACCCCCCAATATATATCATTGAGAATGGAGTGGGGGTAAAGACCAAATCGGATGTTAATGACAATGCCAGGATATTTTACTACAAAACATACATTGATGAAGCTTTAAAAGGTACCAGAATTTTCTTTTGTTCTGTTGGTGTTGTGTGTCTCCTCTCTAGATTTCTGGTTATTTTAGTTCTTTGAAGAGTACTTTTTAAAAGCGATTGATATCAGTTTTTAAATAGTCTGAACACAATATAAGCATAGTGCTTGTTTTTATTATCTCCTTTGCATGGTTGTGCTTTGTTTCCTCCAACAAGAAGATACTCTTAATGATCTTAGTTGACCAGTGCCACCTGTATGTAACTAGGAGCCTGTATGTGCTTGTGTGTGAATTCTGTAGGATTCATTTAAAGTGTGATTATGCCACTGATGCTCCTCCATTTATTTTCTGGTCTTTCAGCTTACAAGGTAGATGGTGTTAATCTGAAAGGATACAATGTTTGGTCTCTGATGGATAACTTTGAATGGGTGGATGGTTATGATCCAAAATTTGGATTGCACCAGATTGATTTTGACAACCCCAACAGGCCAAGAACGCCAAAGCGCTCTGCTGTGTACTATGCAGAAATCATCCGCAATAACGGCATCCCACTGCCCAAGGAAGAGGAATTTTTGTATGGAGAGTTTCCAGACAACTTCTGGTGGAGCGTAGCAACTGCAGCTTACCAGGTCAGGAAACTGATATGGGCTCCTGAAGTATCTGTGGAGAGTTAACTCATTGTGTGGCACCACAAAGAATAACAGGCTGAATTCTTTGCTAGGCCAAGACATAAATTTGGGTTTGCTAACAATATCTCCCCCATTTTCAATTACAGATTGAAGGAGGATGGAGAGCAGATGGGAAAGGACTTAGCATTTGGGACAAATATTCCCACACTCCCTTGAGAATTGGCAATGATGCAACTGGAGATGTAGCTTGTGACAGCTACCACAAGATTGAGGAGGATGTGGAAATGCTGAAAAGCCTCAAGGTGTCTCACTATCGTTTTTCAATCTCCTGGTCCCGTGTCCTCCCAGATGGGACCACCAGATACATCAATGAAATGGGACTGAACTACTATGAAAGGCTGATCGATGCCCTTCTGGCAGCCAACATTATGCCTCAGGTAACTAAACCCAGTAACTTTCAGGTAACTAAAAAACAGTAAACCCCAAATCTGATGCTCGGAGTAACATGTGTGTTTCCTCAGAGCAACATGTGTGTTTCTGTCCATACCCTTCTCCACACAGAAATTGTTTTTCATGGTTTTTCATTTCATTTTGTGAAGAAACATGGGTTATTGAATAAGCAAAAGGAACTTGGAATGTAGGGATATGTTGAAATTACTCCCCAGAAAGACCACAGTAACCTTATTGTTGGCTGTTTCCAATTGCCTTCTCATCCCTCATGTGCTTGGAAATAGATTCCACAGGAACCTATGCAGGGTTCTTTCCAGACACTGAGGTGAGACTGACTAACATAGTTCCCAGGATCTTCCTTCTTGCCTTTCTTAGAGATGGATGTAACTTTGTTCTTTTCCTGGGAGTCAGGAAGCTCCACTGGTCGGTGTTGTTTGTCACATACAATGGATGGTGACCTCACCCCTGCATCAATCAGCTCTTCTAGCACTGTTGAGTGACTATGAGCTGTCCTCATACCTCTGCACCAGCCCAGACAGGTGTTCTAGTGGATTGTATTGCACCTGAGAATCAGTGCAGGTGCAGCAGTCCTTGACTGATGAGTTCTTGCTGTCACAAGGTGGTTTTTGGTAAAAGGTTCCATCTTCATTAGGCAGTCCCTAAAGAAACTGGCAAAAAGGTATTTTACTGAGTGCATGAGTGATTGCTACAACATCAAACTACGTTAGGAACAGGTAACTGTAGATCAAAGCACAGTTTATTTGTGTTCATGAATGAGTCTGAGTTACTGCAAGAATGACTGGTGGAGTCCCTTGTCCTGCTGTCTTTCCACACAGGTAACTCTTTATCACTGGGACCTCCCACAGGCGCTGCAGGACGTCGGTGGGTGGGAGAATGATACTATAGTTCAGAGGTTTAAGGAATATGCTGAGGTCCTTTTCCAGAGGCTGGGAGATAAAGTGAAATTTTGGATAACCCTCAATGAACCCTACAACACTGCATATCTTGGCTATGGTGTTGGCACAGCTGCTCCAGGTAAGACTGCTGGGCACAACCTCACAGCCTTCACAGCACTGTCAGCACAATTGTTTTATGCTGCAGCAGAGAAGCTGCTTGGGGCTTGCAAAGGTAGAACAAGGAAGACGGTGTGGTGTGGACAGATTGGATTGCTGTGGTCCTTTCTCTCTGCCTGTCACCTCCAAGACCCATCCTCCTTCTTCCACTCTTCTACTCCACCCCTCCTCTGCAGCCTCTAGATTACACTTGTTGCCCAGAGTAGACCTCATTTCCAAAACACCTCTGGGGACTGTGGAGAAGAGTTAGGGCTGGAGGAGGACACAGCTTAGCAGCAGGGTAGAACCAAGAGCAGGGGATGTGAGCTAACCTGAACACACAGCTTTCTGCTCTCCATAGTGGCAGCAGCAGCCTGTTGCCAGGACTGGCAGCCCATGTCCCGCTCCTGAGGGAGGAGGGGGCGATGCAGGGTCCTCCTTGCACAGCCTTCCCATGGCAGCTGCTCCTTCAGCTGCCTGTGCCAAGCACTGATCCCAGCCCAGGGCTGGGCTCGGGGCACCAGGTGTTGCATGTTCATTCCTTTACCAGGGGCAGTTCTGGGTGCCCCGAGGTTGTGTTAACCTGGGAGGCAGCCATGAGAGGGCTGGGAAGTGCTGTCCACTGCCTGTGCTGTCCCTGTCCCTGCAGGCATCTCCGTTCGGCCAGGGCGCGCTCCCTACGTGGTGGGACACAACCTGATCAAGGCACATGCAGAGGTCTGGCACCTCTACAACGAGACCTACCGGGCCAAGCAGGGAGGGCTCATCTCCATCACCATCAACTCTGACTGGGCAGAACCACGCAACCCGCACAACCAGGAGGATGTGGAAGCTGCCAGACGATTCTTGCAGGTACAGAGACCCCTGGTCATAGCTCTCTCCCTGCTGCTCCTGGTCACACCCCCTCTCCAGGTGCTGGATGTGCCCAGAGCCTAGGTCAGCATCTCATTGAAATAAAAGGATGAGGCAGAGGCATCACTGCATGGAAATGTATGTAGCCTCTTATGAGGGCTGATCAAGAATGCAACAGAAATGAGACAAAATATGGTTGCAGTGACAAAAGCTTATTAAATTTACTCCTGTTATATTGGCATCCATCCTTGGGTATCTCCGTGTGCCTGTTCGTTATAAATTCAGGTATCACCTATAAAGCAGCACATGACAGAGGAATGGCTAAATCCCATGTTTTGATATATGATTTATCCTCCCTTATTTCCTGGTTTAGTTTTTTCTAGGGTGGTTTGCTCATCCCATTTTCAAAAATGGTGATTATAATGAAGTGATGAAAAGAAGGATTCGGGAACGAAGTCTGGCTCAGGGCCTGAGCAAGTCCCGGTAAGAGCCCAGGCACACACCTGCTTTTGTTTCACTAACTGTGCTGAAACCTGCTTTTCTTATAGAAATGATACATTTCAATGATTCTATTCCAATGTTACTGTACAAAAGCTTATTATATCCTCACAGAAAAATTCTAGTGTACATTTTCATAGAACCACAGAATGGTTTGTGTTGGAACCTTAAAAATCACTTCATTCCAATCTAGGCAGGGGGGCTTTGCCTATTCCCTGTCTTTACCTCTTTTGCAAACTAAATTTACTAATGTAATGTATCTTTGGGGTAATAAATTGTCAGCTCAGTGACACAGTAACTGCCCTGCATTAGACACAGTACTTTACCTGATGCCTGTGGTAAATTTGTTTAACTTTTCTTAAAACTATGTAGTAAACTCATTGGTCCCTCTCAATTACATTCTAATTTTCCATTCCCAGTTCCCACTTTCTCTCCTTGTGCTTGTGGTGCTGGTACCAGGGATCCCAGCAGTACCCATGGAGTGTGTGCAAAGTGTATTCTCTGTTTTCTCTTGCAGACTTCCAGAATTTACTGAGAGTGAAAAACAAAGAATTAAAGGCACATATGACTACTTTGGTCTAAATCATTATACCACAGTTTTAACATACAACCTAAACTATCCTAAGGGTGTTATATCATATGACTCTGATAGGTAAGAGATGAATGTAAATTATTGGTCAAGTAAAATCTGCACACCTGGAGCCTGGGTCAACTGACAAGTATAAAATTTATAGCAAATAAAGCTCTGAGATAGGTGTTTTAAGCTGTTATAACCAATACCAGGAAAAATATATCCAAACAGTACCTGTGGTGCTTTTATTTTCACAAAAGTCCAGCAATAGCCCTTTTTTTTTACAGACATGAGATGATAAACAATATTTATCATATTTCCTGCCCCCAGTCTGCAGTTTGAACTGTGTTATCCTGGTTTATGGATATTGATCCATTTGCTGTTTAACAGATTTAGGTCCCCCACTGCACTGGATAAATGTAAGTTCAAACCCTAAATCACTTCATGGTTAAGTATGCCTAAGTCAAGATTTTAAATTTATATACTAATTTCTTTCCCCAGCTTCAAAAGATAAACAGTAGGCGTTTACTAGTGTTTCTAATGACAATTCAGGTAATGGTGGGACCACACAGAGGTGAAATTATCTAATGTTTAGCCCTTTAGGACAGTGGGTTGTCTTTCATTCCTGCACATAGGTGTAAAGGGCAATTTTGTGTGCTCAAGCACTCTATTATGTCTTGAAAAGTAGAAATGGTGTTGTAGCATACAAAGGTTTGGAACCAACAGCACATCCTCAGCCACAGCTGATTTACACAGCGTATAACTGTAAAGCAAAGCATGAGAAGTGGTTTTCAGGCTTGTGAGCACCAGCAGCACCTCAGCCCTGGGCATGGAGGTGCCTGGCACATGGGACTGGCCCTGAGCAGTGTCCTTCTCCACAGGGGCACAGCCACAGTGACCGACCGCAGCTGGCTGAACTCTGGTTCCATCTGGCTGAAGGTGACACCCTTTGGATTCAGGAAGATCCTCAGGTGGATAAAGGAAGAGTACAACAACCCTCCCATTTATGTGACCGAAAATGGGGTCTCGGAAAGGGGAGCCTTTCAATTCAATGACACTTGGAGAATGCATTACTATCGGACCTACATTAATGAGGCACTGAAAGGTAAGAGTGATTATTGACATCTGGTCAACCAAAGCTCTAGAGAGCAGCAGTGGCTTTGCCATAAGACTGATGTGTGTAAAGCAAGTTTTGAAGAGCTGAAAGGCCACTGCCATCACACTTGCAAGTTACACAGTCACATGGGCTTACCGAATCCACTACCAACAGCCTTTGGGTTTACCAAAAACTGCCCCATGGATAGTCACAACTGTGCCAGGAAAGATGATCTAAAGGAAGAACAAACTGTGGGTTTAGTGGGGTAACCTGCAGGTTCTTTGATTTGCTGCACCTGGTGAGACAAGGTACTACTACCTGATAAACTCCTATTTTAGCTTCTAGTCTGACTACTGCTGTGTCTAAAAACTGCATCTTTGTTAAAAAACCGTAAAAACCCAACCCCCAAACTGGTTTCAGTTACAGCAGTGGTCAAACAACTTCAGGAAAGGGCTTTTTCAGTTTGCTTTTCTGACATACTGGGAACTGCCAGCCAGGTGTTCAGGAAGTGCTCATTTACTGCCTTGTAGCAGCAAGGCCCCACATACAGTAGTTTAAGCAATGGTTGCATTTTGATGGCTTTTCTTCTCTGTTCCTAAACCTTTGTTTCTTGAACAAAAACTTTGATTTTTGAAGCAGAGAAAAGCAGCGCCCACTCCTGGGCACTGAGTGAACTACCCTGGCTGCTTGTTGGCTGTAACTTGGCAGCTGAGCTACCTCAAAGCCGCTGAGCCAAGTCAACACAGGAAAGAGATGGGAATAGGGAGAACAAAACCAATGAGGCTAAAGTGGCAATAACCTCACTGGGGGCTAAGTGTGGATGTGCTGGAGCACCTTCCTGCCCTGGCTGGCTGAGGGGTGACCACCAATCTGCTCTCTCTTCTCTCTTCTCTGCCTGCAGCCGTTGCACTCGACGGTGTCGACTTACGGGGCTACACTGCGTGGACACTGATGGATAACTTCGAGTGGGCAGTGGGGTATCAGGAAAAGTTTGGGCTCTACCACGTAAATTTCTCAGACCCTGCCTTGCCACGGCGCCCCAAGGCCTCAGCCAAGTATTACTCACAGATCATAAACTGCAATGGGTTTCCAGACCCAGCAACAGGCCCACATCCCTGTCTGGAACAGGAGCCAGAAGGTAAGTGACGCAGCAGAAATGATGCTTTTGTGTTCGCATCTGATCCTAAAAGAGTTCCATAATCTTAAGGTCTTTAGAGACACCACCATTTTCTGCAATATTATTTTTAAGGACTCCAATCAATGTCACTTCCCTATGCAACACCAGACCAACAACACAATCTTGTGCAAGAGCACCTTAACACGCCGGTCTCCAAAATGTAGCAAAAGCTATTCCATTAGACTTTTCTCTAACAGAACTGCCCAAGATGCTTTCCAAACTGCACACATTCAATACTCCCACAAGATTGTTTAGAAAAAGTTTTGAATGCTTTATACAAATCCTTGTTTTGGGTAAGGCTTTGGAAATACCGATTCTTTTGTGATTTGTGTCTTCTCAACTGGAGCAGTACAATGAACAGCCACCAGTGTTAGTGTGGGGGTTTGGGAATGAGAATACTCACCTGTACTACCAGGAATTACACTATCAGCCTCAGCTGTGCATTTACTCTGAGCTGAAATTGGTTCAACCCCTGATTCCCCAGAATTACGGCCCCTGCCAGAATACTGGACAGCACTGCTGAAAGCCTGGTGGAGGCAGGAAGCAGCAGTGCCCACACCTGCATGGAACAGGTCCCCCAGGCTCTGTCCTAACACTTTCTCATTGTTTTCCTGTTCAGTGACACCAACAGAGCCCACTCCGGGAGCAGCTGACAGCGTGAGCTTTTTGGGATTGGAATTGACATCCCAGAATGCAGAAATAGCACTCTATGTGCTTTTTGCTCTTTCTGCAGTTGGAGCATTGGGCTTCGCTCTTTTTGCATACAAATATGGAAAATCATCCAAAAGATCCCATAAACAATCACATATGGAACTTAGTAATAAAATGTAACATTTCCACCTGATAAAATGTTTGTTTGGTTTGTTTTTTCTTAAAAAAAAAGGTCTATACCACCAGGAAACCAGTGCTTGCAGTATTGCAGCTATCTTGCCTCAGAGATGGCTCCCCAGCATTTTGTTGTTTGCTTTCCAATTTAAAAAGGGGGAGGAAAATTATTTTTCTATGTTAACTGTCTCTTTTGTCCATGGGCATTATTGATTTGATTTCTTAAAGACCAAAGTAAAATTGCTTGTTGCTATCTGCATATAAGGATTCTCAACTTCAGCTGGCATCTGTCCTTGCTTCATCATCATCAATCAACAGTTCTGAAAGGAACCTGTGGAAGTTCTCTGCTTCTTAGACTTTACAGATTGGATTTTCACCCCTCTTTTCCTTTACTTCATGTACAACAAAGTCATTTTAACTGGAACAAAATGTTTGTCTGCTGTATTTTAAATTTCAGTGCATGGCCCTGCTTGCTTCCTTGTGACACCAGAACGTCAGAGGAACTTCACAAGACACTTACGTTTTCTGGAAAATAGTTTATTGAGTGCTTAGGGAATTAAAAACTACAAGGTTTTGCTTGCAGTTGCAGAAGCAAGAAGAAAGTTAAACATAAATTAGTTATCTGATTTGCTACTTATAGTGCTTCTGAAACCCTCATTTTAAACAGTCATTGTCTACCATGACCTTTATATTAATATATCTGGCCCTTAAATTCATATAGCAGAATATTTATAGATTAAAAAGTGCCTTTCTATGGCAGAGGGCAATATTTACGAAAGCTGATGGAGATTTTCAGTCTTTTTACTAGGTTTCACCTACACCCACTTGATTTTTCTGACATAGGTGACTTTATTCCATAATCCACCACAGGAATGAGAATTAAGTAATTCTGTCAGTGTAGAGTAAGCCCCACTTGTCCAGAAGCTTTAGTTGACTTAGATCAAATAAGAGAAGAAAAAAAAAAAAAAAAGCAGCCAAATAGTAACTGCAGTTACCCAAAACTACATTTGTTGCGTAGAATTTCCATTCCAAGTATTGTTTTCATCTTCTCCATCATCTTGAGTCCTCAGTCTGTATATTTTGCCTTCTTTTTTGAAGTCTTCCCCCCGCTTTTCCACGACTCGTTTCCTCACTGCTTGCCTAGGGCACAAAGAACAGTGAGGTTTGACAGTTTCCTCAGTAATAATTACACAAGAGAAGCAGCAAATGCAATAAACACAAATCATGCATCCTTCCTTCTCTTATCCTCAATAATAGTTTTCTTCAGCCTTTTGTTTCCTTGGAAAGCAATACCCGGGTGAAAATTTGTCACTTAGAAGTCAGACAGAGTTGGCAGACTCTCATTTTCCCTGTCATTGAAGCAATATGTTGCTGCTTCACCAGAAACAGCTGAGCAGCTCTCCTGGTACATGGGAGATCTCATTCTTTAGGCAACACAAAACCTGTCAAAACCAGACTTCATCTGCTTGTGTTTCTTGTACAACCATACTGACACAGTTTGGTATCTCATTTTCAACATTTTTATCTTCCAAACAGGATCAGCTGAAGTGAAGCTCACCTTTGTAGTTACAGCTAAATTCCCTATTCATAAATGACTGCAAGACAATGCTTTCTCTACTGTGTAATTACAAGTTCAGTTCCCCACCACAAGATTAGAGCAATTGCAGCAAGTAGCTTGAGAAATAGCTGCATTAAACAGTTTGCCTTACCTGCTTTGCTCCACGCTGCCTGACGCTGAGGGAGCTGAGTGGTCTTGCTGATGAGCTGATCTCCCAGAGGGCTGTGAGGGGGGTGGGCTCGTAAACAGAAAGTTGCTAATGAATCTCCAAACCGCTAAAAGGGGGTAAAGGATTGTGCCCAAGAACTTCCACAGATCACTGCCTGAAGCCTGAACGACAGAAGTAGCAGGTCTTCCTGCCTGTCATGAACACACAAAGCAAACTTGTTAGGCATTAAAGTTGTGCTCTTGTAGACAGAGTATTTCACACATAATTTTGAAGTAGCTCAGCAGACAAAAAAGAACAACTTTGGTTACACATTAGACAAGTGTCACCATTTACCTACTTCAGAAAAACTTCTCCAAATCAGTCTTGACAAAAACTAAAGTAGTTTTGCCATCTGTTTAGACAAAATTCCCAAATTCAAACCAAATACTATAATGGCTGACTGACAGCAAATATCCAGCTACTGTACTGCTGTTTGCAAGACAAAGAAAAATCAAACAAACCAAAACCCAACACCTACCGGCAGCAATACTACTGAAGCACTGGGTGCTAACTCCAGTTCCAGTAACTTCTTTGCATAATCTTCTTTGGTAAACTCCCTCCTGGGAAACATTGTTGCCAGTGAAAAATTGCCATAAGTGTTACCAACCGTCTGTCAAACACATAAAGAAAACATTTTATTTATATTATAACTGTTCATTTTCAAACTACTGCAGATTTGCCAGCTGAATATACCTTAACAAGAGTTCTATATCAAACTATCAATCATCCTCAGAGTAGGATATGAAAAATCCCTCATTTCTATCTCTTACTAACGATACACTGCAGCAACACAAAGGCAGTTGGTGGCACTGGAGAAGGCTGCTACAAAATTCCCTTCAAACAACAAGGAAAGGAGTTGATGACAACTGCCACAATCAACAACTACTTGATGTTCACCAAGTCATAATCTGCACATAGCTGAGAAACAAAATGCCCATTTACCTGTGCAGCAAACTGCCTGGCTTCTTCTAGCCGTGCTTCAGATGGGAACTGGTTAGTGAAGGAAGATCCATCGGGGAGGCGGAACTGGATCCTGGCTATTGCACTGCAGGACAGGTACTGGGGTCAGTCAGGACATGAACACTTACAGACAAAGGCTCTGGGCCTTTAGCTTGGTCGTACTGAAATGTGGGAGAGAGAGACAGTCATCCTGCTCAGGGCAGTGCAGATGGGTTGTAAGATTGAATTCACAGTGGATAACCACCTGCTAGCTTCTCACAATGCATCTCTTCCATAACTCCATATAAGGACTCCATAGGTTCGGACAATTCTTGAACCAGCAGTGCTGGGCAAAGCAGGAGACAGCTCTGACATGGGCAGCTGATGGCCCCAGCCCAGCCTTGCTGAATCCAAGCCATCCACACGAACAGCCCTGCAGCTGCATCAGCACCGCTCCCCACTAGTGCTGACATTGTTCTGCCCAGGCATTATCTTTCACATTCTCACCTTATCTAGTCCCCCACCAAGCTCCATTATACTGGTATTTAAATCAAAGTTCAGACACAAAAAGCTCTTATCTAACTAAAATAACACAGGAGAAAAGGTGGTTAGTGTTTCATGATCAGGAATGTCAAAAGGATAAAAGCTATCAAAGAACACAGTGGTCATGTAAATAGCTACTTTTAATGTCACTATTTAAACAGCTCAACACAGCAACACGTTGTCAAGAGATTAGGAGATATATTAACTCTCTTTAAAAAGTTTCTTTACCTCTCTCCCCCAAAATACACACTTGTGTCTCTACTGCAACTCACCTTCTCTCCCTTTGAGCTGCCTCTTTTCTGGCCTCTATTTCAGCCTGTTTAGCCTGAAGAGCTGCAGCTTTTGCAGCTTCTGCTTCTTCCTTCGATTTTGCAAAGCGAGCTGCCCTCTCAGCACGATCCTGTGGAAGGATCAAAGGGAAACCTTAATTGTTAACATATCTTGTTGCTTAACAGTCATTAAAACAGACAGCTATGATCCATACTCATGAACCAACTGCACAGATACAAGCAGACCATATGGAGAAAAAGACAGTAGAACTGCAAAGAATTATTCACTGCCAAACTGCACAGTCTCGTGTCATTAGCCAAGATGGCTCTTCTCACTGAGTCACTTCCCACAACTAGTTGTTAATAGATGATCTTCCCATGCAAGCTTAACACTCCAGGGAAGATAAAGGCAAAAATCTTCTGACAAGTTACATGACTGCAATTCTAAGAGTTCTACACCAAAACTTAATAATGAGGAAGAATTTCACTTGTTATCAACCATTTACATCCATATACAGGCACACATATATACAAACTTAGAAAATAATCCTCCTCACCATTTTGAGAGCAGTCCTCTTGTGTACGTTCTACAGTTAAATACTCCCTGTGCTTCTCCTTTAGTACCATGCCTAAATTGCAATTATTTTTATGTCTATATGATAATTCTCAACTAGGCTCAAGCAATATGACAGAAATGTTTGTTCAGATAGAAAAGAATTGTGAAAATGAAAGCAGAAGTTTCATCTTATACATAGAAAATGCTACATAAACCCCAAACTAAAATTGTTACTATACAAGGCCACAGGATTCCAAATGGAAAAGTGAACAATCTTTCAAAGCTTCGTCAAATGAGAAAATTTATCATTTTTGTACACTGTGTGAGAGAGAAGCAGCAAGCTCTCTTCCAAAGTGCAAAATTTACCATTGCAATCTGTTGCCTTATGCGCTCTCTAGCAGCCTTCTCTTCTGCTTTTTCTCTGTTCCTTTCCTCCAACATACGTTTGGTCAATTCTTCTTCCTGTCGCCTTTTGTACTCCAACATTTCTTTACCAGTTTTCCTTCTTTCAATTTCTTTCTTAATTTCTTTCTGAATAGAGAGAGATAAAAATTGGACCACAAAATTGTCTTGGGCAAGAGAGAAGACTGAAGTATATTTGTTTAAGAAGCAATTAAACATTTATTCAAATAAGGGCATAAAGAAAAAACCTGCAAGGGGTTTTACATTTTTGTGTTACCTGTTCTTCTTCTTTCCTTTTCTCTTCTCGTCTTTCTTCAAGCTTTTTTGTTAACCTAAATTTAAGAATGTAGTGAGAAGTGTTATAATTGCAGTATTTTCAAATGTTAATGAAGCATTTGCAAACCCAGAAGAAGAGAACACATGAAAATGAGCTGTAGCACACTGCTAATACCTTGTGTACCAGCAGTGATTCATTCACATGTGGGTGCACCATCCATGCAAAGGGCAGTGGTGACTTCACCACCTCCTTTCCCATTCAATAGTTGTTCTAACATGTTCCTTTTGTCCTTTTTCCACCCAGTAAATGAAGAATCCTACATATTCTTACTGTTGAACCAACTTATGAAGACGTACAATAATGTATGATCTGTGGTAACAGAAACACTAAATCTCAATCTCTTAGCTATTTAAGCCATCTGGTTTCTTCTGCACATCACTTCCTAAAATGGAACACAAGTAATATATAGCCCTGACATAGATGCACATGCATCTGTTCCAACTATCTAGAAAAAATGCCTCAGAATAAGGACTGACTTAAAAGAACAGAACTTAAATTTGTAAATACAGATTGACAATAAAATCACAACATATTTGAAGTCTGGGGAAAGGGCAGGCATGACCCAACATGAAAAGTCAGATAATCAGAAAAATGTTTGTATGGCAGCTGTTTTCTTAAAAAGAAAGTGGTAATTACCACAGAGCTTGGTCTCTTTTTCCCCCTTGCAAAAAATGCTGCAGATAAATTATGCCATGTTTGTATGTAAGATGAATGCATTTTTAAAAAAGGAACAATGATAATTATATTAAAATATTGACTGTATTGTCTTATCAGTGATAAGTAAAAATTATCCCTCTTGTCCCATAACTTCAGAAGAAAACTGAAATAAAGCATGAAAAGGCTTTAAAATATATTTTAGCAGTATAAATATTCCTATTTGCTAAATATGTGTTACAGTTTAAGACAGGATATTTCAAATAGTATCAGTCTTACTAAAAACAAGTTTATAAACAATATCCTGTATTTAAAGACAATGAATGAAAGGAATTAATCATGTTTTGAACCTGGTGTTTCTGATCATCATACTTCAAAAAACTAAACTCAACTCATTACTGTTCACAGATCAAAGCACGAGTCTCAGAATAGGATTCCTTTGACGTTTCCAATATCCCCAAACTACAGCCATCAAATCAATCAGAAGAAGAAGAAATAAGATGATCTCTAGACAAAACCTAGGTTGGCATTTTATTACACCAATTTCCAGTGCTTTCCGTTCAATGTTTCAATTCATTCAAGAACTTGCAGCAAACATATAATCTCTAGTGAAGTTATATCAAAGGTGAACATATACAGTTTTCCAAATTACCTATTTCTTTCAAAGTACATGAAAAATGAGATGAATTAAAAACCTCATTTAGTATCAGCCCTAGAATTGTCACAGACATCTAATAAAAAATAAGACCACATAAATCTTTGCCAGATGACAACAGATTAAGCACCAAAATCCTGTAATTATACATGTTTCTTAAGAAAACTCAAAACCAACCCAAAACCCAACAAAACTGCCTCCTGAGAAACAAATACAACACATTAAGAAGTCTGCAAAACAAGACTTGCCTTTCTACTTTGAGTGTAAGATCATTCACAGGCTGAGCATCATTCACTTGCTCATCTGCAGAATTAGTTGCTTCCTGGCTTGCTTGACCTGAATTTGCTTCATCTTCAAGGGATTTACAAGAAAGCAATGCATAAGAAAAAAAGAAAAGGTGTATTTCTTGTCATAAGAATTATTAGGCTCATTGTTAGTCAAAATTTACAGCAACTGGGATATTTCAAGGAGATATGAGGTTCTGCTACATAGATTCCCCCCTTCAACTATTTGGTTTCAGGTTACTAACCCAAAAGAACTTTTTAATTTAATCCTTTTTCAGGAAAGCATACACAATTTTTATTGAGTTATAAACCATAGATTCCTCACTTATGAAAACTAAGTAGAACGACAAGTTATCTTTCCCTCTAGACTTGAACAAAGCATTCTCGAATATCCAAGTTTTTCCTCAATGAGTCTGCTCAATATATTGCCTTTTATGTACCATCATGTAACAACTTAAGAAAAACCAGTTCCAAAGCAAATGAGGTGGCATTTGTGTCAAAACACTAACCATTACCAGCAGAAAATGTTATTGTCTCAGGCGTAACAGACTGAGGAGAGTCACAAACCCCTGCTGCTCTGGGTTCTGCACTTTCTGGAGCACCATCAGACTGAGGGGAGGGACAGGGAACAGATGACTGACTGCCATTTTCCAAAGGCCGCCCTTTCCCTGTGTGCATCTAAGAAATTGGGAACAGAAACAATGGAGCCTATGAAAGTTCAAATTTTTTCCACAGGTTCAAATATCAAGACTGAATTATTATTGAGGAATCAGTCCTATTGAAAACATAAAACTAGAATTACCACATGTTGTTGAGTACGGTGCAGTCATGCATTTCATTTTTCTAATTTTAGTCTTCCACTTGAAATCAAAGTGATAAAGCTATCTACACTTATTTTATATTCTATAGCATAATTTTATAAATCTACATTACAGAACAATATTCCAAAACCACATATGAGCTTAAGAGTAAACCCCTTAAAGGTGAGTTGTCACATTTTGTCATTTCAGTTTAGAGTTCTTGACACATTTCTTCAATGCTGTGGGTTTACACAGACAACCTAAACCAAACAAAAATGAATGCAGCACTTGTGCACAGTGCTTCCAACCTGTGTACCGAATTCAAGGCAGCAGATTTTATTGTTGGAAGGACAGAACCCGTAACTCACACTTCCCAAAGGCACAAGCTAAGGGCCAGGGCCATCACTGTCCTGAGCACACCCAAGTCCATCTGGAAGATCCAGTGTGTCAGCAAGCATTACCTGTTTGACTTTATGGATTCTGGTAACCAGCTCTTCCACAGAAACGCTGCCAGCAATAACTTCCAAAGGGATTCCATTGTCTCCTATAAAAAAACTGGATGGGACGCACACTACGGGATCTGCACAGCGACAGTTAAGGGCAATGAATGACAGAGGCTGACAGAGTAACTGTACAGGCCAAAGCAGACATGCTTCCTACAGGAGCTTCTAGCCCAATACTCTTATCTCCAACTGGTCACCAGTAGTCAGGGCCAAGAGAGGAAGGAAAAAAAAAAAAGATGCTGGCAAATCTTACATGCAACTGGATAGTATTTCTTCTTTTCTCTGTACTGATTTCAGTCAAAATATTTTTCCTCAACTCTTCTGGCAACTGATTATGCTTTGATTTGAGAATGATTTTGTTTTAGTGTCAGACATCTTAAATAGACAGTAATGAAATCTCCACAGCATGATGGAAATCCAAGTTAAGATACCGAATTCCCAGCATCACACAGAATTAAGGACCTGTAAGCAGTGACCTACTTAAGGAAGGCAGGGGTTTGCCTGACTTCACACCTGTGTATGTGACAGAACCCAGGCCACTCTGCTTGTTCCTCCTCCTCTGCACCTGTGAGCCCCAGCTCATAATTGAAAGCATTTTTTGTTTGTTTTCTAATGCTGATTAGTAGGACCAACAGGTTATTTTCATTACATAAAGATTGAGATAATTTTCTATTTAGAGAATTACATAGGATTAACATAAAAAAAACCTAGTTTGTTCACTTTCTCTAATAACTGAAAGCAAGTTGAATACACAGATGGTATCTATTAACTACACAGTTCATTGCATGGTTTTGTGCCAAAATAAGTATTTTCAGTAACATTGCTTGTAAGTATTTGTCTTAAGAACGGTATTAACTTGTAAAGAGCAATTATCTGTAATCATAATGTAGCATGTAAACGGATCTCAAAGGATACAAATTTGAGAAAACTGCAGGCATGCTTCACTGTTTAAAAGAAAAGATTCATTTAGGAGGAGCAATCATTTTGCAACAACTTCAGATTAAGTCTTTCATCATAAAAATAACTGTCCTACAAAACTATTTAAATACTTGAGAGAACACTAAAAGCAAATTTGCATTGCATCTTATCATTAACATTCTGCAAAAGTGTTGACATGGTGACAATCCTTGGTTATCACAGTTGACTACATAAGAATTAGGAAAGCAGTGCTAAGAGGCAATTCAGGAAAAAGAAATCTAGTCTATTGAGCACAAATAATGTAGTAAAACTAATAAAAAGTCTATAGAGCATTTCAAAATAATACCATTTGGGGAAATGTCAATGCACTCTGTGCACATGGACTGGAACACAAACATAACAAAAATAGCTGAGTAATTTACCCAGGAACTTAAATGCTTCTCTATTCTATGTGTTACAATGGAGGCAAACACAATTTCTCTGGGGCTTTACAGATTTTTATCTTTCTAAATTCATGAAAGGTTTAAAATTCATTATGTAACTTGGCAAATCAAGAACTGCCTCTAGCAGTTGCATTTTTATTCCAGCATTTTTAATAGCATTTTTGTGTCTCTTCCTGTTGAGAAAGGGCAACTTCAAGGATTCTATTAGTAGTACTGGAATACAGTCTGAAATACACAGTGAGTAGGTGCAGAACACAACAATAATTTTTGACATTTTCTCAGGCTCTGGTGACTTCAGGACTACTGAATTCACTTCTATTCTGGAACCCTGTGTTTAGACTATCTCCTAATCAGGGTGAGGACTTCAAAAGCCTTTTACTCTCATTATCATCAATGAAAGATTGTATAAGGGATAGAATTAGAATCAAACCTTTTGGTGTCGATTTTAATAGCAACAAAACCATCTGATGCAGCTTCAGTCACCTTCTCATCTTCCCACCTTGCAGCCATCTCAGTAGATTGTTCATCTTCTCCTGCAAGACACAGCACACATGAGTTAAACCCACCATGAATTGCTGTTTCTGTCCTGAAACTGATTGCTTCAATCACTTGGAATCACTTTTGTAAGACACTCTGGGGATTATTTTCAAGTCAATTTATAATGGGCTTTTTTTGTCATCTGGAGACAATTCACTCCAGCTTGTTCACCTCGATAACATGTCAAAACTATCCTCTGTTTGCCCCTCGTTATAAATTTAATTACGTATTAGTACATCAGCTGCTAGTAGGTAAACTATGTTCTCCACTTCTTGTAACACATAATTCGGCAGGTAAGGTTTCACAGTTTGACAGTGTTAAAAAGATGCCCAAACCAAGAGACATTTATTTGCAGATTATTTGTAACTTAGTTTTGTATGCCAGTTCCTGACATGAACAGTAACAGGAGGGGAGGAAAAAGAGTGAGGAGCACAGAGGAACAAGAATAACAAGACCAGAGGAACTACTTGGGTAAGAGAAGCTGAGAAGGTGTTCAGGAGCCACAGATTCAGAGGTGTTATTTTAATCAGATGAAACATATCAATCATACATTTATCTTCCAAAGCACCAGTTTAGTGAGCATCTGGGTTAATAAATAGATTCTGATGAGTATTAACCATCTTTCAACAAGTACACTGGCCTGCAACCATTTCTTTATCTTCAATCTGTATTACTTCCTAGCAGCTTGGAATAGACTGCAGTCTTGATGAAGAATCTGAGTCACAAGTATAGAAGTATAGTAGTCCATTATTCAGTGACAACAACAAACCACTTGTTTGTTTCATCCCAATTGCCATTCCATGCAATATTTTTGACTTGTTAAAGATCAGGAATTATATGTGGAATCTCCCAGTGAAGTGCTACTGTCTGGTCACAAGGACCCTCACAGGGGCGTGTATCAAAAATACAATTTTGAAAAAGTGTTTTTCAACCGTATGTCTCAATTTTTCCCTGGAATTACTGGAGCAAGTAAGAAAGTACCTACCTCTATTATTATTATTCTGCGTAAGCAAGCAAATATTTATGCTATTTTATGTGGGAACCTTTCCTCTTGCTTTAAGTGCAGTGCTTCCAAGTGTGGTCAATGGATGCAGCTGTTGTGCCCAGAGCAGCTCGGCCTCCTCTCGTTTCCAAACGCTCACAGGCAGACAGCTGCTTCACCACACACTTTTTCAAAAGGACATGTGCTCATCCGATTAGGCTACTAAAAATATCTAAATTATTGCCTAACACTAACTTTTCCACACAAACAACTGCTGGAGAAAAAAGAATGCTGAAAGACACAAACAGGTCAGAGACTGCTCACAGTACACTCTGAGAGATGACTGAATGAAAATGCTGATAGCTCACATTTTATAAAGCTCTGTGCCATGATGCACTGATTAATATTGTGACTACCCACTGAACAGTTGCTTATTCTCATACATTTTTTGTTTTGATAACCCTTTCTCATTTAGAGGCTACGGTTCATTTATTACAGTTTTGTAGTAGTAATTATATCCTGAAATCAAAACTGCCTGGTCACAAGAAAAACATCAGAAAAGTCAAGAGGTCAAGCACAGCAGAACTTGACATAATTCATAATTCTGCTAAACACTGAGCCAGCACAACAGCCTCAAAATTCTAGTTCCCAAAACTCTCGGATT
The DNA here is from genome assembly GCF_020740725.1 of Corvus hawaiiensis. Taxonomy (NCBI): domain Eukaryota; kingdom Metazoa; phylum Chordata; class Aves; order Passeriformes; family Corvidae; genus Corvus; species Corvus hawaiiensis. Next base: position 34,364,080 of record NC_063219.1, on the reverse strand, counting down.
TCTTGTTTCTCAAACAAAAATATCACTTTATTTCACTTAGTGGAATGATCTATAAACAATTCACAGTCACACTTCCTCATCTCTTAAAGCTGATCAGGTAAATTTATATAGGGAAAATATCAATAATTTCTCAAGTGATTCATACACTGGACAAGACTCTTTTTCTGCAATAATTTCTTTCCTGTACAAGGAACTTACTCAAAACCATCACAAGTTGTCAGAAGACTTTAATTCCCTTATTCCTCAGCACGCAGTCATCAGGGAAGTGTTTTCCTTTCAGAAGGAGACAGATAAGAGCAACTGACTTTTCCATGTCCAACATTTCATAACTACTCAGTAAGAATAGGACTGCCATTATGGAAATGCCAGGAAGCCAGGACATTAAACCGTTCGCCTCCTCCTCCTCCTTTGCGTCATTTCCCTTATTTAACTTGAAAAGTGCCTTGATACATCTTGGCTACAAATAACTAACAGCTTATGAGTGCAAACAGCTTATGAGTGCAAATCACCATTTTGTAAAAAAATTATTAAGTTAATAAAGTCATAAACAAAGGGAGGAGGATTGCTACAAACGTTATTAAAAAGAAACAAACATTTTTGCTTAAAGCTTTTTATTGTCACACATACACCCCTTCATTTTTTCACTCTGCAAAGCACTTTTTATGAGTGGCCTGGTATTTTCATGATCAGAACATGTCTAACTTTCTTATAGAACTCAGTCAGAATAGAGGAGGTTTCGTATCAAATGAACTATTAACTTTAGTTTAGTGCCTCAAAAACAAAAGGCTTTTTTTAACTCTGTAGGCTACAAAATCATCTAGAGAACAGCTACCAACAAGATACCAGAGAATCATAACATATGCTGGGTTGGAAGGGACCCACCAGGATCATCAAGTCCAACTCCTGGCCCTGCACATGACACCCCAAAAATCCCACCCTGTGCTGAGAGTGTTTTCCAAATTCTCCCTAAACTCCTCCCTGAGGAGCCTGTTCCATTGCCCAACACGCTCTGGGGAAAGAACCTTTTCCTGATATCCAGCCTACACCTCCCCTGACACAACTTCACACCACTCCCTGGGGCACCTGCATTGCCAGTCCTGTTTCACTATCAGGAATGGTCTCCCTGTGCAGCAACACAGGGAAATTGCTGCTGGCAATTAATTGATGCCACAAAGTAACTCGTCTGTTCCCTAAACACAGCTCCTTCTCCTGGTGCATTCAGAGGCCTCTAACATCTCACCTTAACACTTCAAACCAGTTTCCTAAGGCAGACACGCTTCGCCTCATGCTCTCTGAAGAGAATGGAGCAATCCCTTTTATTGTAACTTCCCATGAGTTCAAGGGGATCTTTGATACACTTACACCATCCCATCACCAGAATGTGCCATGAAGGTTTTAAACACTAAGCTCAAAAATGCTGGGATTATACCTGCAAGCAAAAACGCTTAAGGAGAAACCTGCTTGAACAATGTGCACTTACAGTCACAAACGCCACCTCATTTTTAAGATAAATAACCACATTATTCCTTGCTTGACTAGAAAATATTTCTGGAAGCAGAAAGAATAATCCACTTCTTCATTTTCTAGTGAAAATGTCAGTGAAGTGCAGAGGAGAGGGAAAGAAGGACAGGCAGATGGTGGCAGAAACCAAACACAGATGGACATATCAGAATTTCCTAATTTTTGTCAACTGTACCTAATAGCTATCCTCCACAATGGCCACCCCAAAATGATAGTTAACTTATATTTTCAATTTCTCTCACTAATTTTTTTTCCTTTAGTCATTTTTTGTCCCCTAGATGTTATTAGATGGAGTGTACAGAACCAAACACTGCAGAAAGCCTGTTCTCCAGCTGCTTTCAAATGCCTGTCTCCAATGGGAACTGTGGAGTGTAAAGGCTCAAAGTTACCATCATGGTGCAGTTTGAAACATATTTCTGCCCAAACAACAAACCCAGTCTCTGCTAACACAAAACCAGACTATTCTTTCAGCACTCCACATCCTTCAAACACGGCTGCTTCCACACACAGCAAGAAAGTTCTTGGGCTTCCCAACTCCCTTTCCCAGCACATGTAATAGAACTGTTTCATGATCAGCTCTGCCACAGGTCAGCTGCCCTGATCCCACGGTGCCCATGGTGGACCAGATGTTGGCAGAACTCTCCAACTCTTCCACTTCAGAGATGTGGCTGGCTAAAGTCACACTCTCCCTTTTCCAGGACTTGTAAGAACAAACAAAACAAATCCTCACAGCACACCACAATGACAAAACTAGGTTACATCCCTGCAACCATAAATATACCTCCCCTGTATATCTACATATTCCAATATCCACAAGATCAACATCAGCATCTAACAGGCCCCATTTTGTGCACAATTTTTGTTTCATAAAAAATACTGGACATGAGTTACAACATGCATTTCTCAGCCCCTGATATATGTATCAAGTTGAAACTACGCAGAGGCCCACCAAAGTCCCTCTGTCACTGCCCTCCTCAGCTGGGCAGGGGAGAGTATGTAATGGAAGGCTCATAGGAAGAGATAAGGGCAAGGAGAGATCACTCACCTGCTACCATCGCAGGCAAAACAGATCTGACTTGGGGAAAAATTTATTTAACTTATTACCAATCAAAAGTCAGAGCAGGATCATGAGAAATAAAAAAAAAAAAATCTTCTCCCCACCCTTCCTGCAATCAGTTCCTCACACCTTGTCTCTGTTGCTCCTTCCTCCTAAGGGGTTGAACTCCTCACACTCCTCCAGCGTGGGGTCCCTCCCAAATTCTGCAAGGTGACTCTTTCCCACGGGCTGTGGTTCTTCATGAACTGCTCCACCCCATCCCTTACTCCAACACCAACACAGCTCAGTCTGTGGTCTGACAAGACCTTGATTTCTCTCAGTATGTTTACTATCCAGCAGAAAATGCTGTTCTCCAAGTACATAGAGAGTTGTGTCAGCAAAGGAATTTAACTGCACTTTTCTGTTTACATCCCCTTTGGGAGTGAACTTCTTGAAGCCACGCAAGTCCCACAGTTCAACAGTTCTTAAGAGAACAACACTAAGCCACACGTTTAACATTGCTGTTGCTTCATGAGACACCCGAAAAACTTCAAGCCACGAGAACTTGAAACAGTAAAAGCTTAAGAAACAACACACACTGAGATACACAAAACCCCAAAAATAAGTTAAAGAGCCTGTCTAATCACAGATTATCACAGTTTCAGTCATGTTGGAAAAGACTCGATGTGAGACCATCGAGTCCAACCTATGACCAAACACCACCGTGTCAACCAGACCACGGCACAGAGTGCCACGTCCAGGCTTTCCTGGAACACCCCCAGGAACCTCACCGCCTCCCTGGGCAGCCCGTCCCAATGTCTAATCACCCGTTCTGGGAAGAAATTCCTCCCAGTGCCCAACCTAAGCCTCCTCTGGCGCAGTTTAACACTATGTCCTCCTTCCCATCTCTTTTTCAGACAGAAAGGCAGTGTACATGAGACGATGTGAATTCCTACAGGTTCCAATTACATTGTTATGAAACACGCACTGTCGGTACGAGGAAAGGAAACAAAACACACCAAACAGCCCCGAGAGCTGCACGGGCGACAACCCAGTACAGAAGGGCAGAACGAAGGGGAAAGCGACACATCGGACGGGCGATTCCGCTCCACTACACGGGCGGGCGGGGGCCGGACACCGATACCGCGGGCTGGGGCTGACACAGCACAAATCCCGCTCGGCGGGAGGGGCAGCGGGCGGGACACAGTTGGGAAGGCGCTGCTGGGGCCTGCCCGCGGGAGCAGCGGGCGGCCCCGGGACGTACCGTACCTGCCACGAACACGACGAAGACGGAGCTTCGCTCCTTGGCGGCGGCGATGGCGGCGGGGACGGAGCCGCCGAACCACATCGTGGGACCGCCGGCACCCGCCGCCCTCAGCGACAGCGGCACTGCGCCTGCGCCGCCGCCGCGCCAACCGCCCCCCGCGCGCCTGCGCGCGCCGCCCGGCGCCACCCCCCTGATTGGCGGCCGCCCGCGGCACGCGCCCCTCCTGCCCCCCCTCCCCGATCGTGCGCGGGGGGGTGGTGGCGGGTCCCGCCCCCCCCTCAGCCCGGCGCCATCTTGGTGCCTCAGCGAATGCTCCGCGTCCTTCCGCAGCTGGGCATCGTCCCGTGAGCTGTCCCGCTGGGAAACGGGCTCGGGGCGTCAGGAGAGGCGGTGGGAGCTGCGACTGCTTAGCCTAGAGAAGAGAGGGCTGAGAGGGGATCTCGTTAATACAAGTCCTGCGAGGAGCGGCTGAGGGGGCGGCTCAGCCTGGAGAAAAGCAGGCTCGGGGAACCTTATCGCTCTCTACAACACCCTGGCAGGAAGGTGTAGCCAGGTGTGCGTCGGGCTCTTCTCCCACGGAATCAGCGACAGAACGATAGGACACAGTCTTAAGCTGTGTCAGGGCAGCTTCAGGTTGAACATCAGGAAGAGTCTCTTCACAGAAGGGATGGCTGGGCATTGGAACAGCCTGCCCAGGGAGGTGGTGGAGTCACCGTCCCTTGAGGTGTTCAAGGAAAGACTGGAGGTGGCACCCAGTGCCATGGTCTGGTTGACAAGTTTGACTCGATGATCTCGGAGGTCTTTTCTAACCCAGTTGACTCTGTGATTCCGTATTGCAGAACAAATACCTCATATAGAATATAAGTATCTCATAGGCAGGTGCCAAGAGGATGGTGCCAGACTCTTTTCAGGGGTGCCCAGCAACAGGATGAGAAGTAATGGCCATAAACTAAAGCACGAGGAGTTTCACCTCAACATGAGGAAGACCTTCTTTGCATCGAGGGTGCTGGAAACACTGGAACAGGCTGCCCAGGGAGGGTGTGGAGTCACCCTCTTTGGAGATTAAATTCCAAATCCACCTGGACATGTTCCTGTATCACTTGCTCCAGGTGACCATGCCTTGGCAGGGGGCTTGTACTGGGTGATCTCCACAGATCCCTTCCAACCCAAAAGATTCCATGATTCTGTGAGGCAGCTGCCAGAGAAAGGGGCACCTCTTGCACCCGGGGCTGTGGGGACAGATGGCCACAGCCACCCCTGCCCCAGCGCCCACCCTGGGGGAGGCAAGGGTGTGACTGGGGGAAAAGTGATGGAGGAAATGACAGAAATCCATGTTAAATAGGACAAAACTAGAGTGTGGTGTGCAGAGATCCTTAATGAGAGGCAGGAGGTGAAGCCAGGACATCCTCTGTGCTCGCAGGCTTTGTCAGGGACTGGCACAGCACAGCCAGCAAGGCAGAAGGACTCTTTGACAGACATTTCACAGCAAGGAGGACAGGACAGTTTATGTCAAGCGCTCTGATGATAACATTTTGGACAGAACACTGCACTTGAGCTTTTTTAAAACACCATTAGGACTGCGACTGTGTGTCCTGGGTAACTTGCTGAGGCAGGTACCCAAACACTGAAAGGCTGAAAACCACACAGTCTCTCAGTCTGGAAAGCTTTCACTGTTGAACCTTGTATAATAACAACTAAAAGACCCTACAAACTTACAATGAAAAGGAAGCAAATCAGTGTTGACAACAGTATACAAAATCTGTATATATAAAATATATATATTTATATATATATAAAATATATATTTATATATATATAAAATAAAATACCTCTCCCAAGATGCAGCATGTGGAAATCGTGTCGCAGTAATGCTCACTGGGTAAGCTTTGCATGTGTGTTGTGCCTCTGCAAGTCTCTTAAAGAAATACCATCACAACATGATTCTGAGATGTTGGGGTTTTGTGTTTTGGTTTTTTTTTTTTGTATATTTTTGTATTTTGTTCCTTCATGATACAAAACAGATTTAAGGGCAATGCCAAAGGTTGGATAGTATCAAACTATGAATTTGTTTTTGGAGATGAACACACATCTCTGTTACATGAGTGCATGTGTAGAGGAGGAGGTTAGGTTTTAAGGTGTATCGTAAACTCCCTGATAAATTTGAATGTGCTGCACTAATTGTCTTGGTATTTCCAGCAACTGTAGTTTGCATTTATTGCATTGGATTTGGAATCCTAAGTTGGAAGCTGAGCTTCATGAGAAGGGTGAGTGAAATGTTGAACACTGTATATTTTGAAAATTGTTTTGCAAATACAATTTTCAAACTCTCTGACACCACTTGAAGCAAGGAAGAAAAAGGGCCTACTATTGACTGGATATGTACTTTTTGTGAAGGTGTATAATCCTTTATGTCCTCAGGAACTATTTATATTACATTCTCAAATGTGGAATTATCCCGCTGTAGGGTCACTGAGTTGCTGCTTTTGGATGTGCCTTTGCTGTTAATATGAGAGCCTTTAGCACAGGTGTGTCTGGAGACAGCAAAGGTCTGCAGTTTGTGGGCCTAGGAAAAAGGAGGGTGACTAGTAAGTTTAAAGTTTTATTGAGAAATAAGAAAAAATAATTTGACAGCTGGAGCACCACCTGGGATTCCGTTCTTTGAAGGGGGTTGTCTTGTGTGTTTTCAGTTGTTGGCATGGGAAACAAAGTAATTCACATTCTAAGAGAATAATTTTTTATCCCCAAAACCAGGACACATCCATCTGGATTAAAATGGAAAGTGTCTTTATTAGGGAGTTCCTATTTTAAATTGCACTGTTGCTTCACCCTAAATCAGTGGTTCATTAACAAATCAAAGTTAACAATTTAAGCCAAGTAAAAAGTCAAAAAATCTGAGCAATTGTGGAATCAAAGTCTGGTGTATTTCCCAGTTGTATAAATCAGTGTGATAGACTATCAGAGCACACTTAGTAATGGTGTTTCTTAGAGTAACTACTTTGGAAAACCAAAGAAGGGCAAAGCTAATTAACCCTACAACTAGGGCAAAAGTTAGGATATTAGAAAAAAGCAGAATGCCTGTTGTCTCCCTCTCAAGTTCAAACTGAGGCCTCTGTAATTCAAGTATGATGTACAATATTGCTTGTAAATAATCTTTTTCAACTGTCAGGTAATTTTGGAAGATCAAATGTAACAGATCCCTTGGTGTTGAAGTCAGTCCATACCCCAGCCAGTGCTGAGCGTGCATTCCACCTCTGCTCAGCTGCGTCTGAAACATTGCACTGCTGTCAGCACCGGGGAGCGTCATCAATCCCCAGGCTAATTCAGATTCCCAGTTAACTGGGGCACAGGAACTGAATTAAGAATAAACCTCGCTGTTAAGCATTATTCACAGCAACACAGTTTATTTTTATAACTTATTCCAGTTTTAAAAGCATATAACTGCCAGCAACACACAGGTTGTCCTTTACAGCTCTTTGGTTTACAGCACCAGGGTTATCTGACATTCAGGTTTCTCTTCCCAAGTGCAGGCACAGTCCATTACAGTTGCATGCGTCCCATATAGCGACTCAGCTCATGAGCTTTACCAGTGAGACTGGAAAATGGAAAAATAGCAGCAAACACTTAAGTGTTTTGTCCTGGACCAAATTTTAATGCTTAATCATCTCTTCAGCAAGATCCACTTTCAACCCAACAAATTTTGACAAACATCGCAAAACGTCAAGTAGTTGCAAGCAGGATAAAAAATCTTGCAGTGAGGGGCTGCTGAACTGAGTCAGAGCCAAACTCCAGCCCTGCGAGTCTGAGGACACAAGGCAGACGCTGAAGTAAGAGGAGGCTCATACACGTGGTAAGAACTTAATTGCACACATTTTTAAGTAATCAAGTAATTTACACTGAAGGTTTCAGATGTGAATGGTGTTAGGTTCCAGAATAAGATAATTTACAGGGACTTAATTTTCAGAATGTTCTGGAAATCAGGCCCTTTTAAGGGTTCTGGTCTACACCCAAGACAGGAAGCTTCCAAAATGAAGTCACAATAACATTGTGCACTTTTAAGTTTATACTTACTGACATCAATAGCCAAAACTACCCAAAACATTTTAACTGTGAATAGGGGTAGGACATTGAGAAGAGGCAGTGCATCAACCTTCATGAAAACCAAGCTGTAGAAACATTGACGGGATTGAAATAATTCCTTTCATAGTTAGAAATATATAAAAATTCCAGCTACAATAATTTTTCATGACCAATAATTTAAAAGTGTTTTGGTCAGTTTTCTCCAAAGCTTCATCTAAACATTCTTTGCTTCAGGGCTAAATACAGGAACTTAAAGCCTGCACCAGTTTTCTGTGGAAAAAATATATTACAGAGCTAAAAAGTATTTATAGAAGTCAGTTGTAATTTTGACTCCCTTTCAAGCATCCAAACAAGTTAGTACAAGGTTAACCCAAAACAACAAACAAATCAAATGTGACATTTTAAGGCACAAATGAGTGTCATAGGATGAGAATATAACTATTCATTCCACTTTGAGAGGGAACTGGATTGCAGTAAGATAGGAAATGGATATAGAGCTGTCAAATAATGCAAAGAAGAAAGTTCTTCCTGTGAAAGGTGTGTCGTGTACCCAAGTACTTTATTGGATTCACTGAGCTACACAGTTCTTCTGGTGCTTTGATAAAACCCCATCTGCAAACAGCTGCCCTGTACCACCCACATCTTGAAACGTCATTTAGGGGTCGTTGCAGGTGGAGACACACAAGCACTACAGTTTCTGTACACCACAGCACAGGGTTTCTTTCTTCACAGAGGCTCTGCTCCTTTTGATGTCATTTTTCTAAGCGTATGTGTGTGTGAAAGAAAAATATTTCATATTAGAACAGGTCACATTTGCTCAGGGAAGAATCTCAGGGAAGATGCAAGGTGCTTGTTCCCAACCAGTCCTGCCTTAGCAAAACACTCCAGGCATGTGTGGGCTGCAAGGACGTTCTAGGGTGTGCTGGAATGATCCACCCAGTTCCAGCATCAGGCCCATGTGGTTTGGGGAGTCCTCAAAGTATGGGGCTTAAATTTGTTTTCTTAAGTTTTAATTATCTTTTTGACTGTGATATCACAAATGATACTAAATGTTCACTGTTCAGGGAGGAGTTTTACAATATAAGTGTGTTAATTAAAAATTAAAATAGTAGCTTTTGGTGGAGTAGGTAATGGCTGCATTTGTTCAGCTTTTCTGCTTATTTGTCCAGTGCTTTTCCGTAGTTCTAAAAGTTAAGATATTCTCAGTAAAACAAAAAACCATATTATATCGCTGCAATGTAAGTCCCTACTTAATTCATTTTGCCACTATTTGCTTTAAAAATGGCTTTAATGATAAATGAGAGGAAGCTCAAATACACTGGAGTGCTAGAAGATTTGTTGAGAACATGAGAATGTATTTTACATACATCTGTTTCATGCATAAAGTGCTTATTTGCTTTGTAGACTATGATCCAAATCCATGGAACAAATGCAGTTCCAGGAGTTTTGCACAGTCCCTGGGCTTGTGTGGTTTAAGGAACCAAAAGGGACAGAAGGGCGAAGGCCAGGAAGGTATAAACTGTCTCAGTTAGATGAGTTTGTATTCTGTTTGCTTACTAGAGAAAGTATGAAATAGCACAAATCCAGGAATAAACATGACTGTGAAGTGGAAATATTTTAATACTTTGCCCACTGTAGACAGCAGAAGCCTCTGACAGTGCCAAAGTCCTGTTAATTGTATCTGTGTGGCTCATATCGGCACATCCAGATAAAAAAATGAATGCAACTGTCCCTGTTTAACACAGAATAAAACAGAAAGGATGGCCGGCCTGGAAATAATCAGATTCTGAATTAGAATACAACTGGCTTACTCTATGTTTTAATTTTTTCTTCTAGGGAAATTTGCATTCACGTTTACAACTTACTTGATAAAAATCAGATATTTTCTGGGCCTTGTTCCTAATCCCTGTATCCCTCCCTTCCCATTGTTTGGGCTGCATTCTCCATGCTTACCTCACATTACCTTTCCTTCTCTGTTTATTATGAGGAAAGTTTATGAAATGCAGCAAGGCATGCAACAGCCTTGGAAAGGGTTCAACTTGATGGAAGATTTAGTGCTTGGGTCACCTGGAACAGATGGAAGCTCTCAGCTACTGACTACCCTTCTACATCTGGGAAAAATCTTGTTATGGAATGAGTTAACTACCGGAGGCAGCTGCTTTGCTGGGCTGAGATACCTGTCCCTACAGCCTTTTAATCTCTTAGCTACTTTACCAGGATTAAACCATAATCTTCAACTAGCATGGAAATCAGCAAGAGGCAGTGACAGAATGCAGGCAGTAGCCCCATTACCTCTGTGCTGTTCAGAGGAGGAGGGGGAATTGATAAACTGGGGCTTTTACCAGCTTTGGGTTAGGGTGCAGTGAACTGCAGCAGTCCAGCCCAAGGAGGAGCAAGAAATACATCCTCAGTCAAGCACAACTTGCATGCCAAGTACCATCCTTTTAGAAAAGCAGACTGGAATAGGTAGATTTGTCTTTTATCTGGGGACTTGAAGCTGAACATCCTCCCCTTTGTTTTAGGGGAGCATCTAAGTTTACCTTTAGTCATGTTAATACTGGTTGCTACAGCATTTCACAGAATCAAGTCCCATAAACCTTATTTATTAGGCTACGTTATTCCCAGGCAGATCAGTTTCCGAAGTTTTTCACCAAGTACTTCATCACTGTTTGGGTGTTCGGGGATAGAATAATTTGTATAAAAAATGAAAATTAATGCTGGTTTAGGCACCTTAATTCTTCACCTTTACCCCCTGTAAAACATTTTCAAACACAACATTTACCTTGAGTTTCTTCTTTCAGAAGTTACAAATGCACAAAATGATAGCCTTATGAAGTGACCAAGTAGTTGCTTGTCTACACAGCAGATCAGTTCCTGAGCTAAAAATAAAAAATCAGGAGCAGTCCCTTACAGCATCTGATTAATTTCTCTTTTTTACTTATATAGGGAAATGTTTAAGTATTATGAAGGACAGGATAACATAAATGCCAGTTGAGGAACAGCAGGTGGTTTTTTAAGAGGCTCTAATATTTGTGGGTTTAAGTTCTTTTCTCACATTTGAAAGGATCCCAGCTATTAGTATGAGTTCATCCCCGTTTCAGAAGACTCCTAGAAGCTTAAACAAGTGCACTGAAAAAGTTTGTGTTTGTAAACATTTATTCTTTTGAACTGAAAAAGGCTTGCATCAGCACACATTGTACAGACTTGCAAATTACACAAGTTGAAAAAAGTTTTGTTTCATTTATGTGCAATGAATCTTTAATGTCCAGTGAGCATCTGCAAATGATGAAAACTTAAACCATTAAAAAGGTTTCCAGCACTTATCAAACACAATTATCTTAGCGTGAAAAGGAAGAGAAAGAGACCCATACTGGTGGGAACACAATTAAAGTGCAAACATTTTGTCACTTGTATGAAGATACATAAAGTTTCTTCACACTTTTGCTAAAAAGAAATATTAAAATGTGATTCAGTGAACACGTAACCTATTCATATTCCCCTTTTAGTAATTATTAAACTTGCTGGATCAGAAGCAAATTCTTCAAGGGTACAAACTTGTAATTTCTTTTGACATTGTTTGAATGTATTGCAAAAGAAAATAACCACCTAAGGAGTTAGCTAGTAAAATGATATTCTTTAAAAAAAAATAGAAAAAGAAGAAAAGTAAGAGAAAGAAAAAAAAGAAGAAAAAGGGAAAAAAAGAAAAAAAGGAAAAAAAAAGAAAAAACCCATAAGGGACAAAGAACAGGTTAACTTGAAGATCTTGGGTAGTTTGCTAGAAAATGAATACAATTCCTTGAGAATGGTTCTCTTTTCCCCTCCACCAATCCTCAGGTTCCTGCCTTGGAATGGACAGCTGTGTGCTGGCTGTGAAAAGGGATTATAAAATACAAATCTGCATATGGATTTTTATGAACATCTGCTGTACAATAGAGCTTTGGATCTGATACAAGATTTCAAAAATATAAAACAAAACTACTATAAAAGTAGGGGGCATTTCAGCAGCATTCCTTACAGAAAGCTGCTTGTCGCAAAGATGATTCCTTGCTATTGTCTGGAATTAACTCTGTAAATTTTTTTCTTCATCTTGCTGGATTCACTGGGCTATTTATTCTTCAATGGCAAATGTCCTGTGACAAAACATCCCAGGAGTCTCTATGAAGAGAACAGAAACCCCATGACATCAAACCAATCAAGGAGGGAGGACATGGCAGTAGTAAAGGCCGAGTGTCCAGCGGTGTAACTGCTACTGCGAGCTGGCCCTCTCCAGGACGTGGAAGTCGTAGTGCTTCTTGCTGGTTCTCAGGCGGAACTTGCTCACTGAGGTACTGCTCTGTCTCTTGAGCGCGCTCTGTGCGGCCGCCATGGTGGGGAAGGTGGCCAGAACCGTGTAGGTGGACGCCAAGTCCCCGGCCCGGGGTGGCTCTGTGCCCCCACTGCCGTCCCCAGCGCCGCAGAACCGCCGCTGCTGCGTCTGCAGGCACTGGGAATCCCTCAGCCACCGGATCTTGGCACCCACTTTCAACAGTTCCCCAAAGAGTTTCTCTGCTTCCATACGAGTTATGCCTTCTGGCAGTTCAGTAATTTCTAGAACTTTTCCCACAACTGAAAGAAGAAAAACAGTGAATCTAAATTGGTCATTGCACTTAATGATACAACACCCACAGTGGAAAATGACTTATTTCATACTTGTATTTCCAGTTGGCTGATACCAAATCTGCTTTGCCTTCCTCATATTCTGGAGAGCCTTTGGTCTCACAGTTAGCACTGCTTACAAATACAATTTGCTTATTTGTACAAGCGTCCAAATAAAAGCAGGAAATACAAAAAGGGTCCTCAGAACAAAGAGGGGAAAATAAGAAAATCATCAACAACTCATTTTACTGCAGGTTTGAGAACTCACTATAGCATCTCGCTGGCCTTGCCTGGTAACTCTTCACACATCACCATGCCAAAAAAACTAGTCTGTCTTCTCTCCAAAAAAATCCTCTCCACTAAATCATTAGAAAAAATGGATTTATCTGTAACTTTCTTTGAAGAGCTGACAGTAGATAACACTTGCAGCAAAAATTCCTTCCAGTAAAGGTATGAAGATAGATGCCATCAGATTTTATTTGAATGACATCTTTACCAATTCCAAGGCGCTGATCTGTAGATCTCCTAGTATGTCCCCCAAATCCATGTGTTAATATATATTAGAAAGGGAAAAACTTAAAAAAAAAAAAAGCAACTCCAAAAAGCACAAACTAATTTGTGGTTTATGTCAAATTTCACTTGTTATACCAGTAAAAGGAAGCAGGAGTGTGTATAATTAATATTTAATGTAACAATATCATAGAACTTAGGTCCAGTAAACTGACAAACTTGATCTTTCTTTTAGTACTCTGCAATCCTGAACTTCTCTGGTCTTCTCTCCAGCCTTCAAAGCTACACTTCTCCCATTTAACCTCCCTTTCCTCCTCTCTCCAGATCGTGTCTGCCTCTCCCTCCTTATGTTTCCAGTGTTTGCCATGTCTGTTCCTGTGCAATTACTCTTCACTCTGGCCCTTCTCACCTGTGCTTTTCTTGTACATTCCCAGCCCATCACCATAATTCATTTTTCTGGAGGACTGTGTCGGTCAGAAATTCCATACCTGGTTCTCCTGCACCGAGATCTGCTGAAGCAGCCTTCTTTGCTGTTTTTTTTCCCCTGTTCCCATGTCTGTTTCCAGGCTGACACTGGAAAGATTGACATAAAGGGTGTACTTCAGTAACAATCCATCTTAAAATTTCTAGTCAGCTCAGTGAAAAGCAGTGCAGAGGAATGTCTGGAAAAATAACCTGCACTACCACGGGACAGAGAAGGTCTTCCCATCCAGTTTTAGTTATTGCATTTTATAATCCTACAGTCAGGCACATTCAATCCTTCACTACAGAAGAAAGAGAGGCAATGATGGGGGGAAAAAAAAAATCACCTTAAATCATCTTGGAAGAACATGCCCCTGCCCTAGTCATCACATCCTCTAGCTGGCATTGGGTAGAACTGAGCAAGGTAGAGGCAGACGGGGTCTGCGTGTCCCAAAAATTATATGGACGGGAAGACTTTTCAACTTTGCTAACACCAATATTTTGGGTTTGTTTTTCTTATAAGGAACAAACCCACTCTTTGTTCAGAAATTACTGCATGTGTTTTGTATTTTTTTAGAAATGGTTACTTGAATAAAAGAAAATCCTTTTAGCAAAGGGTCCCCTTTAGATTTTTGGAATTAGCTATAGTGAATTGCTTAAAATAAAAAAATCCATTATCTACATTGTGCCTAAAAGCCAAAGTTCAGATAAATGTTTCTCACTTTTTTTTAATACAACAAACAAGAACAATGGGGAGTATAGACACAGAATAAAACTTATTGCAAAGCAAGCACCTTCCACTCAATTACTCTGCAAGTGCAGTAACACATTCCCCTATTCAAGATGGTTGTAATGGTAGTCTTGAATTGTTTTTTTTTCATTGTTGCCGTGAGATTGTTCTCTTTTAATACCTGTTGGCTTGTTACTTGTCCACGTAACAAAGATGGATTGTACTGCAGGGGTTGGCCAAGCAATGGGTATCTGGCATCTCCTTAAAGAGAAAGGTAATTAGAAGCGTTTTTCTGTTACAGGAAATCTTCCTCCAAGTCCCTCTCACACTGAGTATGTTACACAGAAGAGAAAGCAGAATTGCTGTGCACAAAGCTGAGTGTCTGGCTGGGCTAACTCAGAGCTGCCCTGATTCCATCAGTGTCAGTCAGCCACGTCCTGATCCCAAGGTGAAAAGGTACAAGCTTTTTGGTATTTAGGGATTACACTCAAAGTTTTTCTTCACTGCAGTCTTAGATAAGTCCTTTTGTTTCAAAATGAGCTTAATAAGTCTAAAGCTCCTCTCAGCATGCTAATTTAGTCATTTTCATGGTTATAGCCCTGATTAGAGCCAGGTCTCTCTTCACACTCCTATATGTTACAAGGATCCACAAAGACAATGCACTAGACAATGCACTTTCAGTGATCACAGCAGATTGAGGGAGCTAAGAGGTGTGCTTCAAACAGGCCACCTGGAATTTTTATATCATCAGAATACAAAGCAATGACAAAGATTGTGCAACAGGTAAGACAAAGACAAGAAAATAAGGTTCTCTTTATCAATAAGAGAGACATACAGAATTTTCTGTAAGTTTTGATTTAAAGTAAATCTTTCTGTAAAACGGACTTGTTAATTTTGAGTTTGGTAATTTTACCAGGATGCTTTTACTCACTGACAAAGGGGGTTTATATAATTTTTTTAAACATTATCTACTATCCCATCTCAGTGAAAACTCCCCATTTTCTGTCTTTCTGTTGACATGGCAGCAGAGGATTGAAAATTCTTCTACAAGGAATTTTTTGTGTCTTTGGCTGGGTCCTATCTGAAATACTAACTGAGGTACAGTCCTGGCTAGAGGCTCTATCCCATCATGCTTGTTGTTCTACAGAGGAATGAAGAATACATGCTTAGGCAGTGGTTTGATTCAGTGCATTATCAACTAATGATTTATGCTTAAGACTTGCAGCTAAATTCTAGCAAACATTTTATTAATATTTTCAATGCTGAAATGGGAAACTTAACAGTATGAGAAAGTCAATGTGTTATGGAAACTCACACTAATGAGATGAAAAGCCTTTGAAGATATGGGGGACAGTATCAGTACAGAGTGATAAGGTGAAATTTTAAATGATGCTTGACTAAATAATTTTGGTGATTCTGCTTCAATAGCAATACTCCTAAAGTGAGCCATGCTCATCAGAAAATCCTCATACAGCTTCTATTATAAAACATTCACATAGAAACCACACACACATTTTAGTTAACTAAAAACATACCTTGTCCAGGGACAAAAGGTCTAGAAAACTGGGACACAATAGAAAGAGATGTCAGTGTGGGACGGATGTTCTTCATGTTTGACAGCTGGGCTGGTGCTGGTGATTGGGCCGGTGAGGTGACAGGGCTGCCCAGTTGAGGACTATGCTGCAACTGGAATAAATGACATGTTAGGGTTTGAACAGGCTGAACAGCACCCACAGCCTTCAAAGACTTAAATGAAGTTAAAATAGCTCTATTAAGTATCATCAGACCAAGATTTTTATTCCCCAGAAAGAACTTTTGAAAAAATACAGAATTTATGCATATTTTAAGTCATCCTGGAGAAGCAAACCAGCGGCTCCTACCTGTGCAGCACCGTCTAAAGTGCTGAGTTCCGTGGCCTTGTGCCCGCGGGGGTGATCACAGTAGTACTTGCCGGGTTTCCTCTGCGGAGGTGACGGGTTCCGCGGCGCGGCACTGCCGGGCACGTTGAGCTGCATCATTACCACCCCCCCGGCGGGCGGTGGCGCTGCGGCTGCAACACAAGGAGCCACAGGGCACAGTCAGCACTCCCGGCACGGTTCGCTTAGCACAACACACAGGAAAAGGGGAAGTAACACAAGGATTGTGCTAAACAAGTTTTGCTAAAGAAGCTGCTCATTCTAGAAAACTGGAGCAGTATCTTCTGTACAATTACATTGCCACTATCAGCTACATCTGCAGTAGTTAACTTGGAGAGGGCTTCCCAGAACAAAAGATAGTGGAACCACTGAAACTCATTGCTGAGGATATTTCTGAAAGAAATCACTATTTCTTAGTAGGTGACAGTATTCAGCATTCACTGCAGCTTCTGTCAGAGTCATGTGTTGCAGAATGTGATATTAAGCGAAAATATTTAAAAACAGAAGTTTCCTAGTTAGTTTTACATGATGTACAGCAATGCACTCAAAATGTTTTCTCTGATAGGATGACATATATCAGAAAGGCCTGGGATCAACCTTTAGTCTAGGCACGCTTACCCTCACTTACAAGTTCTCTCTAGGAATGCTTTTCTGGGCAGATACTGCAAACTGAACCCAACACCCTGTCCCACTTGGGTACTGCAGTAGCCACAGAAACACCAGAGGCAGGGGAGAACACCTGAACATCCAGGACTGTTCCACAAGGTTTCATGCCAGGAGCTGTGAGGAGAGGCTGCCCAAGAGACAAAACATCTCCCCTCTCTGCCCCAGGTAATTTATATAATGTCCTTTTTATTTGTAAATGGTTGTTTGCAATTTCTTTCTCTGCTCTACCCACTGTTTACAGCATTTCTCAGAAACCACAATTAAAACACAGGGTTTAAACATTATTTAATCATCCATCTTTAAAGCAGCATTCTGCAATTTTCTCAATTTATTGCCACATCAGAGCATCAGTGAGGAGCAGTTAGATACAGATTATAAAATGCATTCATCTGGTGTTTTTCATAATGGACTATTGTTGTCACTACCCCTGGGCTCCACAAAAAGAGACTTCTTCAAAAATTAAACCTAACAATGTAGAATAAGGAACGCACAACATTAAAACTACGTTAGCTTT
Source organism: Corvus hawaiiensis (assembly GCF_020740725.1). NCBI lineage: Eukaryota > Metazoa > Chordata > Aves > Passeriformes > Corvidae > Corvus > Corvus hawaiiensis. Next base: position 34,346,746 of record NC_063219.1, on the reverse strand, counting down.
TGTAAATTGTATTTGGAAGTATTTATGATATGGGTAACTGAATTATTAATGTTTTCACATCTATACTTTCTTTTTAATGGCAAGAAGTTTTACCCATGTGTTACAGATTGCAACTGAAGCATCAGATATCTGGCCAGCTTTAGCAGAGTATATAAGTTAAGGAGTCCCTGCAAGAGCCACCTTGTGAATATTTCTGTTTTATTGCACAGCAGAATAAAATACAAGTCTGTTTATGACTGCTACATAATCAGAATAATATACAACACAACAGTTTTCCACTGGTAAAGCCATAAACTTATCTAGTCCCTATGTGTAAACCTGGGACACCTATACACCTATATACCCACTACATTTAACACACAAAAATGGGTTTCATTTTACTATTCTATGCATATATTTATATGCATTATAAATTATAATCATTTACATCTTACCGGTTTATATACAGTATTTCATTCTGCAACACTCTAGCATACTCTTTTTGACTTAGCTCTGTTCTGTGAGAACAGAACACCCAACAATAAACATATTTGTCTTTTGAAACATTTACAGCACCATCTCTACAAGAGTGTCAATCTGAAATGCAATTTAAACTGCAAAAGAAAACTTTATACATTCAGAAAACCTTGTTTTTTCTTTTGCTTCTAGTGCCCCAGCATTTCAGTAAATGAAAATAAATGGAGTTATTTTCCTAAACAAGCATCCTGACAAAATGAAGTGTCACACAGTGCATAAGTCAGTTTGCAGACACTTTATGACCTGACATATCCCATGAGAGGGGACATGCAGAAATCCTTCAAAGCCTCCCCAGATTTACAGTCTGGTCCCCTGTAACACAACTCTGCTACTTGTCTGTGCACCTACCTGCTCATTGGCCCAGCCTCAGAGGCCTTGATTCAGCATCTCAGTGCCTTTACTTATTGAAAAGTGCAGGTTTTGATTTGTTCTCTCAGAATTTGCTCCCCCCCTCATAGTGGGCTTCCTCCTTCCTGAAATTTCCTTAAACCACAGTTTACAGGTCTGAACTAGGCCATGAAAACTGCACAAAACCAGCACTTTCAGCATAGATTGGGAAGGCAGAAAAACAAACTAGTGCAAGGCTCACTTTATACATTCTGAAATTACAATCTTCCAGAATTAAAGACAAATTTGAAGCAAAATGGAAACAAAACCAAACCTGCCCACAAACTGCTAATCCAGCTATCTTGCCACTTAACTGCACGCTATCTATTTACTAATAAACAGGTTCTAAAAATGCCTTAGAGATAAATGTTTGTAAGAACACCACATCTGTAGCAGAATGTAGGTCATTGATCTAGGGTTGTTTAATCTAGTGCTTGCTTGCAAAATACTGAGATAGCAGAGTTTGAGATTATCCCTTTTTTACCAACCAAGCCTCTAATGTATCAAATTCCCTACTGGTAAAATAAAGACAGTGCCACTGTGGTCACAGGATTGTTCCGTAATCTCTTGTTTGGAGGCTAACTCTAGTGCTCTTATTTTCCTGACCAGTCCATCAATTTTATGGTTAGACCTTCAGAGTTTTAAGTGTTTGGATATTAACATTTATAAAGGTTTCATGGATTGACAAGCTCTATGTCAACACTGCTTTCAAACACATTGAGGCTTCTATTTACACACCTTTTAAAAATTACCCAAGTATTTTGTAGATCAAAACATTCTGAACCTAAGTGTTTCTGCTGAGTAACATTTACCTGCTGAAGGTGGCCTCCAGGCCACCCCCATGCAGCCATTGTTTCACTTAAGTTCCACATTATCATTTTAAAAGATACAATAATAGCAATTCAGATGAAGAATTTAAAAATCAGAGATGGCACTCAAGTTGCAGTTGTTCTAGCAGTTAGCCATGAAACCAGTCTGAAAATTTACAGTAAGTTCTAGACAGAATGGCTTAGATGAAAATCCCAATAAAATATACCTTTTTTTGGCTGCATGATGGAAAGACCAGTGGGTGAACTTTTACATGATGAGGGTGGAGACACTATGCTGTAGTGCACAATGGAAGCAGCCTGCTGTGGCTTTGACTTGGATGAAGGTGGCAATAATGTAGGAGGTGATGGCTTCTGACTTGAATGGTTGCTATAAACTATGAAAGTAAAAGCAGTAAATAAGGCTGCCATAAAAACAAAACCACCTCACACAGCTTTGAAGTACTTTCGACTTTCCAGCAGGTCACAAAGCTACCCCAGAACGCTGAGTTTCCAAACTCCCCTCAAGACCTCTTAAGAAAATCACTGCTCCTACTCTGTTAACTGATATCTAGACCGGTTCTTGAGTAGAAGAACCAAGTAGGCTCCTTCAAATATGTACCTCACTCCTTCTGTCAAATAGAAACCCAAATTTCAAATTTTTCAGACCTATCTGGTTATTCAGGAAAGGATGGAAGTGATTCTGCTGCCAATGGCCAACGTATGGTTCCCATGTCTGTCTCAACTCACCAGTAGACATGCAAGGCATTATGATGTATGTTATTGGATTTTAAGAAAGTAACTTGAGATATTTCAAAGATAAAAAAATTTGACATTTCAAATTAAACTGCCTCAAGGTTAAAAATGGAAAATAAATTCAAAAATGAAACAAAAGAGGAAATAGAATACAGCAGTTAATTCTAAATCCTAAATTCTAAATCTAAATCTAAAAACCCTTAATAGCAAATATCCAATCACCCAGCATAATAATTGGTAGACATTTTTTAAGCTTATCAATAGACACTTTATTCCAACCTGCACACTGCTGTCCTTGAAGCTGCTGAGAGTTGCATGGCGATGATGTTCTAGGAAACTGTATCTGCTCTGATCCAGGAGGCTGCAGATATCCTACGGATGAACTGTAATAACAAAAAAGGAACATGACTAACAGGCATTTATGCTACACTCATTTAATCACGACTTCTGCGTTTGCTGTCTACATGTACTGCAAATCACTGAGCTTTTGTTAATTTAAAATCAGTAATATTCCCACCTACCCCTGAATTCACTCATTCTTCAGAAGACTGAAGTTTCACACCTCTTCCTTAGCAAAAACACATGCCCTGCCTACACTGAGAAGCTGTACTAATTCACCTCTTTTGAAATACTGTTTTTGTGTCCATAGCTCTGTATCAGCATAAAGATATGCAGAATAATAATAATAAAAAGACAATTTGTTGTCTTGCTCACTTAAGCAGGATTGGGTCTCAGCTAAGTGAATACCCACAGCCCCTGCCATGAGATTTGGGGATGCAGACCCTCAGCTGTGGGCTGGTCCTGGGCAGCTGGTTCAGCACACCAAAGCATACAGCTCTGCTCCAGGGTCCACTGACACAGCCCAGAGAGGAGAGGGCTTTTCCAGCGGGGGGTGGGAGAAGGAACATGACTCCAGGGGATAAACAGCCATTCAGTTGTTTGCAAACTGTAGGAAAAGGATGACTTTAGAAGTTTATTTATGCCAGGTAGTTTTTCAGGGTAATCGGGGGAAAAACAGGTAACACACATAGATTCTATTATACCACTAATGCTCAGCCAGAACATCAGGTTGGTGGACCATAATCAGAACAGTGCTTATAGAATCCTGTACTAACAGATAAACATTCTGAGAAAAAATCAATTCCTTCAAATTGTGGGAAAAAAAAGTAGGTTTAATCCTCTTGGACCTACTGTTTTTACCTATGTTGTCAAAACTTTGTTCCATCCTTTGTCCCATAGTTCACTTATATAATTTTAAGATTCCCTTCCATTAAAGCAGACAAAATCAAGTGAAAACTAACACAGATGCTCTCACACAGCTTCTGATCTGCCTACTGATTCTAGTTTTCAGCAGTGACCTGTAGGTTTGACACTTTCAGCTCCTGCAGAACAGCATTCTGCTTTCCTTGTTCAAGTGTTGCAGCATAACTATTCTGATGAAAGCAAGATGCTGTCATTAGTTGCTAGTTTGATCTGAATTCATAATAAATGAGAGGCACATTCTAAATTACACAAAAGATCAAGCAATCAAACTTAATTCAAAAGAAGTCTGGGATTATGCCTACCTGTGACTTCACTGAATCTCAAATATAATAACTACAGAAAAGGATTAAAAAGCCTTCAGATACAGAGAACAAGAATTCAGATTTAAGCAAGTGAAGCCATGTGGCGATGACAAATACTACTGAAGTCTCTGCACTCTCAAAAGGATGAACAAGCTTCATACTGTTGCGGCTTGTTTAAAAGCTTCCAGGTATTTTTAAATGCTGCTCATTTCTAAGTTCAAAAAACTAGGGAAAGAAAAATTTGTAGCAAGCATTAATCCTAATGAATTCTCCTAGGTACTTGCCTATCTGTTCTCAAATAGACTTTGGGCTTTGGGGACACAGATGTATATTCAGGGAGGGCTGTACATGCAGACCAAATTGCTGCTACCAAGGTAGGTGAAAAAAAAAGAAAAGAAAAAAGCTTATTTATCAAACAAAAACCAAGTTTCTATACTTGTTTCATAGCCAGCTTGGTGCCAGCAGGCCTCATCTACAACACAAAGCAAGCTAAGCTTTTTCCATACAAAGTTCCAAAAAAGAAGTCACTCTTTTTCTGGAATTCCAATTATTTTTCCTCTACACATTATTAATGTAATATCTTTGACAAAACCAGTGAATATAGATAGCCATCTTAAATATTACTGCAGAAAGACTGAGCTGCTGAACACACTGGTGTTTCATGGGTAAGAAAAGGAATGCAGAAAATTTAAGAGATGGAACTGCGGTAAAGTATTGCTGGAAGTGCTATGGAGACAACGTTTTCCAGTCCAACAAGTATGTCACAGTTAAAGCAGTATGGGTTGTTTCACTTAATTGCATACGAGCAAAAATAAAGAGAGTGCCTGTAAGTCTGCCTTTGAAACAATAGCTTTAATATCTGCATTACTAAAAGCAGATCCTGTCAGTTCTTACAAAGCCACTAAGCCCAGCTGCTAAGAAATCAAGTATCACTTAAACTCACCTTAGATTATTCTGTTGACCTGATGGAATGACACTGTAGTAGACTGGCATTCCTGTGGTGGGCAGTCCTTGACTGGACTGACTGGGAATTATGACAGGCTGCTGATATGTCTGCTGGGGCACTGCTTGGGAACCTTGAGGCACCGAAACCTGCAATGGGCAACACAGTAAGAGCTTCTGCAGACCATGTTTCTTTCTGACTCTTGACCATCACCCAGTTGATACAGGACTTTAAAAAAAACCAGCAGGAACTGAAAGATCCCTTGGAGTTCTCAAAATCCAGAAGAATAGTGGTAACAGTAGTTAAAATAACAATATTAAAAAAATTATTTAAATCTTCTTCCCCCAAAATGGAGATGTTGGCTCCAAGGGACTCCATGAATCAACAAGATATTTTCTCTACATGAGAAAGTGGGGTGGTGGGAAGGAAATGTTCTGAGCTTTTCTTCCCCACCCTCTGAATTGGGGAAGGAAACCTTATGAACTTTTCTTCCCCACCCTCTGAAACGCAACTGACCCAGCACTTGGCTTTCAACAGGACTAGAACTTGTGCACTTGTGACAGACTTTCTTCTCACTTCAGTTGTGGGTTTGTATTGTTTAACTTCTATCCCCAAAGTCACTTTGACACCTGCTTGCAGCTTTCTACCATTTCTACCACAAAGCAATGGACTTAAAGAAAACCCCAACACTCAAACCCACAGAAGAGTCATTGGAAAGTTTTGAATACATTACCCACCTGATAAGATGGCACTGAGGGATATGGAACAATCACACCTTGAATTTGATTCCCAATGTTGTTGTGTTGGCCACTGACTAGATTTTGATTCTGAGACTGCTGAACTCCAACTAAACCCTGGTAGTTTTGCTGCTGGTTGGGCAAAATCTGGTAACCTGAAATTATACATTTAAATCTTACTTTGAAATAATGAACACATTTTAAGCACAGTTGCCTATGTGAAAATACATATGTAGCATTTTCCAATGGCTTGTTTAATCTGGCAACTTCACAACAGTTGAACTTATCATGCATATAAAAAGAAGCCAACATTAAAATTAATAGATTTATTCATCTAGATTCAGCATGAAATACTATCCATACTGTTTGCAAGGCTGCTCTCACATGCACTATTCACTTACACTCTGGGTTACATGCATTAACACCTTGATTTGACAGGTGAAAGCTGAAAGCACTTGAACAAAGCATGCTAGACAGGATCAAACCCAATTCATTGTCTGGTATTGTGAACAAGGCCATTCCAGGTACTTTAGTTTGTAAATTCTACATATGCAAAATTCAGCTTGTACCTGAGGTGCCCCAGGGGTCAGAGCATCATGACTGCAATTCAAAACTAAATCGGACTTCAGGAAAATTTGCATAAGGCATGTGTGCAAATCTTCCAAAGGGGCCATTTCTACTGAAATCTGTAATGCTAAAACCAACTGGGGACTGAGAAAAATCTTCCAAGTTCAAGTCACGTTGGTACATAGTGGAAGACATTTTATAGTCAAAATTATCTTAAGGATACAAAGAAAGATTTTCATGTTCACTCCTCTATAGTGTGTCTAAAACAATTTGTTATTGCTTAAACTGGTATCCTCTCCTATCTTTCAAAAATTGCCTAAAAAACCCCACACCACCCCAAAACCCCAACCAAACCATCCCAAGCATGAGTGCCAAACAGGAAATCTGTGCATTTATAAAGTCCAACCTAAACCCCCCTTTTCCTCTTTTTTCAAAAAGCATATAGCAGGTAACTGCTACCATGATCCAAACACATGCAGAACACAAGTTCTTTTTGTCATGTTCTATCATACAAGTGTGCACTACTTACCACGTCAGCAAAACCCCATCACAGTCAGTGTTTCTGAGACAAAGCCAGTTATCCCTCCAGAATAACAAAACTGGGCTTGTCAAGATGCACTGACGGCAAGAAGAGTCTGTGTTTGAGTTGGACACATTCACAGCCCACTGACCTTGACATTCCCCATGCTCCCTACCTTGGCATGGAACTATAATAGAGCAAATTTAGCTGCAAAACTCACTTGGGTTTTCTTTAAACTCTGCTAAAAAAAGGCTTGGTCTATTCTGAAAGTAATTCAGTTAACATAAAACACCTTTTTGTGAGCAGCACCCACCGATGTTCATTGATTTCATCCATGCGGGGTACAATGAACATTGTGCACTAACAGCCTCAGCAGGCTCTCTATAGAAATTGCAACAATGAACACTAAAAGAAGACTGTTAATATAATCAAATATTGCTTCAGAAAATTAAAGGGAAGAAGGTTCAGTTTGTTAAAACCAAGACAGCTATTCATTAGAAACACACAACACTATAAATATTTTCAGAAGACTAGACAAAACTTCAGAACAATACACGGTTGAAGTAGGATTAGTACTTAGAATTTTTAATAACTTAAGTTTGAACTGTGCACAAAATGCCCTTCATATCTGTAATAAACAAGATGCTTCAACATACTTTGTTGCAAAATGATCTATGGCCCCTAAAAAGCAGCAGAATGAGAAGTTGTGGTGTTGACAGACCCAATCAGTGCACCTGCAGTCTGAACCCCTCATGTCCCAGAAATTGTAATGGACCTGTGAGTAGTTCTGCAGCCTTTTCTGGCACTTCCAAAGACAGACACAATCAATTCTGCAAGCAGAGGGAACTGGAACAATACAAATTGGCTGCCACGAAGGTTCCCCACAGCGTTCCAAAGAATGCTCTATTTTTAGCTGCAATTTCACCTCTGCATAGAGTGGGCTGACAGAAATGCAACACTCAGCACAAACCCCACACCTGCCACAGCAGATTGTCCCATTACACAGAAATACTCTGAAACTGGAGGTAAAAAAAGGAGCAGGTTTCTTAATATTTCCATAATTCAAAAGAAATCGCAGTTAATATAAGAAAGTTAACTTACAGAATATAGAGATACATTTTCTGAATAATGCATTAGGAGTGAGAAACAGTGTTCATTCAAGAACAGAAAAGCAAGTACAACCACTTGGTTAACAAGCAGGGAGTTGATGAGCTTGGTTATAACTATTAAACTACAGCTACTGTTATAACTGGAGTAGTCTTATTCCCTGCTGTGAAGCAGAAGGCAGTTGATGTTCCTACAGGAACTGTAGTTCAGATAAGATTTTTAAACAACCTGTAGTTAGGCCTCATGGTAACGGGGCTCACATTATCATGGCAATCAGAAATGCCTTTTTCTTAAGTAGAGTTTTCTCCTCCCAACATCTTTTGGGCAATGAAAGCATTTTTATTAAAAGTGAACCCCCCCAAGTATTTCACCTGAAACCCCTTTAAAAAGGAAGCCAGGAAGCAGCTGAAAAAGAGACCGGTTCACTGTGAGAAATGTAAACCTCTCAGACAGTGTTACGGCCCCGAATCCAACAGCTCATCAATAGTCAGGCCACTCCTCAACATTAGACCAGAAGTGGCTCCAGTTGCCATGCTCTCAGAAGCTGTCATCTTTTATCTGAATTTGTGTTTGCAAAGTTATTTCGTAGTTAGTAACCACTTTCTGAAATGAATAAACCCCATGGCTTTTATGTAATGCAAGATTTGTAACTCTCATTTTTGCCCAGGCACTTTGCTGTATGAGCCAAGTAACATGGTGCCTTTGGCTCAGAACCACACATTGCTAATAAGCATCAACCACTTCAGGTGTAGCTTTGTGTCAAATTAATACAAATATCAGTGGTTTAAAGTAAATTAAAAGAGAGAGAATTTTCAAATACACCATCTTATGAGGTGTTTCCAGAACAGATAACATGACATGGAACCATCTATTTCTAAAATGCTGATTCAAATTTGCCTATAAAGCATTAAATGAGCCAGCAAAGGCCAGAGAGCAGTTGGGAGATTTTCAGTTAAACACTAATTATGCAGTTTCTGGTAAGATCCTTCATTCTCCATTAGTGCTGGTAAACACCAAGTAACCAAACACTGAATAGAATTATTGGCTGGACTATCCCCATACTACATAAACATGATCCCTTGATGTCAGAGTGCAGGTACAAAACACATGACCAAAGCAGTAAAGCAGCTGTCTGCACAGCTTGCTTATTTTATTTCTTTCAGGACAGAGAGGGAGTTTATCTGCTGACACTTTTCACCCGCAGGCAGTGAAATGCAATTAAAATATAAAGAACTAAAAACATACAAGAAAGGAACTTACCTAATAGCAACCCGTTCATCCCTTTGCATCTTATCACCCATGCTTTCCAATTCAGACTGGTTTGTTTGGGTACAAATGTACAGTGAGCTCTCTGAGTTAGGGAGTTTGTGTGCTATTCACACAGGGTGTCCCTGCAGTGGGAAGTAATCCCCCTTGAGCCTCAGACTTTTTGCTATTAAGTAGTCTAGGTATTAAAAATTCTGAGGAAGGAAAGCAGGTTGTGTAATACAGTTGGGTAACACATCTCTAACACCAGTGGATAACACAAGTTGCAAAACCAAGAAATTGCTTCTCCTTTGAAAAAAATCTTTGTGAACTGCACCCTGAATAACCCCAACAAGTGTTGCTACTATTGGAGCACTTCCTAGAAGAAGTGCAGAAGAGGAGCTATCCCTCTGACATTCTACTTCATAGGACATAAATAAATCCAGTTAATATTTGTAAAAGCTAATCTTTCATCCTGTTTCTGTAGAGCAACACATATTTGGGGCAGGGGGAGGAATTAAAAAAGACCTTCCTGAAGGAAACTCAGAAGGATGTTACGTATTCAACTAAGAGCTGGTATAAAAGCCTGGTCTTTAAGGATCTCTGCCTCCAAACATCACTAGTTACTTCTGAAAGTTTTGACCATGAGTCAAGACATTACTGAGAAGTAAATTTGTTTCAGGAATACAAATCTTATTGAAGAAGTCATAACAATATTTAGACAGATTGTCAGAATAATGGTAGCTACAGTTAAAATTTGTAAGGGAAAAAAGACAACAAGAAAGGAAGGAGATGGAAATGAAGCTTGCTAACATTCACAGAAAGGTAACTCAGTTGAAAAGTCTTTACTAAAATAGGTAACCACGTAAGTCTCATTACATATTCCATCCAATACCCTGATATCTTTAATCATAGGACAGAAAGACAGAGTAAAACAGTATCACCAATATCTTCTGCACAGCACTCTTTTCATGCCACAGCATCTAAGATTAGTATCTTCAGCTTAGAACTTTCAGTTCAGGTACATCTCTGCAATGTTACATCATTTAAAGGTACTAATTCATCTTACTTTGCAAGTTACTCAAGTTATTAGTTACTAAGTTACAATTTTTTTAAATTATTAACTTCTAAATTTTAAAAATCCTGTAATTAAAGTTACAGCATGAGCCACTCAAAGGAATGGCTCAAATGCCAAGTTTCATGCACGAGTGACTCAAATTTTTCCACCTTAAGTTAGTTATGCTTTGTATTCTACATCTGAACTTCTATTTGATTTGAAATTTTACAGCAAAGTAAGTTTAAAAGGAAAAAGCAGGAGAAAAACCACGTGAAGTGTTCTAATGAAATGCTGGAAGAGTTGAACAAACCTGTCTGCTGGCCAGGCTGTGGCAGGGCCTGGTTCTGCTGCGTGCTGTAATGGACAGAAACAGGGCGGTACTGTTGGCTGGAGTGCGGGTACTGGTTGGGGGTACAGTAACAAGGTGGCATCTGAAAAGGAACAATCAGAGGTTTACTACCTGCATGCAGCTCTAGAGAAGGCAGACATCTAAATGCAAAATGCATAAAACAAAGATCCAAAACTTATTAAAAGGTGCAATGGATGTTAAATAGTTCAGCGATTCAAAAATCACTTATACTACATAAATACCCTCTTTAACAGCCACTTTCTCTACTTTCCTTGTAAAAAGAACACTCCAATTTCCACCAAGAGGCATTTGAGAGACAAGAAAACTATGCAGAACATGAGTTTTACCAGCTGCAAGTAAATAGGAAAACCTGTGTGATTGTTGCTCCTCAAGTAAATGGAAGTCATTCATTACAAAACACATACCCCAGAAAAACCCCAACCCCTGAACAAAAGCACAGAGCTGCAGTTCTGCAGGGAGCCCCAGACCACATGAAAAGGTCCCGAGTAGAAGAGCAGAGTCAGTTTTTCACTGCAGCTTTCGGGAGGCTGGAAGGAGCCGTGGTACCTGTGGCACGGGCTGCTGCACGTATCCCTGCTGCGGGAGCACGGGCTGCGCCACGGGGTGGCCGGGGCCCGAGTAGGCCGGGGCAGGCGCGGGCTGTGCCGAGGGCGCTGCGGCGGGGGCGGCAGTGAGGATGTAGCCGGGCTGCTGCGGCGCCTGCAGCACCACGCTGGGCTGGAACAGCGCCGGGGCAGGCTCGGCGCCTTCGGCCGGGGGCTGCCGCGCGAGGCTCAGGTGGCTGAACTGCGATCCCAGGCTGTCTTGCTGCAGTCGTGGGAAAAACAGGAAAAAATACATTTGCAAATGCACATTCAAGGAAAAAGAAATAAAATAGCCAAATACCTCAGTAAGTTTCAGACAGCATGTCTCACATTACTGTGCATTAGCAACGGCAGCCAAAGAACAACGGCAAAGAAGATGGAACAGTAGCAAATTATCTTCAGGGCTGACAGCAGGAGAGAACATCCCATGTTCAGACTTCACTATTTTCACTGCAAATATTTTGCCTTTTGGATTACATCTGCCTTTATCTACTTATAGTGAGAATCCATTTGTCAAAAAGAAAGTTCAGAATTTGTGTCACTACCATTTTCTGACTGGACTCCAAAACTTGAGTGAAAACATCTAACCCCAGTTAAAATAGCAGGATGCATTAGTACTGCTGAAGTAAATTTTTGGTTTTGAGAGCTTAACGTAATAAGTTTCCAATCCTGAGTTACAAGGTACATTCCTCTAACTTAGTTATTATTCTACATGCAAAGATTAATTATCTTTTCATCTGAAACCAAGTAACAACAGAGAAAAATGTGTTCCAGTGGTTACCCTCTATCTGTGTTTTATTAACATCTGAAAGGATGCCACTGATTGCACTGAGCACTGCAGGAGTCCTGTGGAATCTGAAACTTCTGTTACTGTAACCCCAAGCTCCTTCTCTTTACAAGCAATTCAGCATCAAATTAGCAACATCCTGAAAATTAGAAGTGATCACTAACTAGTATTGCTTTTTTTTTTCTTTTTTTGCTAAACAGGAAGATTTGGTTCATATTTCAAAAGTGGACTCTCCAAACATGCAGGAACATTAAAATTATTTCAAGACCACTTGATTTTCTCTTAGATCATCCTGAAGATAGAAATTAATCAAGAAAAAGTATGTGCAAGCTCCATCTTTTGCTGATTAGCTACATTCACATTTTATGATGTATTTTTTTAGTTTCCAAGCTAAAGATATTAATTACTGCCGGAAATATGAATTTGCACCTAAAACTTTATTTAGAATAAATACCTTTAGTATGTATTTAGTACATCTTTAAAAACCTTATTTCCATTAGATAATAATCTCACTTTGGTATTTCATTCCTTAATGGTGCCTATTAAATGCAACTATAATGCTTTTCTACTTTGGATTTTACATTCTGCTTTTCCAAATCCTGAGTTTAGGGAGGAGATTCTGCATGTGAGTTTATCTTAGCTCTAAATGTGTCTGAAGGATAAACCCAAGCCATACCACACTGATTTCTGTTACATTACTAGCGTGTAAATTCTGATCTGGTCAGTTTGTCCTGCAGTGACATGTATGGTACAAGCAGGATTAAACCCTGGAACATGGCATTCCCAATAAATGGAGAAAGCACACTCTCCTGATGCCAACTACAGAGGTGTTACACTTGGATTGCAATCCAAGACTGTCAATCCTTTTCATTATGTTACATAAGCTACCATCAGCAGGAATACATTTTTGAAACTGCCAGGGCACTTAGTATTTGAACCCATTTCCTGAATGTGAAATGCTTTGAAATTACTACAAACCTGGAAGGAGTTTCCTTCTCTGCTTTAGCGCCTTCTCAAACTCTCAACTTCAGAAATGACATCCCTATTGACTTCAGCTAAAACTGTATTTATTATAAGACATTTCTGATTAATGTTGAAAATTAGCTATTGAACACTGTGGTGAGTTAACCTGGGCTGGCTCCTAAGTGCCCACCAAGCCACTCCATCCCTCCTCTAATCCTTAGCAATACAGGGGGAAAAAATATGATGAAAGGCTTATGGGTCAAGAAAAGGTCAGGAAGATCATTCACCAATTACCATTACAGGCAAAACAGATGCAACTTGGGGAAGATTAAATTTATTTATACCAATTAATAACAGAGTAGGATAGTGAGAAATAAAAACAAAACTAAAACCAGCTTCCCTCAACCCCACTGCTTCTTCCCAGACTCAACTTCACTCCCAAATCTTCTACCTCCTCCTCCAAGTATCACAAGGGATGGAGAATGGGGCTTGTGATTGGTTCCCGGTCATGTCTCTACTGCTTCTTCCTCCTCACTCTTCTGCTCCAGCGTGCGGTCCCACCCATGGGATACCTTCACAAACCTCTTCAGTGTGGGTTCTTCCCACAGGCTGAAGTCCTTCAGGAGTGGAGTGACCTAGTGTGAGTCCTACCAGAAAACCTGCTCCTGAAGGGCTCCTCTCCATGAGCTACAGCTCCTGCCAGGAGCCCACTCCTAAAGGCTCCAGCTTCCTTCAGAGCACCTGTGCCTGCTCCACTGTGGGATGCTCCAAGGGCTGCAGGGTGGATATCTACTCCACCATGGTCCTTCATGGGCTTCAAGGGGAGAATCTGCTTCACAAGAGTCTCCTCCCCAGGCTGCAGGCTCTGCTCCAGGTCCTGGAGCTCCTCCTTGCTTTCCTCCCTCTGGCCTCGACTTCTGCAGTTGTTTCTCCCTCCTGTCCCTCACACCCTCTTCCAAGCACACTCAGAGGTGCCACCAGTGTGAAGGACTGACTCAGCTTGGGCTATGCAGTGTCAGCCCTGGAGCTGCCTGAAGTCGTCTCCATCCAATGTGGGGGCAGCTCCCAGTCTCTTCTGCCAGGAGCCATCCCTGCAGCTCCCTGTTCCAAAACCTTGCCACGTAAACTCAACACAAACACGCACTCAGCAGAGTATCAGAGCAGACTTTGACCTGGACTCTAGTTCAGATTCTCCCTTGGATAACAATTCCCTTTTTCTAAGTTTCAGTTTCACTTTGTGTGGCTTTTTTTTTTCCCTGGTTTTTGGTAGACTAAGATATTTCATTTCCAGCTTCTACTTATTAAACAATGGATACTAGAGAAATGGGAGTGTTGAAAGTTCTAGCAAAGAGGCTACAAAAAGGTAATCTCAGAAAATCAGAACAGCTGATCCCTCAGAATGTATTAAGGTTCAGCAAAAGAGCGAGCAGACAAGGAAACAATACGAAACAATGGAAAGAGGTTAATCCAGAGACACAAAAAGATACTGACTGGCTAACAAAACAGCACTGAAAAACTTCCCTTACAAAGGGAAATAATGTATCTCTAAATATAAAGATATATAGATACAGCCTTAATTCCATCTATTCCTTCTGAATTTAAAATGTTCCTGTCTTGGGCACTCAGGTGATGTGTCACTGTGCTTGAGAGCCAGCCACTACCCTGGTATCACACAGCACTTAAAACAGCCAAGCAAAGGTCAGCAGCCACCAGACATGAGCCTATGCAGGGAGCAGAGAAGAGAAGGTGTAATACCACAGAGTATTGCTGTGCAGAGGAGGCTGGCAGGAGCGGGGGTGGGTACGACACTGCAGAGTACTGGACAGGCTGGGAGGAAGGCTGCAGAGCCCGCAGAGGCTGCAGAAATAACAGGGTTATGAACAAGGTTAACACCAGAGTAAGAGAAGTGAAAACAAGTCTTTTGTAACAGAAACAAGCAACTCCAGAAGAGCAACTCACTCCACTCAGAAACAGAATGGATACTTCTTTTTTCCTAAGCTTAAGACTGCATAGAATGAAAACAGAAGTAACACTGAATAATCTCAGTCTCCCAAAAGACTGCTTTATTTGTAATACACTATATTAGCTATGTCACCAAATTGCTTCTATTTAACATTTAGTGTTTCCTTTAGAGAGACTAAAAACTCCTCATGCATCTTAAACACAAGCTCTTTCAAAGCTTCTAAAGGCAGAATGAATTTACTACTAACCATAGATTCAAACATACTACTTTCATTTATTCAACAGTACTAAAATATTTTCTCTAGATAGCTATCATTGCTGATAATATTTCAGGCAGGTTTAATTCCAGCATCCATTGAGAAGGTAATCAGAGAATTAGTACAGAACTCGTGAAGAAAACTGCAAATATTACATACACACTTCTGTGAACTAGGAAGAGTACAAATGAGACCTTTTTCAAAACAGACCAGCTCTACTGTGGTATACCCAGCTATCTGAACAGGTTTAAACAGGGAAAACAAACAAAGGTAAAGGTTTAAGTGAAGTTCTATAAGTAACTTTTTGTTAAAATTTAAGAACCATCTGAAAATACCGCAGGAGACTACAGCCAGTACCTTGGTGCCTGAAATAGTTGCTGTGGAGAGGGAGAACCCTCCCTTCTCCTGCCCATACATTTTGCTTTTCTTCTCCTTCTAGGGCTGGGGCAGTCTTTAATCTGGCCTATTTTACCACACTCTTGTACAAGACAAGGATAAAACACATCCTGTACTCGTGTGTGTGGTTTTCTGAACAGAACAGGCCAAAGTGCTACTAATGAGATGTTCATGCTGTACCAGTCCTAAGCTACTCCTTCTGTGCCATGACTCCTGCTTGTGCTGTACACCCAGGAATTCATCTGGCTGAGAAACAACCCTAAGACAAGAAACCCAAGGTTCCAGTTGGATTAACTCCCTTCCCAGCTGCCGACTATATTGCTCTTAGTGCCCACGTAACTCCACAGTGCAATTAGGGATGAAGGTCCAGAACCTCTTGTTCTTGATAACAGAATATTTTCATACTAAAATTCCTCAGTATTTTTAAGAAAAGGCTGCCTGCCATGCTCAGGTTTGAGCAGAGCTGATAGTTCTGAGGACTGGGAGGGAAAGAGCCCAGTTACCCTTATCTGTGTGACTGTTCTTCACATGCACTGCAGCAGAATAAATAACCCCCTGCCCCTGATCTCAGAGCTGAGAGCCCAGCCCCAGTGTCCCTGGGCATGTGTTTGACAAGTGCACCTGTGAGAGGACGGGGTTTGCTCCGGGCTGGTGCTGGGCTGGGCTGGGCAGGGCTGGCTGAGGTGCAGCTCCAGGCACTTGGGTCCTAACAGGCTGCTGAGGCAGGGGAGGATTGTACACAACCGGAGTGCCATCGGGATTGAGGAACGGCTGACCTGCCAAGGGGAAAGAGAACAAACACAACCAGTTGCACCATCTAAGCTGGGAGAAAATAGACAAATGTATTTATAGCAGGCAAAATGAATAAAATAATAAAATAGAAAAATAAGTGAAGTCATACTATTTTATACGACAGATTCATGCCAAATGCCCACAACTACATTTATAACAGCAATGACTCCATGCAGCAAAAACCCAAACCATTTAAGCTAAACAAAGATACCCCAGTCTTTACTTAGTGAACACAGATAAATATTACTTATATCCTACTCATCTTGAAACTTGATTTTTAATCAAGTACATCTAATATGACAGGAGTAATAAAAGAAAACCCTACTAAAAATACTGTTTTAAGGATCTTTTAAAAATTAAATCTCCTTTAGTCAATTTGAACACCAATCAGAACACAGGAGAGCTTAAAGGCAAATATTTTTTGAAAATTACATAAAGTAATAGCTGCCCTGGTATTCCCATGACTGCTAATGAGATTACTGATAAAGGACTCTCTTCTCCTATATTCTTAGATTAATTGGCTTTTAGCTTTCAAAATAAATAGTATTATTCTCCTATTTAATAATTTGCAACCTCAATATTACAGCAATGGGCCAGTGAAAAATAATTTAAAAATAAACTCCATAAAAGTAAATTATAAAAAACCAGTGATTTCTTTTTGCGCCTGGGTTGGAAAAAACCCAAACAAATGGAAGGAACAAGAGCCCGGCTGGCGAGGACCTGTGCCTTCCTGCTTATTGACATGTGTCCTGCACTGGCTTATTCTGATGCTTAAAGGGCTCAATACTAATGTAAATTTTTCTCTCCTCTGATTTAAAGATATTCTTGTCCTTTCCAGAAAGGTATAAACTGAGCCTAAAGCCTTTGCACCCTGTCAAAGCAGACTAATGCTCCTCCAGACTTCTTGGTCCCATAATATTTAAATAAAACTGCCCAACATAAAGAGGGTAACAGTTACTGAAGAAAGGACCGAGAAATTCATGGCAGACACAGAGGGAGCATGAACAGACCTGCAAAAATAAGCTGCAGCAGCTGGACTGCAGCTCATCAGGTGATACTCAACTGAGCTTAACAGATTTCTCTTTAACACTCAAGAATTGGGAATGTTCACATGAACAGGGAGTCAGATTTTCTTATTTCCTTCTACCACTTCCTGCTAATCACCAGAGCTTCACTTGTTTCTTGGAGTGTCTGGATAAGAACTGTCTCTTCCTAATTCCCATCTTCAGCCAGTGAGAAGAATGGCTCTGCTGCCCCAAGGGCACAGAATCCTCTGTCAGAAACTTTGAGGAACCAATCTCTGCTTTTGGAACTCTGGCTGGCATTGGAACAATAAAGCCAGAGGAACAATTACAGAATACAACGATTCGAGTACATTGGGAATTGAAGTTTATCTGCACCTAAATGTTCCTTGTTTTCAAAGTGTTCTTCATCTTATATTCAAAGCTTATAAGACATTAACATAATTATAAAAGACTATTAATGAACTTATCTCTAAGATGACAAATACATTCTCCTCCAAATCCAATGGCTATCTATGAAAATTAGGTCCTACAGCAACTCATTTGTAACCAAATTTTTAGCAATTGATTCATATTAAGGAAAAAGAGGAATTTATCTATTTCAATGTTACACCTTCTAGTTAAAGAAATTGTTTACTACATGATCATTTTAACAACCCCAATGAGAAAGTTTGCTTAAAACATCACATGTAGTTATATTCAAACATAATCAAGTCCATCTACAGAATGATGGTAAATATATCCTGAAGTATTTTCTTTTCTACCATGAAAACTAATCATTATACTAAAATTAAAACATATAATTTCTTAAAATTATGATGTTTTACATAAAAGGTAAATTAAAATTTTCAGGATTTCTTAATTTCTACAAGATGCAAAAGTTTGCCCAGAGAATGCTAACTCATTATTTAATCCAGACAGGCTATTACAGATCTCCTTGCATCTACATTATGAAGTATCAATTTCCTAACTACTTACTAAAAAATATCAGTATTGGCCAATTACACCAACACTGATTTAATCCTGTTTTAAAGTGGCAAGAAGAAGTTAAGAAACAGCATTTCATCCTGTGCTTCTTTCTTTCACTTGTGTTAACTCAGCCTTGAGCATAGAGATGAGAGTATGTTACATCAAAAAAAATGAAGGATGATAAATTCTTTCAAGTCAAATCCTTTCTCAGGCTCTCTCCCCTCATTGAAACTGTTTTATAGTAGCACTGGAAAAGACTTTTTCCTCTCCTGAAAAAAGCTGAAACAACTAATTTAAGTTATTCTGTGTTCTGGATACTAAATCGTATGATTTTCATATTTTGTGCAAGTCACTCATGAAAATTTTACATGTAAGTTAAAACTCTTCTAGAGAAAATCATGTGAGTTTACTCATTCCTTTGATCCTCCAGTCATGCTTCCTTGTTAAATTAAGTGCATTGAACAAACACAACCACATTAAAAAACAAAGAGAAAAATAAAGGACAAAGGACAATACTGACACGAAGTCTTATGCAAACACTCGTGCATTTTTTTCCAAGCTCCCCAGTGTAACAGAGATACCCCCAAGCATGTACCAACCTGTTTGAGGGTTGACCAGCACACTGCCAGGCGGGATGCCCGCTGCTTCCAAGGGAAGCAGAAAGAAGCTACTGCTAGCAGCAGGTGCCACTTGCCCGCTCATGCCACCATCAAAGGAAAGAGAGTTAGTAGAGCTGACAGTTGGATACACGGCAGGCGTGCCAGGAGAGGGCTGGCTTAGAGCTGGCACTGGAAGAGGCTGCTGGCTGTGAGAGAGAGAACCCGTGGAGGACCCTACACTACTAGAAGACTCTGAACCTAGGAAAGGAGTAACGAGAAACTGGTTTTACCTGGAGACAGTAACATCATGCTCACTTTAAAATACACACCTGTAAGTGCTCACCCTGATAGCTCAGCATTAAGCCCACCATTCAACAGCAGCCTTGTCAATGGACTCCCCCTCCATCTCCCCTGGAATACCATTACAAGGTCCCTTCTGTGAACCAAGGGTCAGTTCAGCACTGCTTTGCACTGCAAAGTGAGGCTTTCATATCTAGCTCTGGTTTTCTGGCCAGAAAATGAGTATTTGTACCTCCAGAATTCACGGAGGTGATTGCTCACTACTCCAAAATTCTGGATTGGATGCACTGAGGCAGTGAACACCCAGCCCTAGTTCCTGCAGCTGTGCAGGTGAGGGCAGTGCAGGGAATGCACTGCAGGGCCCCGGTGTCCCTGTGGATTTGCCAGCTAAAGCCTCATGCTCTGCACACACAGCCTGCATGAAAGCAAGGACCAGTTTCTTTCCACTACTGGGGGTCAGATCTTCTCCGACTCACCTGTTGGACAATTTGCATTACACTACAACCTGCAACACTATTTCCTTCCTCCTCTGACAATTTGCAGGCTGAAATCAAGAATACAGCTAGAAAAACTGAGGGTAATATGGTAGCTTTAGCTCGGCTTTATGCAACAATTCAAATTTCAAAGGAGTATGAAATAGCCAATTGAAAGCAATAATCATTTTACAGATATGAATTACTATAAACATTGCAAGGCAGTGGAGAACCAGACCCTGAGCTTCCTGAAAGCCAAGGCACGCAGCTAAAAGAAATGTTCCAAAAATCCAGTGTGGAGAGGTCTGTGGAACTGCTGTTCCCAGGTCACTCTACATCTGGAGCTTTAGATATACAGTTTATCAAAGACTTAATAAGAAGTATATGATACTTGCAGTACTTGGAAACAGAATATAGTTGTTTAAATTTAAAAACTCCTCATTAGCAGCCTCAATACAATCTAGAAGAAAAAGCAAGATGCAAGAAGCACTCTGATGGAATTTATCTACTGCTTTGCAGTCCTCCATAAAAGTTGCTAATTGTAACCCTTCTACGTGTGCTTATGAAGAGAGCACAGCTTGAGGCATTGGCCTTTTTTATTGAATGAAGTGAAATCAAAGCTATTAATTGTAAACTGGGCGAGACAGCACATCCCAGCTCTGTAAAACCATCATTGCCTGAGCAGAGTTACTTGGATTCGTTTCCAAGTGTATTCACTTCTAGATTATGCAGAGAAGTGAGGTTGAAGCCATTATAACAAGAGCCAATTACATCCCTGAACAAAGTGAACAAACCCAAACTCAACATGTGCCAAAACACCACAACCTGGAACTGCACGAAGCAACAACCATCAAGGTGGGCATTCCAAACCTGGAATGTTAACTCTCAGAATGCCAAAATAAGGTTTCCAGCAAAAATTTTAAGAATCCATTTATGTTCTTGAAATTTAGCCAACAAAGACTTCTAAGAATGTATTTTATTGTCAGGTTGCAGTTTCTTTTCAAGCTGTGCCAAATAGCATCACTGCACTGCTAAATGGAGTAACTCTGTATGATGGCACAATTTTACAGCAGAAGTACCTTGAAATGGTTTTGGTTTTTTTAGACAAGTATACAATGGACAAATAGAATTTGTTACTGTTTTTCTGCATTAAGATATAGCAGCGTGGCCATATATCTAAAAGGTAGTGGTGGTTTAAGGAAAAGCAAAAAATTTAAATACATACTCATTAGAAACCAGTTTTATAAATAAGATCAAAGCCAATATTAATAAGGCAAGCAATTATATTCTGCTTTTTTACAGTTCTACTTCAAATTCTGAAGCAGCCTACTGGTAACCCACCCACACACTACAAACCTCAAAATTCTCCACAGATTAGCAAGTGGATCAAATAATGTTGGCATTTAAATACAAATATTTACTAAATTTCATTTTTGACCCAGAGAAGATTCATTCCCATATCTTCTGAGATTTTGTTTTCACATTAATTACAAATTAACACACCTTTGAAACCCAGACTCTTAGGAGTTTTTTCCCCAACATTTTTGAGTCTTAAACAGTACACTTCATTCCACTGACCTCATTTCTCAGCAATCTAAAAATTAAGCATTTTAGCCATATTCACTTAACAAAAGAAAGAGAACACAATATAAATAACTACCAATTCATAGACTTCAGTGCTGTTTTATCTGAGCTAGTAGGATAGCAGTGCACAGTTTCCTAAGACCATGCAATGCAGCTTTACCCCACTAGAACTGAAGAGCTGAACTCCAAGTATTTTATACAAAAATATTTGTGGTAAAAAACGTTTTCAAACCCTTTGTATGAGATGAAATGCATTAAACTTTAAGCCAGCTACAACACACTTGAAAATTCTCCTTCTAAAGCCAGAAGTGTTCACCTCATTTATTACATTATGGATCTAGGGCTGGGTCTGTAGGTGTTCCATGTGTGCAGTCCCCGTATCCCGAAGGAATGGGATGCACGGAGCCTCCCCACCCAGAACACCTGCAGTGCACACCCAGCTCAGCCTCCAGTGCCTGCCCTGAGGCTGCTGTACCTGTCTTGGACAGCCTGCCCGTGCTCTTGCTGCTGCCAGAGCTGTCCCCGCGGGTCAGCACCGAGATGCCGCTGAAGCTGCTGGCCTTGGTGACCGCGGGCTTCAGGTTGCGCAGGGAGCTGTCGGAGTCGGTGCTGCTCCAGGGCCGCGGCTCGCAGTACCTCAGCTCGGTCTCAGTGCTGCTCTGGTGGCTGTTGGCCGATCTCCCCGATGCCTCCTTATTGATTCTGCAAGTTACAAACTGAACCTTTAGCACAAGCAGCACTTGCAAAATAAGGGAAAAGGGAAAAAAAAAGAAAACAAAGAACAGAAAGAAAGGGTAAATGCATGCAGAATACTTTGGGTTTTGTTTGTTTAAAAGGAAGCATCAAATACCTAAGTATCTGTCGTCTTTGTTGTGTACTATTAGTTTCTTCCTCCTGGATTCTGTTGACATTTTAATAAGATAGCTTAATATTTATTAAGAAAATAGGAAGACAAAACAGAGTTAAACAGCAAATTTTCTTACCTTTTATCAGTGAAATAATTCTCTTGGGAACACAGGGACTGAGGGGCAAAGAAGTGCAGAAATTAATATGAATGGCATCTCGAACCCGTACTACAAAACACATACCAATCTGGAGCCTTGTGCATTATACACAGACTTTTACAGCACCCTCTTTATATTATGCTGCCTGAGAAACTTTATCTCTTGGTGAACAATATCCATAAGGAAACAAGACTATATAAAAAGGCCCTTGTGCAGGAAATCAAAGTCAGCATCAGGATAGTTACAATGCTGGTCAGTTGGCTTCTATCAGACTTTTTCTGAAGTTACAATTCTTCCCTTGGGCTTTCTGTCACTTGCAGCTGGTGTGTGATTCCCAGAGCTGTCACAGCACCTGAGCTGCCTTGTCTTCTGCTGGGAAGGGTGGAGGGGAAGAGGCCACTGCTGCTGCAGTAACTGCTCACTGCTTTGGGTACCAGTCTGGGTATGCTACAGAGCACACAGAACAGAACCAAAAAGGCTGCTCCTGACTCAGATTATGTTGTCCTTGACTGTAATTACCAACAGCTGGCACAAAGCTTCTAAGGTACCATTTACATGGTAAATTAAGATGCAAAAGGAAAATATAATTTTATATCCAGAAGTCCATTCTTCTTGTTTGTAACTAAGGTGAACAAAAAAATTAAATTAGCCTCTCAAGAGCTCATTACTCTCTTCAGAACAAGAATCTGGTTTTGGATGTGCAAGAGCTACAGATAAATGTCAGAAGTGGATTATTAAAAGTAACACACATTTTTTAAGAAATATTTGCTTTGTTTTACTCAATATAATCACTACTTGCAATTGAATTGTAGCCTACAATGTTGTCCTGCATGGTATCTCCAGTCAGGAGATTAGACCATGAGATTCCTGACTGGAATTTCACATATGGGACCTCAAATCATTTTACTGTGACCACTCATAAGATGTGCTTGCTAAAGATACAAGTGAGAAAAGAGTTTTTTGGTTTTTTAATTTGCTTGGGTTTTTTCTCCTTTCAGTTATTGCTCTGAGCAACAACTGAAATAATTGCAGTACCAAAACTCTGTAACTTAAATTGCAGTGGGGAACAAAACAATGCAAAGGGGGGAAATGCACTGTACTAGATAATGCTAGAGAACACTCCTAAATAATTCTTGGGTTGAGTTTCACACAGCAGCAATTAGAGAAAACAGAAGATTTCTCAGTAACTGCAGTATCATTTAAAACTCACTCAGGCCACGCTCTCTTATCTGCTTAGTGTCATTCAGGAACAAAGTTTCCTGGAAAGCCACCTCTGCATGTATGTGTGTGAAGGATTCATAGCAAACAGTGACAGATTGCTTTTGATACATACATCTTGTGCAAATATCCTTTCTCTAGCTCTCTGATATTCTTCTTCACGTTCTTCTATGGATTTACTTCTTCTGTCATCTTTTAATCGTATTCTCATCTAAATTAAGTGGTACAGTGTCACTTTACACAGGAAAGCAGTAAGAATGCACAGTCAAATACAGCACTTGGAAAGAATAAGCTGTGTGTGCTTTACCTGGTTGTCATCTTTGTCTAAACTAGAGTTATCTCTCTTAAGGATGTACCGCTTCTGGAAGTCATCGCTCTTCTCATCCTTTATATGCTCACAAAACTTTTGGTCAGGTCTGAGAAAAGTCATTACAAAGAAAACGTTTATGGCTTTGCAAACACATGCTGTACATACAGTGGAACAAACTGAAGTATACTCAAGATTAATTTTAAATATACTTAATATTCTAACTGAAAGAATAATTTTGACTGTCCAGGCAATGGAAAAGATGAGGTGCACAGGGGTGCACCTCAGGACAAGTCCTGTCCTGAGGCATAACAAACCTGCTTTTAAAAACTTCTTCTTCCTTCAAAGGAACTGAAGCTGCAACTTTTGCTGCAACTCCCAATTAAGGTGGGGGCAAACCACATGCCCTTGGGGAATCAGAAGTGCTCTGGAATCCCAACTGGTGCCATGCAATGGATATTGGGCATGCATGGAAGTGAAGACAGGTGTTTGCTGCTAGAGCCGCAATACCTCAGAGTTCATTTCAAGGAAAAACAGAAGAAAGAAGGTAGAGGAGAAAGCACTGAAACTTAGAAACTGCTAAAACGAAATTAAGTAGAAATGAGTAAGAGAAGAACAATATAATGCAGGCAAGCAAGAGTTTCACACAGTCATAGGGAGAGAGTGAAGCAACAAATTACAAATATTGCTTTGGTATTTTATCTACTTTCTGAAAGAAAAAGTAGTATTTTGCAAATCCTTGTTATTAAAGAGAGATACCAAGTATCTGAATAATAGAACTACTGCTATCATAAGTGAAAAGCTCAGACAATCAGGAAATATTTGTCTAATAGAGGACAGAATAAATGTATGCTCTTCTCTATTTCTGTTATATATCATTACCCAGGACTCCTGGATGGAGTCAGGGGAGCTTTTCCTATGAAACAGCCAGCCCTGCCTATTGGGTACTGGATGCCCAAATATAATTAGCAGGCATTTCAGAGAACCTTTAGACTGTCTTACCTCTTTCTTTTAAAGGTCTCTGAATTTACTGCCCTGCAATCACCAACTCCCACTCCACTGAGACGTGCCAGTGTGCACTGGGTGGTTGATGTCAGTAACATCCCTGCTCGGCGAGGGAGCCGCGAACCTGCCTATGAGGAAAAGGTAAGTTTGGCTTTATTCCACATGGAGCAGATCTCCAAGGTTTTCTTTCTAAATTCTTATTTTATATCCAAGGCGATTTAAAATAAGAATATTGAAAACATCAAGAATCTTTATGTCTGCAGGTTAGATGAAATGCCTGCTAATTAGTAACTACACCTACAGGGGCTTCCAGAGGCCACAAGCTATTTAAATATGGTCTAAAAAGATTTTAAAAGCATAAAAATTAAATGATCTTTTATTAGTTCTTATTCCACAGTTGAAGTGCTAGACTGAAGCTTCAGCCTAGAGATACTGGTAGATGCAAAGGCAACAGATTTGAAATGTTTGGCTTTCTAGGTCAATTTAGACATAGATTGTACAGCCAAAGCAAAACCACATATATAAATAATGTAAGTATTCAACATATATTTAGGCTCTACATATTTTTCTAAAAACTTTTGAGGAGAAACTGTTTACTTAAGTGGAATTTCAGTGTGGCATATCATTTCAGTTCTACTGACTCTAAAATAGGGTGGATAATTGGATTTTTTTTCTCCCAAAGCTCTAAAGACTGTACCTAGAGACTGAGATTAGGATGCAGGCACTGTAAACTCCTGTTTTCATGTTCAAAACCAACAAAAAACAGTGTCAGGCAAATGCTTTAAGTTAAAACTAGAAACTAGGTGGCATAAATACGTCAACACATTAGACCTTCATCTTTTTGAGAGAGAATGAAGAGACAGAGCAAGTGCAGAGGACAGAGAGAACAGCTGGGTCCCTTGAATGAAAACCTCAATTCTGCACAGCTTTCAGAGTTGCTGTGGCCCCAGTGCTACCTCCTCTGCAATACGGATTTTCCTGGGGGTTTCTTCAAGAACTTCCCAGCCCTCACAGTAAAGCAGCACACCGTGGCTTGTTAACCTGGTTGACATTTCCACTGATGTTTGTCTTCCCTGCTACCTTTATTTGTAAGGCCATGAGAGATCTGTAAGCAACATTATTTCAACTTCAACAGCTGAATTTTCCCAGTAGAATTTTACAATAAAAAAGCCAAAGTTGTGCAAGTCCCCTCCCTTTACCAAATCAGAAATGACCCTGTTCTAAGATAAGGGCTGGCTCTGCTTTCCAAAAGAAACAAAGAATGTACTTTGTACACTTTACTGGTGTAAATATTTAAACAAATAAACAGTTGCTATAAATTTGTATTCCACAGAAACAAAGTTAGCAATGCATCTCTGCCAGAAAAGCAACCAAAATTCTTAACTTAGAGATAACATCCTTTTTTCCCCAAAAGAATTCAAACATGAAACATCACATTATTACACAGCAGAACATGAACAGTAAAGAGCTCTCAACTACCTCTCCTTGATGCCTGTTCCCAGTGAGGAAACAGACCTCACCTGCTACAGCATCACTGCCTCACACATCCCAGGCATTAGAGCTATGCATCAAAAGGGGTTTTCAAGGCTTTGACACTTACATTCTTGTATTGCTAGTTTTATTTACTATGACTGACTTCCCACTCTGGTCCACGTTGTGCTCTAATCCAAAGTAAGCAGCTACCCTGTGCAACAGCATTCTATGGTAAGATGTCATTGGGGGAAACTTTTTTCTTGGTACTCTGGAAGAAAGGAATAGTAGCTTTATTAAATAAACAGGAACACTCTTGAATTCTTTTTTCCTATGAGAGTACAGTACTTACTCATTATTACCAATGAAATCTAAAATTTCCTGTTCTAATTTCAGCAGCATCATTCTGTCCCTGAAAATAAAAACACAGCAACTCACATATGAGACACTCCAATAACTGCGGTTGTATTCATCTTAAGAATACACAGATCAGAGCTGTGATCAAGGGATGATGGCAGACTGGAAATAGGACCACCAGGTGTCAAATGCAGTATTTTTAGGACAAAGTATTCTTTTTTTCCTATATTGTATTGAACCTTCCTAGAGAAACATGCTGTTCTGCTCTCGCATATCAGAGTACACAGATCCTCCATGAAGTCTCTGCCCAAGAGGCTCAGCAGGAAGTGCAGTCAAGGAGAAGACAGGATCCAGGAGGAGAAGCAGTGCTGAGGTTGTTCCTTGTTGGTTGGTGTGGGCAGAGGGGATGTGCAGAGGCCTCGGCTGGCCCTTGGATTGTGAAGGACATCAAGGGATCACTGAGAAAGTGATGGGGCACATCACCAACAACCAAGGGCTTAAAGCTGGCACATGTGGCAACATGCTGACATATCAGAAATACCAAAAGCTAAAACTCAAGGTGGTAGAAAGGAACACTGCTCTTGAAACTGCTTGCACTGGTTCTAATAAACTGTTAAGTTGCAATGAAATGCACTGATGCTCAGTTCATAATCTGTGCACATCAATTAACCAAGCTTCCCAGGCACTGTGCCTGGAAACCCATGGAGATCTTCACCTACAATTCCTTACTTCCACTGTGATACTTCATGACTTCAAACAGGAACCACCTATGAGTCTCACAGAGGTCTGTGCTTTCTAATTTTACTCTATAGGACTATGGCTTTGGCCATATTGTGGCTCATTTCATGTTTTTTCCCAATAAAATGGAATCCAAATAAATTATCACATTGGAAGTCCTAACTATGATATGAATGAATAACAAATAGCAGTGAAACAGCTTTTGTAGCAGAGCACAATTGCACCAAGTTAATTTCTTGCCTTGTGCTACAGCCACAAACCCAGCACAGAACCCATGAGGGCAAGAACAAACAAGGCAGACAGGGACACACTGCAAACCTCAGAGCAACAGAACCAGGTCAGCTCTGTTGCTAACCAATGATGGACTTGGATTAGGTCAGATTTGGTTTCTGATATGCAGAATGAAAATCTCTAGCTACAGTTATATGGTACAGCTAAAAAAATGCCTTTATCTATAAATTCAGTGCAAGACAGATTAGAGTCAGAGAAGACAGTTTGGTCTCTAACAAGCAGGTGCTAAGACAGTACAAGGTTTAGAGACAATGTATTGAAGTCCCTTCAGGGAGAGACTGCACACAGACTGAACACATTATTTGCATATTAAACATTAAAAGCATTTAAATCATTTCAATGTCCTGAACCTCTGCTCAAAAAGCAAACCAATTACAGGGGTGTTTTAGACAGTCTGTGCAACAGAATCTCACCCTGAATAACTGACATGGAGGGTTAGACATTTAAGAGGGGGAAAAAATAAAACCACAAACAAAAAAATAGGTAGTGTGACACCTCAGGCAACAAGAGGAAAGAAAAACGTAAAGAAAGCTGACATTATTGATTCTTACCTGGGATTGTTTTTTAATGTATTTACTAAAAATTCATGAAGATCTATACCAGTGGAATCTGTATACTCCTGGCTGGAATCTACGGGTGAGGGAGAAGAGAGCAAAATTACATTCTGAAGAAGCTTTTTTCCAATTATTGCTAAACATACTCTATATAGATCAATACTATATAACCATTAAGTACATTATTGCCAAAATTGAATGTTTCCAGTTTCCAGGCAAAAGGCCCACAAGTCAAAAACAAAACAGAAAATGCCTCCCACTATCCCCTAATTCAAGAGTAATACAGAAGCAGAGGTTTCAGTAACACCACCAATCTATTAACAACTGGCTGTATGTTGTGAAGCAGTTTATCACCTTGAGAGACCTGATTTCCATCAGCCTGCCACATTTTCTCACTATCATACACTGCAGTGTTGTGTACACACCTGTGGAGCAGCAGCCTATCTACTGAACTACTGCATGTTGCCCAAAGAAATTTTGCAGTTCAGAATGTAACAGTTTAACCTTCACCAGGTGGTGCTTTGTACTACTAAAAATCCTTGTTCTGTTGGGCTTTGTTTTCACAGCATCATGTTTAGATGTTTTCAAAAAGAAGTCTCAACCTTCCCCCTCCTTTCCTGTTCCAGTGAAAGTATTCAGTTACATACTATCCTCTAAAATCTGTCCCTGAAAGAAATTATTTAACCCCAAATCTTCCCTTGCATGAGCACCTTCTAGTTCCAGGCACTAGAATTCAAACCAACAGATGTTGGAACAGTATTTTTGGAATTGATTTCTTCCAAGAACTACTTATGTGTTAACCTAGTCTTAACTGAGTTAGGCACAACTCAAACTTATGCCCAGGTCCCAGCTCTTCCAGCTGCCCAGAATGTAAATGAAATCAAGTAAGTCTGAGCATTTATGGTTTGGAATTCTTTCGATTCTGAGGAGGAAAAGGCAAAAAAAAGGCTATGCCTGGTAAAAACATCAAGATTCAATAATTATTTACTTCAATTTTTCTAATTTGCAAGTGAGCAACGATTTAGTTATAATTACTAGAACTGATGGTAAGATTCCATAATTTTCTATTTTGGCACATCCTATATTGGGAAGTAATTAACCTTTAGAGGAGACAGTGGTTGAATTCAGAACAGCCACCTCCACCACAGGCATTCTATCACTTAGCTCTCAACTCCCCGTCATTACCTGCTGGGTATTTGGGGGTGGTGTTTAAGGCATCATTTCAAAGTCTGAGATTTATAAATGCAGGTAAAGTCCACCATCCCAGTGCTTTTTATTTCACAAATACCTGGCTGCCAGCTGGGACAAGCTGCACTGAAATTCCACATGAGGAATGCCTTATGGAATTGTGGGACATGAAATGGACAAGTGCCACTTGTCTCAAAAAGAGTTCCAGCTCTAAAGGTATTTCCTATACTCTGTCTCATCCAAGATATTTAGGTAAACATTCTGGATATTTAAAGCAAGAGCTGTCAAATGATTTGCCAACTTAAATGCATAAAGTCCTCTACCTGTAGGAACCATTATGTAGCATGGACAAAACAAAATTATGTCATTGATTTCACAGCTCTCTTTCAGATTAAAATCCAAATATTTTCAGCACATAGACTGTAACTTCAATCCAGAATGCAGGAATATTTAAGTGAAAACATAATACTTGTCCTTTTTATTTATGTAGTTCTACCCTTACTCCAAAACTTTATAGAAAAAAATCTAGATACTATCAAAAGTAAAATAAACAAAGGAGAACATTGACTCCTGTTGAATGAGGATCAGAAAAAGTACAAAGGAAACTGTGCCACTCACTTCAGTTTCACAAGTCCTGTAACAACAAAGCCTAGGAATAGGACAGGAGCTTCCACTAACTTGTGAAGTCAACTTAAAGAACCCTTGGACAAAACTGAGACAACACAGCTGTTTTTATGCTGCTCTGTACAGCCAGACAGGATAGAAAGGAAAAGCATTTGCTGGAGTGTTGGATGCAGTCTCAAAAGCTGTCTTTCCTTTGGAACCAATTCCTTCTCCAGCTCAAAGGTGTCTGATCTATTTACTTCATTTGCAAAAAAAATTTAAAAAAATAAAGCAATGTTTATGCAACAAAGACCTGGAAGCAGAACTGTATTTTCATATGTTCTTCATCTATACAGTGTATTGAAAAGCACAGGGAGAGATAGCAAACCTCTTGATAACATTTTTCTGGACAGTTTATCACTGGATTTTTCCTTTTCTGATTCATCTTTTGCAGGTTTTTCTTCTTTTTCAAAAGACTGTGACAACTGGATCTGAATTTTCTCCTGTCAAAAAGCAAAAATTAGTCACCACACAAATGATTTCAAACAATACCTGCAGGAGAAGTGTTCTGTACTATATTACCTGCAAAATAATGAAGTAAAAAAAAAATTGTCTACATATTCTGATTCCACATGTGCTCCATGTGGCCACACAACAAAATTATTTATCAATAAATCAGAAAGTACAGAGAAGGCATAGAAAGGACCACACACATTTTAGAATTCACACACACTTCCAGGCCCTGAATGCTATTGCAAAATGAGTTCAAAGTATCTTCTCCATACACATAAGAAAATATTCCGGTTTTTCAGGTGTATAAATTTTATACTGTCTCTATATTTTTAAGTCATGTCTCATCCACAATACTTTTTTCCTCCCCATTCTTCACAGTTCTTTTACTATAAAAGCTTGTTTCAAGTTTTGATTTGGTTCATACCAAGAAAAAATAAAACAAACAAAAAATTTGATTCTAAGACAGACCAGCATTTCTAGATCCACAAAAAAAGGGAAACATTTACAGTACAATATATCAAGGCAAAGTTTGCAAACCTGTCATCAAGGCTTAGTTTCATAACTTCCTGTGTATTTTGATAGAGTAGCTTTGTGTGCAATCATCTCAAAATTCATGGTTTCATACCAGTAGGTGAACCATTATAAAACCTGTTTCTCAAATACAGCAAAAAGTTTCCCTCTGAAATTAGTGACATAATGGTCCCCTAAATACCCTGAACAGTGCAAGACTGCAGTTTGTTTTTCATGGCTCTTCACTCTTTCTGGAGGTTGCCAGTGAAGGACCAACACATTTCAGACAGCCAGACCTGAGGAGTTTGGGAGCAATAGAGTCACTGTGCCTGAGGGACTTCCACAGGAGCAGTGGCCAAGTCCTGTCAGAGCCAGACTCCCCTGTCACGTTTCAACTGCCTCAAATGTCAATTCTGCTCCCCCAGATGCCAGCTGAGTCCATGCTGTCACCTCCACATTCCCAAGAACATCTTATCCTTCCCAATCCAGAGAACTGCCCCTCAACCACTCTTGCCTATCCCTCTTCTGCCCTGCACCTTAATCCTTTCCCACACAAGTCCTCACTCTTCCCTCAAGCCCATTCTCACCCACATCCAGGCCCCTGCTCTAAGCTCTGCTCTTGTGTCATTGCACAGCCTTGATCTCACCCATGGAATGCAGCCAGAGTTAAATTTAGCCAGGATCCACCAGGCTGGAGCCTGTTCACGTGCCCAGCCCGCAGCCACTCTTGCCTGTGCTGGCACAACAGGAGCGCTGCAGCACCCAGGCTGTGCTCCAACAGTGGTTCCCATCTGCAGCTTTGGGGCAACAGCCTTTTCAAATGAGGGAAAAAACCCCAAGAGTTTTACCAGCTCTCCCTTTCACTATGACTTTTCCCCACACTAAATGTTCCAATTAAACTTCCTAATTCATGAACACCCACTAAACAGCATCTCAGTGTGAATGAAGACTTCTCAGCTTTGGACAGTGGCTATAACCACATCTGATAAATACCATCCCCAGTCACCAGCAAGGAACTGTCTCATCTGATTCTTTCCTAGTCTTGAGAATTCACTTGGCTACAAACTTTAAGGAGACCAGAACCAGTCTTTGCATTCCTTACCTCATAAACCTGGGTCTAATTCAAATGACCAATTTATTTGTCACTATAAAATGCACTACACTTACCATTCACCAAGTAGCTGTGTAACCTTTATTCAAGAAAGAAATGTTTTTTCTTATTAAGAAATTATTCCTGACTTGGATTCACCAATGTGTTACCCTCCGTGTTACAACACCAACAACGAAAACAAAACTATCAGTAAATTAAGGAAAATTTCATCATCTGATGTTTATTCACCAGGAAAGTGACTGCCAACTTCTAAACTCATTCCAAGTAATGCATACAGCAATAGTTTAGTCAAAGGATCTCAGCAAGTAATCATTTTCATACTTCCTTCCCCAATGAGAGCTAAAAAAAGGAATCACCATCTGAACAGCCAGTTCTGCTACTACCACCAGCTCTACTTAAAAGTGTGATACACCAGAACTGGGTACCAAAGGGCACTTTCTTGTGATTTCATGCTATAAAAACTGTAGCATCTAATTAAATATGACCTACTTGACTGGAAAGCTGCTGAAAAATCTTTTAACTTCTCTTCCCCTATAAAACTCTCTTAATCCCACCCTGTTTGCAGCAGGTCTCTGCTGGCATTTGGACTGAACAGACTCCTTGCCCTAACTCAGATCACCCATCCCAAGCCCTCACTGTAGAAGAGGAAATTATCATCAAATTTTGATTAAACAAGGAAAAGCCAAACAAACACCCCAAACCATCAAAACCTGATAAATCCCACCACCTAAACACATTTGGGAAAAAGGTAAGAATATTTCTGAAAGCCCTACAGCCTGAGACTGGGCTTTTTACCAGGAAAACCAACATAAGTCAATAGATACTAACATTACAGCCCTTTGCCTTCTCCCCTCACTTCCTCTCCATCAGGTTATTTTACTTTGCTTACAAAGATCAACGTTTTGAAGGTTTATTTACTTGTTACCCATAATAACAACTGTCATTCATATGAAAACAACTCTTCCTTAAAAAAGGCTGAACTGGATCACCCTTTACTAGTGCTTGTACTTTGTATTGGAGCATAAGAGTCAGAACAACCTGATGTTTACACAACTGATGGCAAGAGAATATAGAATTAGTGTTACAAAGATAAAAGATCAAACATACCACAGTTATGTTCTTCCTCTCACAATAAATTTGTAAGCTTGTATTTCACAGCACCTTTTAGTAAAGGGCTGCCAGTGCTTTTTAACAAGGATTAAAAATATGCAAGGCTCTTATCTAGGTTTCTCAGGAAGAACCAGTATCCTGTTTCATGTTGCAATTGAAAATAGAAACACAGATCAGAAAATAAATTGATCTGCTTGAGACAATTTCTTTGGTCTGTCACCCTCTTCCATCAAAGCCTTCTGAGGAGAAACAGCCAGTGGTGCCAAGAGTGCCTTGGCTAAGTGCCTCCTACACCAACCTGTGTCAGGAATTTCACCCTGCTGGAGCTGCTGGTGTGAAGGGGGGACTGATGAACAGTCACAGACAAGACCATGGAGTTATCCCCAAACTCACACCAGTCCCTAGTTGAGTACATATATTTTTCATCCTATCAAGACTAACACTTCTTAATAATCAAAAATTGGGATTCTTCAAATATCAGCAGCAACATTATCCTGAATTTAATTCTTACTGTGTCTTAAAATCCATATTAAGTATTAACACAAAACTGGAAGCCACATTTTAGTTGCAATCACGGGTACAACAGAGCAGTGAGGGGAAGGGGAGGGGAAGCATCAGAGGCGATTCCCCTGCTGCCAGAGACACCTGTGCAAGGCATGCTCTTCCTTCTCTGAGCCACTGGAGCTCCCACACATGCCAAGCACAATTAATGCTTCAGAGTGTGGGGTTGGAGGCAGCCAGCAGCTGGCTGGCACTGATGAAGAACTCTTCCATGCTTTCCCTAAGATTGTTTGGGAAAGGAGGCCAAATGGGTGAAGAAACTGCCTGTGTGAGTTGTTACAGAGGGTCATGGGGGACCTGTGCCCCACAGGATGTGCACTCCAGCACCAGAACTTGTAAGAGATTCCCACTTCTAACTCTCCAACACATTTCTCCACCCTCCAGGGAAGAACTAAATTTGTTCTTGCAGTCATTTCTCTGCACAGCTATTGGGATTCATAAGCCATTTCTTCTACATTACTGCTTCTAAAGAAAACTCACAGCTAGCTCTAATTTTGTTCTTAAGGCAATCTGCTTTATGGTATTCCTTTTGTACAAACTTACATTACCACACAATTCAGTTCATTCTGCAGAACCAGCCTTGACATCCCTTCTACTGCTGTAGGGATTCCTTTCAAGAGCCACCTGGCAGCACACAGCTAAGGACAGATTCCCAGAGGACTTGGCCACAAATGCCACCTGAGGAGAACATTTCTCATAAATGTCTGACTTTAAACCATTCAACACATGGTCTTGTGTAGTGCTGGAGGTTGGAAAATCCTAATGCCTCTTATGTTGGAAATACACCATATGGATGAACAGGCCACCAGATCAGGCTTCTGTCTTCCTGTAATTCGCCACAGTGACTGAGAAAATTAAACCCCACTGTTTCAGACTGCACAGCTCAGCTTGACCAGATCTCTCAGTCTATTTTGTTATCTTATGGGAAACATTACAAAAGGATTGTAAATCATTGTAAACATCAATAGCTCTTCTGTTGGCTTTTAATCTTTTTACTCTGCAACCTATTCTAGAATATGACTTAGATTTTCATTAAAGTAGCAGGGCCAGTTTCTGAATTCCTCTAGTAAACACTCAACTTCTGGTGTATTAGTGAAAGCCTACAAAA
Source organism: Corvus hawaiiensis (assembly GCF_020740725.1). NCBI lineage: Eukaryota > Metazoa > Chordata > Aves > Passeriformes > Corvidae > Corvus > Corvus hawaiiensis. The sequence continues at coordinate 34,311,834 of NC_063219.1, read as the reverse complement.
ATACTATTTTCTTATTTTTCCAAAGGAATAAAAAAAATACCAAACCTAGGTACTCTATGTTTCAATCTCAAAAAATTTTAATTAGCTTGACAAAAACCTACATGAGCTCTCAATGTCCATCCTTCCCCAGAACTGAATTACCACCCCTCCAGCAAAATCCCCTCACAGCCTGCTTTCTACTGCTTCCTTCTTAACCAAAGTGAGAGTTTTCATGAAAGCACAGTTTAGAAGCTTTTCAATAACAGCAAAAGCCTATTTCTGTTCTGATAGGCATGAAAAAAACCAGCATTTTGATGGCCCTCACTCATACACAGAACTAAAGCCAGCAGTAGGGTTTTGCTCTGAAAATACAGACTGGTATGGAGGTAAAATCAGGAAACTTGGATTTTGTTTAAATTCTCTAAAGTAATTTTACATATTTTGTTCAGCATGTAGGAACTTCTTTAAGTGTGTTGTATCATTTTTATAGATTAATTCAGACATACCTCAGGCAGATATTACAGACCTACCAGCAATTTGGACTAATATGCAGGAATTCAGTTACAACACCAGAAATCACAACTGTTTCCATTTCCAAAATATATCAAGCCAATAAATTATGCTCCATACTAATCACAATGTTTCTGTCTTACTGATTGCAGACAGCACTTAAGCAGTTTAAGAGTCCTTCAAGTGCACTGTAGGACTAAAAAGTTTAAGAAACTGACAAAGCCCCTCTTTCTGTCCACAGATATCAACTAGTAGAGCTCAGAAAAACAAAGCAGCAAATTCTGCCTCTGATATTATCACCTCTATTATATCTGTACTTAAAAAAAAAAATTAAAACCACATGGTGTCCACATATTTAAAGAATACCCAATAGATTTTCTTTTGAACAACAAGTTACTTGAAATTGTTCCAGAAACTTCAGTAAGGTGATTTTTACCTGGAGGTCCTGTGATATTTCAGCTGTGGGAGGTGGTGGATATTCTTCACATACAGCAAGGCTCCGAACTAACTTTAACTTTGTGTTTGACTAAAGGAAAGTATGTAAAATTAAAAACTATGGCTTATAAAAGATTATATAAATATACCATAAGCCTTTATTTTTTCATTCATTATATGAAAAACAAAATGGCTGAAAACTGCATTTTTAAAGTTTTCAACAGAATAAATAATTCCCTTTAGGATGAAAATACCCAAGCAATTGCAGATTTTGAAGGCACTACCAGCACAATAGAGCACATCTAATGAAAAGTAAATAAAATGTTGGGAAATAGTTTCTCTCCATAACAATAAAAAGCCACCAAAAATATAAAGGCAAATCACAAAAGCAGACAACTAGGCAAGACAAAAATCCAACAGAATAAAACGAAGCTACAATGCCAAAAAATAAAACTAAAGGCACTTTCCACAAAGTAACGAAGCTGCACCAAGCATGAAGGGCTCCCTTCGCATGCCAGCACACCGGGCTACTGTACCTTGGACCTTTTGGCTGTCTGTCCAAAGGACTGCGCTGGCCGCTGGCGTCAGGCACAACAGAGAAGGGTTACATTAAACTCAGTGGCACAAGTTTGTTAATGCAAAAGTCTGTACAAGAGAAAGCTTTGACAGTTAGCACTGGCACGGGCAGATCTGTGAAAGGAACAGCAGGTGCTTTTGGCTGACGGACTAGGCACTCTCCCACTTTCGTCAGGCTTGTCCTTGATTTCCCTTCTTCATTTATCAACAATAGACATTAGAGCACTTTAACAGGAACCAAACATTATCCTTGTTCAGTGGGATCCAAGCAGTTTACTCTCACAGCCAGCTCCCTACACTTTCAATTCTTGTTTCCTAATTTCCTTGGCAACATGACATGGTTTTTATAAATTTTCTTCCTATTCCTGAAACCTACCTGGAAGAATGATATTAAAAAAAGAAAAGCATTGCCTCTACCACGGGAAGAGATAACCAATTATGACCTATCATAAGCAGCTTAAGACATATGGGGTTTTTTCCTTTCATTTTGGGACCTCTAAAAGTATATTTCAAAATGGGCTACTGATCTTTTTTTTTTCTTTCATTTAGTAACTTATTATGCAATAATTTGCCTTTTTCTCCCCAAAGCCCTTCTTCTGTTAATTTGTTCCTTAAAAAAATAAAAATTACCAGGCTTTTACTACAGTATGCATAGCTGAAAGGTACATTTGAATCAACAAAAGCATTTAATGATTTTGTTAACTGCATAGTTAAAACTAACTAAACCCCCAGTGCCAGTAGCACAAGAATAGAAACATTTAGAGTGGCATCACATAATTTAAGTACTGGTTTCCCTGAAGAACTAAAACTGATGAATAGACAAGCTTTTAACAGAACTGGTTTTAGTGAGCACAAGCCCAATATTTGTAAGGAGAAATTAACATCATTAATGTAATTTCAAATGTTGTTTAATGGACAATATTTCCTCCTTTTAAAAGGAAAATAAATAGAAACTCCATTGGAAAACTCCATGAATGCAGCTCTCCTTGCCTTAGCTCACAGGAGATGTCTATCAAGTGCCTGAACTTCTTAGCAGGACATACAACATTGCTAAAAAGAACACCTCACCTACAGCAAAGAGCTCTGCCACGTAAAGGCAGAACTGCTTTTTCTCTCATTTTCCTCAAGTCCCACATGTCTATTTTGGATGTTGCACCAGCTTAGCTGAGGAGCAGCAGAAGGGGAGCTCATTTAAGCTCATTTCACTATGTAACAGCATTTAAAATAGCTGCACTGAAAACTAACTGAACTCATCAGCAGCTTTTTAAAGGAAACTTGCTGAGATTTTGAGCAGAGAAGACAGTTCAAATGCTTCCATACCTGGAACCATACAGAGACTTTGAGTTTTTCTGTTGCCTGCAAGATGTTTTTTCCTTTCCATCATCTCCTCTGAAAGCATTCCTTGCATGCTGAAAGCTGGCACTGCATATCCCTGAAAAAGCTTCTGTTACACCAAGCTACTAGATGTCAAAAACTGGATGATTTCCCAAGCTCCTATCAATTACTCCAGCTTCAATTAGCTGGTGTGTTCAAAACAAACAGTGCACATTTCAAGTCAAATCAGGACTGTCAGTGGTCCTCAGTTCACTGTCAAGAGGCAAAATAATCTATACTTGAGCAATTGCCTATCTTTTGCAAAATTTTGGAAGCTTTGAAGCCAGTATATAAGCCAAAAGAATATATGGAAACAAACACCCCAGATCCAGCATTTCATAGGACACAAGGGGGAATTCAACCCAGTTATACAGTATATCGAACTAGTGCTCTCTAATTAGGTAAGTCACACACATTTCAGTTATTTTTAAGAGTGATTTGGAAAAAAAAGAGAAGAAATTGTTGCTGGGACTAAACCAACACCAACAATATTGGGGAGAACTGGGGGGGCCACTGTAGACGGGAGGCTTTCCCTTACAGATACTTACAAGTATCACCCCACCCATCATATTCAAACTTTTCATCTAGAAACAACTGCCCTGTACAACACTCCTGGGATAGGTGTGGATTCCTGGCTTTCCTGTATGACTTTAAAGATGTCAAAACACGAAATCCGAGCCCGCAAACCCCAGCTGTAACTGTGAGCAGTAAGCACCACACAGGGGTCAGGTGAGAAGCTCTGGAACAAAGCTGGTACAGCCGGACTGCAGGCACAGCTCAGCTGAGGACGGCCTAGAAATCCAAACCCCAAAGTCCTCTGGTACCACCAGCAACTGCACTCTCAGAGCTTGAAGATGGGTGGGTACAATCCAATGATTGCTTTCTTGGACAAAACCACACTGACAGAGAATGACACCACTTCTACTGGAATTCCAGGAAGTAGGTAGCCAATGCACATTGGAGCTGTTAATGCACATTTTCTCTCTTTTCAGGCCCATCAATTTCATCTCTGTCCTAATTTCTCTGCATATACTAAGTTTTGCGCCTACAGAGCATCTTTATGTTCCCCATTTGTGAAAAAGAATTTCTAGCTAGTTTAGAATATGCAATCCTTGGTGAGTGCAAATTAGGCAATTTCTTTATATTTGCAGTTCTCAAAGACTTTTACTGCCTTGAGAAAACACTGTGTTAATGAAAGCCCTATTTATAGTCATTATGGGCATGATTTCAAGACAGTGTTTAAAAGCAAGTATTCCAAAGAATTGCATATTGAAAATAATGATTAGGTTCTTACCTTTGATAAAACCCCACAAACACAACTTTTAAGACCAACTGCTATGCTACATTTCCAACTGCAAAATAAAAAGGAAAGTACGATAGCATTTATCAAAAACATAAATATCCAGGTTTGCAGTAGGAGTATTTGCCTACTTTATTTTTTCCTAAGTACCTCACCAGATCACGTATACTAAATGCAAAGTAAAGATCTGGAGCTGTTACATGCCTTCCTCTGTCATCACTGTGCTGTCTAAACAAGCTGGATAAAAACAGGTCAGGCACAAGATGGCAAACTCAGACGTGTGAAAGGTTTTGTGAGAAGGGGCTCTATTTCTGAAGTACCATTTGGGCATTTCTGAGGATAGGCACAACATGACAAACCTGAACAAAGAGTGTTCTAAGGACATTCAGTTTTTTACCTTTCTGCAAAATTAGGTCTCAGTTTTAAATCCAGTCAAGTGTTACAGTCCCAAGGACCATGGATAGCTTTGGAATGCTGAGGGGAAGAACAGTGTGGCCCATGATTACTTGCTGTCCTGCAATAGTGAGCAGTGACAGCAATTTTCCATGACACAGTAGAGGATGACTGATGGAAAAATAGTTTCACCCTTGGACATGGAGGCAGCTCAACAGTCAGAGAATCTGCCTGATTATTTATCTATTCAAAAGTATTACATCACATATTTTGGAGACAAAGACAGGTAAAGCCTGACAAGACCAAAACAGCTGGGGAGGAAGCAAAAAAAGGCTTCAGAGAACTTTACCTGAGAAACAAGGGAGAGAAGCCCAAGGTTTGTGCTAGTATGGAAGGAAGATACTTGTAGAAAGAGAGATGTCAAGTTGCTAAGTAAAAAAATATCTAATTCCCCCAAAGGACAAGGGTATCTGCTTAATTAGCATAAAACAAAATCAGAATGATACACACTTAACACAATGTTTGCCTTGCCCTTATCATACAGTAGATGCATACAACTCTGCGCTCATGCCATGAGGCTTTTCTGGGTTTTAAAAGAGAAATCTTCCTAATAATAAGCATAAGTTACTATCTTGCAGGATAAATCCAGGATCTTTAATTTGTTGCAAATATTTCCTGCTGCTTTGTCGTTACAGTGGATGACACTGCCTGTCTCACCACCCAGAGACAGAGGCAACACAGAGCCTGTATTCAAGCTAATTCTGAATTCATTTGTTGTCACCTGGCCTGGATAAGATGAACAGGTAGGAGACAACAGTGACTGGTGAGCCAAAACCTTTTTCATCACAAAACCCACCATAGTGCTGACATGCACATGACTTCTGTAAAGTACTTCTCATAACAGTGCCTCTTGTCTGCAGTGCCATTTAAATGACACTTGAACCTCACTGCAAATATGCCAATTTAGAAATGAACTCTGTATCAATTACACTACTTTTGCACTGCTTAAAGAAATTGGGAGTGCTGGCCATATACTCTGATCAGGTATTTTCCTCTTTCACATTGTACCTCCAACAGCAGATACAGCAGCAAATCAGTTACTAATGCACAACCTCAAAATAATCTGGAATTTACCACCACAGTTACATTTCAAAATATAATCATCAGTTTCTGGAACTGTGCAGTTCCAGAATTCAACCCATATCAAGTTTAGACAGAGGAAAATTCATAGCCTGTTTCTTTCTTGGCTGTAAAGAAGTCAAAAATGAAGTGATAACTGTACTCAGGAGTGTGACTATAGTTTGTCAGTAGGTACCAAACCTATTCTGCTCGTAGGAAGGAAAGCCAAACACAACTCCCATGCAACCCCCACGCCCAACCCATCCTCTGATGCACTCAATTAGTAAGCAGAAGTACACAACAAATTCCAGTAAGTTTCTCATAATCTTTTCTAACATTTCTCAGCAATTTCTTTCCTCTTTTTCCCACCACCACAATAACATTTAACCTGCACTTAATGACAAGTACTGTGTCCACTGAAATTTCATCAAACTGTTTAACCATCCGTTAGTTAAAAACTTGCTGACTGCTACTGTTCCACAAGGGTTTTCTAGTATGGACAACCCCAAACTTTTGTTTTGTATTTTAGCATAAAACATGCTTTAAATGAGAAATTCTCAAATATAAGACATATATTTGCAGTGGCAGCCTCCACAGTACAAGTGACATTAACTTCTACTGATTTCAGTTGTTGCAAGGTGCTTGCTCACAGTAGCCAGGTTCACCTGGTAACTCACTGTCTTCCTGCCACTCCAGAAATCTGCATCCTCAGCCTCAGTTTTTAATTAAACTGCTCATGTAACACCAATGCTCTGATTCTGATGGAGACTCCTGGACACCACGCTAAATGCACTGACAGCAAAGCTGTTTCCATCCAACAGCCTTCACCACACAGTGTCCAGTTCATTTTGTGGATGTGAGATAATTATTTCAGAGAGCAGCTCTTGCTCCTGCACAAGCACCTAACCAAGCAATCAACCCCCTGCCAAACCCCCAGCCTCTGGCAGCACTGGCAGGTTCATTCCTCTGCACTCTGACAAGACAGCAGCAGTTGTTTGCAGGAAGGCTTATTTCTTATTTGCCACTTGAGTCCCACAGAAGTTTCCTACACTAAAATTCGTTAAATGAGAAAATGTGAATGAGATTTTTCCAAATTACTGAACTGTATGAAAATAACGAAACCTTAGATTAAGTTTTAAGCTCGCTACTAGAATATTCCATTAATTAAAGAAAATACCAGCTCAGCTATAATATCTCCCAGCTTTCCAGTAGCAGTTATTTCTCGTGCTACAGGAGAAGTATTTCATTTCAAGGATTTATTTTTTCCATAAAATTATCTTTTTACACTGATGCCAGCCTTAATAAAGCCAGCAGATATTAAAGTGTAAAACTATTGTTATTGCAGTGGTCTACAAGATTTATCTGGAGGCAATTTAACATAGCAGATAAAGCTTACTTCACTCAGTGGAATATTGAATTGTTAGTCTTGAACAAAACTACTCCCCAAAGAACCTTCTACTCAAATCTCAATAACAAGAATCTAATAAGCTACTGTCTTGTTTTTGCAACGCACAAGAGAATCCCTCAGATCCCAATCAGGATTTCTAGAAAAAATTGTTTAGTATTAACCCACAGACACAAAATACCTATAGACAACTACAGCTTTTGCCAAACACAAACTTCTGTGTTTCATTTTACAAATCTGGCCTGTTTTGTAGGTTGTGTCAGAAGTCTTCAGTTGTCTTCCTGAACTCCTCACCTCATGTGAGCTGCTTACAGTCCTCAGTGACCAGGTGGGAAGCCTGAGCCAGGAGCGAGCTCTCTTGTCCCACACCTCAATCTCAGAGGTACTAAATCTGCTGCCACAAATTCCTAACCTTTCCTTATCAGTGCATTCTCCATTGACACAAGGTATTTTCACACTATTTGCTTTGCCTCCTTCTCACTTGAAATGTGATGCCACAACTTATAGGTACTTCTCCCACCTGCAAAGGCCACCCATTTATTTACATGCCTCAGCTTTCCTACCTAAAAGTCATGTACCAAAGCTGTGAAGCAGTGAAGATCAGAGAGAGAAAGGTGTAGGGAGTCCCTGCTGCCCACCAAGGCAGGATGATGCTCACCAGCTCATTCTGCCACTCCTGTGGGGTTTCTGCAGGTGGCTGGGGCAGCACCCAGACCTGCTGTCCTCAGCTCAGGATTCCTCTGACTCCTGGGGATTTGGATTACCTACACCTGATTACTTCAGCCTTCTGCTGAACAGCTCTGCTGGAAAATCTAGACCTGAGCCACCTGTAAAGTGCTACAGCTCAAGAGCCAGGCTGAGCTGCAGCACCTTGTTCAAAGCAGCAACACTCAGCACACACAGCCCAGCTTCAAACTCTGTCAGGATTCAGCAACAGCAAAAGCCAGTCTGAGTTTGTTCCTTGTTCTGCTACAATGAAAGACTTCACACATGCATTCAGGGAAACACAAACACAGGCAAATTGTCTGGTTCCCAGCAAAACCACTCATCTACTTCAAAGAATTAAAAATGACTGAGTCATATTTACATGAGTATAAACAGAGAAGTGGGGCAAAAGAGGAGAGAGGAAGCAATAATCATCATGCTTGCTTCCCTAACACCAGCCAAGTTTCCTCACTGCACCAAAGAAACATATAAGAGGATCAAGAGAATGGAGAACAACAAGACACAGACTTATTTAACATGATATACTAGTGAAAAACAAAGTGAAAAGCTTCTTACCGGCATATTGTTTTTGTTATCAGGACAATTTTCATCCTTTTCCACTTGAATCTGTTCCCGACTTCCTGATTTTTTAAGGTTTTCAACTGGGTCTGTATCTTTAAATTCAGCTTCTGAACCCTTCATTGCATCAGTTTCATCTTTTATAGTAAGAATATCAGACATCCTCATTAGAAAAGGTTATTTTAAAATTCTACAAGAAATATGGAACCTTTAGGACAAAAAAAAAAGTGGATTATTGAGTAATTTAAAATTAGTTAAAAACCCCACACATACCTAAACAGCTACCCAAAATAAACATGATTTTGCTACAAAAAGGATCCCCCCCCACCCTCTGCTATGACACTTTTTCCTGTCTTGTATTAGAGGGAGTGATTTCTTTTTAACCACTTTTATCAGTGGCCTGTAACAGCAGACATCTAGACAAACAAGAATTAAGAGCTACACTGTTGGATAACATGCACAGATTTTTCCCTTCCACATTTTAAAAATGAACAGCTGGACATTCAGATACTCCAAATCAAACTAGGCTCCAACAGAAACAAGGGATGATTTTCTCAAAGGAAAAGAAAATTACATATAGATTTATTTTAAAAGGGTTGAAAGTAAATAGATGAATCATAATGCACTAAGTGTGCAAACATTCATAAATTTCATGAACTTTTAAAGTTTCCTTGTTGACAGGTAAGAACTGGACAAGTTCTGAATGCAAGAATTATCTTTCTTACAAACTGTAGCAAAACTAGTCTTAATAAAATTAAGCATTCTCTCAAAAGCAACAAAAAAGAAACAATTTGGAAATTAGGATAATAACTATGATCAGCAATTACAATTTATGATAATAACAACTTAAAATACTATATAAAGATAACTAATGATTAAACTCCAAATTTTCCATAGGAAATAAGAAACACAACTCTTTGTCATTACTCAGCTACAGTGCAAGATGTAAAACCAAGGATTTTCCATTTCCTAAAAGAAATAAAGATCTGAATGCCTAAAGTCCTTCATAAGAAACAAATAACAATCCAATAATGTTATGGAAAAGCTTAGTATTTGATTTAGTACCTGATATGTCCTAGAGTTTGGGGATTGTGGTCTCCCACAAAAATAAAATAGAATAATCCGAAGATCCTTTTCACAGTTGTCAGCCAAGATGTCAGTTGTGATGAACCATCTGGAATCTGGCAGGAGGAGTCCCATGTCCTTATCCCCAGTGTAGAGTCCTGGACAGAACTATTTTGTCTTGAATCAGCAAGAACATCCCTTTTGAAAGCCTGAAAATCAACAAAGGAAATGCATTATACTTTTATTTGCTGTGGGAGGGGAGATGGAACATGACATCTAAAAGCTTAAATAGTCATTTTAAGAAAAAAAACCAAAAAGAAAGAAGAAACCAGCATTTGTCATATCCATCCTGCTTGCATTATCAACCATCAGTAACAGTTTCATTGGACTTCCAAGACATTTCTGCATTACAAAGTTAACAAGTAGTCATAATAAACATTTTGTTGGCATTCCTGGAGAAACTCTGTTTCTATAAACAAGCAGGTATCTTTCCAAGGAGTCTGAAACATGCAGCCCAGCAGGTGTGGAGGAGTAACAGGCCAGGAAGGCTCACAAATCCCTGTCAGCAGAACAGCGTTTTTCTCTTTGTTGGAGTTATCATCTACGAGCACAAGCCATAAGCCATATTTTGGGCAACTGGAATTACAGAAGACAGCTTTACTTTATTCAACAAAATAACTGCCCTGGAATGAGGACTTACACATTTTTGCAAAACTGATAATTTTCCATCTTTCCTCTTGTTCAGATTTGAGAAATAAGTAGCAGCAGCACCCCCAAGGAAGCATTTGAAGCCAAAGCCAGAGCTCTAAGAGCAAAGCCAGTGTAGCCCTGAGAACACCTTTCAGTGCCCAGCTCCTCCCACGCTCCCTTGCAGGGGAGATTAAAGCCTGGCTACAACCACTTCTCCAGAGCTGAAGAAAAACAGTTTGTAAGAGATGAGATACTACAGACATATGGAGTACTAAAATTTGCTGCAAAGTATGGAAAAAAAAGATAAAAGATGGGCTGTGATTCAGGCCTGTAAGAGACCCTATTTACTGAATCTAATGGAGGGGAAAGGATTACAGATGAAAGAACAAATTGGAAATAAAAACATGCAAAAATGCAGCGAAGGATATCCAGCATTGTTTGGTTGTTGAGGTGGTTTTTCCAGATAATCCAGATGGTGATACAAGATTTATTAAGAAGTTCAGAACCTTTATTGTAAACAAAACTTGAACAGAGATGCTGTTTCACTTTGTTGACTGATATGTGATTTGTACAGTATTTAGATAAATGTTAAAAAATATTACAGGCTGAAACCAGCAAAAAACAAAACCCAAAACATTTATGTCCAGTTGGAAATATAATACTGCAAAGTAAGTGTAATTTAATTGCTACTCCCTACACAAGGCACAAACATAGTAATTGTAATCAACATCTCCAAGTTTTTCTTTAATTCTATCAAATACATCAACAGCTCCTGTCCCTTTGCAACACCATTTTAAAAAACAAGTATTGGCATACTCAGTTACTAAAACTCCTTCTGCAAACATACTTGCTTGCCTAGGTCAATCCAGGAAACTGATGCACTAAGAAAAGTTCTTATATTTCCTCTGACAAACTAAGAAAAAAAAATTAGTTTATAACTTGTTCTGAACAGATTTTCCCCTGCAGATAGATTTAAAGCCTGCAGATTTGGTGCTATGTATCCTACAGTCAGAGAGACAGAACTGAGGAAAAGCTGTGGAGTTCCAATTCACATGAAAAATATCTCAATTTTGGGTTCATAGAATGGAGCTATTTTGAGTCAACTGGAATCACCATATGTGCATCCATAAGTAAATGCCAAACTCTGTGCTTCACATTAGCAGCAAAACACACAGAATAGGAAATTGAATCTTTGCTTACCTGATTATTTTTTAATAACAGCAGCCATATCATTGAGATTGGTAATGCAACCTTGTGTTTGTGATCCACAGCTGTGAGTTCAAGTACTTGGATAACATTCTGTCCCTGAAGTTTCCTCTAATTCAGCAAATTTTCATAGCTGAGATAATCTGGTTCTAGTTTCTAAACTTGCACAGATTGGATTAAAAAAGATATAAAGAATTTTATGTGGGGGAACAAATCACAGCCCATCCTTATGAATCCCACCTCTTTCACCTCGCCATATAGCTGGATGTTAATTTCTTGTGTCCCATGTAGGACAGGAAAAAGGAAAAAAAAAAAAAAAAGAAGCAGGAAGGCAGTCCTTAGGAGCTGCTCTGTTCTTTGGAGAGAAAATAGGGTCTGGTATGCAAACTGATTAATTGACACCAAATCCCAACACTGCCTATAGACTAGATTGCAATACAGACCAACATAGTGTTTGCAGATTTTAAAAGGACAGACACAATGAGGTTCTGCCCTAAAATTATCCACAGTTGAAAGGACTGAATATTAGGGGCAGAGCATTAGCTGGGTTTGTAATTAAAAGTTCAAACAGCTCACAAAACATCTCATAAGAAAACTTACCAACTTTAGTATCTTTTATAGGTGAAAAAAACAAACACCTACTTTAGTAGACAGGAAGTAAAAGGATTTGCATGTAAGAGTGGAGGACAAAATGTCATACCTATGTTCTTCACCCTCAGGACTGCTGTCCCTATCTAAACACTCAGTATTGACATGTATGTTCTTCTCCATCATATTAGCAACATTATACCCCAGTAATCATCCTCAAGTCCAGTAATCCTCATTCTGACAAGTAGTCACCACTTTGTCTATGCAACTATTCTCCCTTTTCAGAGGGAAAAGTGTTATTATCAGCTGTGAGATGGATGTCCAGTACCACACAGGCATGAGCTTTTCAGTCAGCAGATCATAAAATTAGTCAATGCTGTGCTCTTACTGCTTTTTTCGCACAGCCTAAAGGATAAGTCATAAAAACCCCCAACTTATTAAACAAAGTCATTCCTGAGTTTTATGACGGCAGCCTCCTGAATCTTGATACATGAAAAACCACTGGGTGCCTCGTTTTGGGTTCTGACTTGAAAATCACCATATGTAAATCCACTAAATTGACTTGTAATGAGTAGAGATATTTCTGGCAATAGGATCTACTCAACTTAATCCAATTTCTCTAATAGGCATCAAGAGTTCCAGCTCCTTCTTGCTGGCAGTGTAGATGGAGATAGGAGGCTTTACTCTGCCCATGACAGAGGAAATCAATTTTTTTCTTTTAAAAAGAAGGTAAAAGACAGAATGTGGGGGTTTTTTCTTAATTAATGATATCATTGTTGTCAGAAGACTCCAGGAATGGCTGTCAAAATAACTTGTATCAATCAAATTCAGGGCAGGAAATTGGATTAGAAGGGTGGGGGTGAAAAAATCTACGTTCAACACACAAAGTGGACACACTGTCAGCGGAAAGGTAAAATGAAAACTTATTTCTTAAACAAGCTTCTGTTGACTGATATGTCAACAGAATTCCTGCAACCAACAAACACTGGCCTCTTCTCACAACTTCCACAGCAGCTTTGTGCAGCAACTCCCTCCATAGCTCAAGTAGAAGAACCAGTGGATGAATCCTACAAAGTCTGTGGGAAAAGTTTTGCCTTGCCCCTGGCATAACAGTGGTACAAATCTTTCTTGGATGTGAAATTGCTTTACTTTTTTTTGAGAAAAGTCAGGACTTTTCCTAGAAAAACTGGACATTTAAAGACTCATACAAGAGACTTGCCACAACAAGAGCTTTTTCCAGCTGTTTTTCACCTCAATTGTATAAACAAATATATATGAACATCATAACCTCAGAGTTCCTGTGACTATAACAAACACCAACTCTCCCCACCAACTGAAAACACCTAAAGTTATAAATGTTTCTTTGTTAGGATGAAAGAGGAAAATGTTTATGCCTTAAAGCAGAAAGGTACCAATCAAAATGATCTTAATAAAAACTATGGGTATAACTAAAAAAATTACTGCATCCATCTACTGCTTAATCCCTGAGGACCACTACCTACACACAGCTCTTGGTAACAATTAATTTTGGCAAATCAGACTGATGTCTCAGACACCCAAATCAAGGGAGAACTCACTGCTGCCATAAAGTGGAGCTCTTGCTTCTTCCTTCTGCTCCCTACAGCCTCTGCCCAAGGTCTCCAGGTGTGGTCCCACCTCCACCTCTCCACCAGCTCTGGTGTTTGCCGAACTTTTCCATGGTGTGGTTCCTTGAGAAGTGACCCAGAACCATGAAGCTCTTTGGCTGGGGCAGGTTCTGTTGGGCTGAGGAGCTATGGGGGTGCACAGGACATTTATGTGAGCCCTGGGCAGCAGGAACAGAGCCCCAGGAGGAACAGCAGCAGCTGTACAGCTCTTTCTGCAGGGGTCACTTACAGCTCTGCCCCAGTAGTTCCAATGAAGATACAAACAGCACCAGCCCAACTCAACTAAAGCTATGAGAAGGTGCAGATTCATGATATTATCTAGTAACAGAGCCTGTAGATGAATCCTGAGACAAAAAGTGGACAACCTGACCAACATGTATATTTGGAACAAATTAGTCCTTCCTGGGAAACTTTTGTTGAGACAGAGGTGGGAAAAGGACTGAAGGAAAGTGCCTGAGGTGATAAAGGACAGGAAAGGAGAAAAAACAAACAAAAGCAACCCCACACAACCTTGAAAATCCTGACTTGGAGAGCAAGGGAGGATTCCAGAGGGAGCAACAATTCTCCTGCCCACAAACAGACCAGGCTGTGCTCACGGATGATCCAGGCTGTGCTCATGGATGATCCACGAGCCATAAGCCAGGGACTGCAACCAAAATTTTGCTCTCCCTCATAACTAGAGCCTCAGTGGCCCAGGCTGTTAAAATGTACCACACAGCATCTGTAAAAATATAGCAGCTGATATTAAGATTCCCATTAATTTAACAGAAAATTCAAAGCAGCTTTGTACAATTATCAGAAATATAAACTGAAATTACGCAGAGGCAGCTGTTCCCTTTTTCCAGAAAAGCCAACACACACCTGCTTTCTGCATGTTATCTTATGTCTAAAGTTTGAGACCCATAAAGTAACCAACTAGGGAGCAAAGAGTCCTGGCCTGCCTACTGAACTATGATATTGTGCAGGTCTGGTCTTAATTATAACAACTATTAGAAACAAACAAATGAGAAATTGGTCCACTTTTGAAGCACGAATCAATATGATTCCCTAGTCTTGTTTACTGGTTAATTCTACACAAGTGAATCCATGCTGCAGTGATTTAAATACACTTAAATAAAAGATTTATGCTTTTCTTGATGATGCTATTTACACAGATTTTAAAGTTCTATATTAATCAGTTAACAACTAAATGCTATTTACTCCATTAGCACTAGAAGATACTTCTTACTTGATTCAATTTACCAAGCTACTTAGTAATCAGATTATCAAGGAAAGAGTATGATAAATCACAATACAGAAGCATAACATGCAGTTATTCTACCTCTTCCAAAATTAATTAGGGACTGAATGCATCTCACTGTCTGTGCAAGTTATGTCCTACTACCAAGTGTAGACATCATTAAAACATTAACTGAACAGAAATAGCACCAAATGCACCAGAAGACATTTGCAGACAAATGTCTTTCTCAATAAAGTTTCCTCCAATTTGGGAGGAAAATCCCACAACTGTGAACCAAATAAAAGGCTCTCCCAGGTTTGCTCTGGTTCATCTTGCTGCAATTTTACAAAAGTGATCTGCTCTCCTATTTACTGTCCTGCCCCTCTGTCAGAGGTGCTGCTCCAGCAGCAGAGCACAGGTTCACACTCCCTCCCTCCAGCTGGGCCCTGAGCTGCCAGGGACCGTCACTGGTGGCACCCCTGGGACCAAGGCACCACCACCCTGCCTCCCCTCGCTGGCTGCTGCACAGCTAACAGCCTGCAGAGAGGAAGGAAAGGCAAAGACGGCCTTAAAGCACCAGAATATACCTGCCAGACATCCATTCCAGACCTACACACACCTCAGCACACAGGGTATTATTTGGACAACAATAATGCTGAACATCAGAAACAAAAACTGAAACTTGCTCCCAGTCTTCTTATACACCTCCTTTACTGGGACATTTTGCATGCTATAACCTCTCAAGCACTTTTAAAGAGCAATATAGTGCCCTTCTTTTTCACACTCAGGGCCTAAGATAGGACACTTCCACTGCTCATAAGACAGTTGACAGGCTTCTAAAGAGGACACCTTTCACAGGAATAGGCATGTGAGAAGCCAAGGTGTATTATTAGCAACTATCCTTCCCCCTCCTTTTATATTTTAAATTCTGAGCAATACTCTAAGGCTCTTTAATCCTGCCTCACCTTCTCCTGTGAGTTCACTCTTGAATGCAATAGAAACACTGAGCTGACAGTGACAAAGAATAACAAGATAATTCCTTCAGGAATGTAGTTGCATAAATGAGAATAAGATATTAACAACAAGCAAGTCTAGAGCAGTCTTTTATTCTACATATTGATAGGAAACTACAGTATTCAAATACTTGTGGAGATCAGGAGTTTGTTGTCATTTGTTATCCATAAACTCAAAAAATAAATCTTGAAATGTACCCTGAAAAAACTCTGCCACTACACAATGCTTCTTCAGAGTACTCTAGTCCCCAGGAGGGTCAGCTGTTCCATTCTGCACAAAGCATTCTCCTGTCAGTTTCCTTCTTGCACTTCACTTTGGACTTTTAGGATACAAACCATCAGAGCCAAGTACATCAAAGGAAGTAAACACCTTTGGTTTCCTCCCGGAAAATGAAACAGTTCTCTGGATGTAGCTCCT
The DNA here is from genome assembly GCF_020740725.1 of Corvus hawaiiensis. Classification (NCBI taxonomy): domain Eukaryota; kingdom Metazoa; phylum Chordata; class Aves; order Passeriformes; family Corvidae; genus Corvus; species Corvus hawaiiensis. The sequence continues at coordinate 34,295,614 of NC_063219.1, read as the reverse complement.
GCTACAGTGCAACATGACAAAGGGGTCTTGTAAGGTGCTTCCAGCTTGCTATTAAATCTGGCAGACTACAGGCACTGTTCTTTTAACCATTTAGAAAAAGAAAAGGTTGGGCATACTAGGATACTACCTAAGGAAAAAAAAAATCCCACTACAATCCTTGTTTTGACTAGAGGAGCTACCCAACATGAAGCACAATGAAAGTCCAAGTTGCTGGGTTTCTGATGAAATGACAGTTCTAGCATTGAACAATCTGTAGTGGATGAAAACCAACCTGGCTAACATTCACACAGTGTTATTATAAAACAGCTCTGTGGCTAGGCCACCCTCATTAAGGGAACCAAAATAGTCTTAAATGGTTCATATACTATTTAAAGTTGTAGCTCCATTAGGATCTATTCTCACTCTTTTTTTCACAGCTTTAGAGAGAGAAGGAAAAAAAAAAAATTCCCAGACAGACTTCAGAACAGTTCACTAAACTCTATTTTTATATAATTGTCTCCTGGCAAGCATCTGCACAGGGCAACATACGTTGGCAGACAAAAGCCATTTCAGCTTGAAAACTATTAGAGCATTAACCTTTCCAAAATGCCATACCTCAGAGAGAGCAAAGCAGTAGGTTAGTGGAAAATCCATCTGTTGAACGGCTAAGCCTCTCCTCCCCCAAAAGAACACGCCTGTCCAAAGGCATGAGAAAAGAACTATTTAGAAATGCTTATGAAATACAGCATGACATATCTTTAGCTTTTGCTAGCATAGTTCTGTTGGCTTGGGAGGGCAAAAATGAATGCCCTTCTCACATGACATTGCTGTACCAGCAAAAGCTCTGTAGAAACAACTATGCTGACGAAGATTTTGGTGGCTTAGCTTTCATCATTCAGGAAAACCCAACTGACAGCAGAAAAACTCCTCCTGGCTCTTGAGCTGTGTCTAGGGCTGACATTCAGAAAATTGTGTCCATGTGCCCACACCAGCACCCACCCACAACTTCCAGCCATTTTATCCTACAAGCAATCCCCGAATCCGCCCTTCCTATCCTCATGTTGCTCATATTGCATGGTCACCCATCATTCTTTATCAGCTCCTTTTGACATCTTGCATATTTTTTCCCCACAAATTTTTTGCTCACTTTTAACTATACCTTTAGAAAGCTTCCAACAGTTCCAGGAGATGCACACTGTAATACCACATAGCACAAAAGTCTGCATCACCATATAATCTGTTTAATATTTATCTGTATGTAACCTATTTAATACCTTTAAGTCACACAGTCAGCCAGATCACGGGCCCAGACCCAAAGTATCTACCTGTTTTCAACTATCAAAAAACAATAGTTGCCCTATTCAAAACAATCCTTAAAAACTGAAGAAGAATCATCTGTTATTACATCATTCTCTGAAGCCTCATTTCTAGTGTTAAGGTCTTAAAATGGAATAAGAAGAGTAACAATATGCTTTTTTTGTGTCAATTGGAAATCAATAGTTTGGGAAAAAATAATTGGTTCTCTCTTTATAAGGCTGTCGATGCTTGCTAAAGGTCAGAGGTTTTATAGCACAATAAAGTATAAGTACAGCCTGAGCTGTTTACAGTTGCCTTAAAAGAACTTTAAATAAAAAAAATCAGAAACTTGTTTTGTATTACCCAACTGCAAACTAACCAAAGGTATCTTCAATAATCTTTTAAGCTCGGCATTGATTAATTTTGGTATATTAGAAACAGGACAGAAGTAAGAGAACATAAATATTTTAAGTTCATTGTAAAAAAATTACCTTGCTACTCAAAACACTTCATAGAAAACGTGAGATCAAATAAAGTCATGCCATCTACAAGTCCCCAGATGATAGAGTAGCGAACTAAAACCTCAAAATAGTCAGATTGATTTTTTTCCCCCCAGTTATTTTAGGCAAATGAACTGAAGCATTGCCTGTGACTATTTCCAGTAGAGATCCTCCAAATAGCAGCTTTCTTAAAAGATACAAATCTCCATTTCATTTAGAAAACAGCCATCCAGAACTGCACACAGCAGCTAACAATTTTCTGTACATAAATCAGGTTTCATTCTTAGAATATCTTAGTTAACATTTGTCCATCATATTTCCATCAGTAACATGAAAAAGTGTCTCTAAAACTGACACAAATTTCCACAGAGGGTGGTAGGAACAGACTCCTGCAGTTACCAGGCCAGGTTAAAGATTCTGCTTAGGGCCCTAAAATACTCAAGATTATGCAAAGGATTTAGTTTTCAAAAAAGTTAAGAAGCAAAAGCTTCAACTCTTTAACCCTTTCTTTCCATCTTATAACAAAATTCACTAACTTGGTAAATTACTGTACCATTATGGTCTTTCCCTGCATAAAATAAAGACAAAAATCACCAAAGCAAGAGAAACATGACAAAACTTTCCCTGGAGCACTATCAATACTCTCACCTATGTCCTGTTGCCATAGCTTCACAAACACCACACCAATCACCACCATACACACAAACATCTTTTGGCTGCTTCAAAATCTGGTGATGACAAACATCATGTAAAAACATCAGAATATCAAAACTGTCTTCCTTACAAGCTTTAATCCTCTAGCAGTGTATTTTTGCTTAGATTCTAACAAAGCCACAGCAGGTCTGATGTCAGCAGTTCTGATAATGCAGAAACTTGATAAAAATTAAATGACTGATCTTCATGGAATCAAATGCAATCAATTTAACAGCCATCCAAAATTACTTGTTATCTCAACAAAAATACATTTGGTCCACAACACAAGACAGTCATCAACATCCTGCACGGGAAGAAAAGAAACATTTTCACATAGCCTACTATAAATACTGTTGCTGTTTTGGTTTGAAACCTATTTTTCAGTTCAAAACTTATCTTTATATAAAAAAATTAAGCTTACTTGTAGTTCCTCGTTGGAATGGAGATAACAGTAACACTTTAAAAAATGCACTATAAAAAAAATTTAGGCATCTCCCCCATTTCTGCTACCTTGGGAAATTGTTTTAGCAGAGATATTTATAACGGTTTTCCAATCACAGCACAAATAAAATACCCAGTAAACAAAAATTAACAAGAATGCTATTATCAAATGAGGAGATATAAGAAAAAAATATTTTTCAAGTCAATGTTTAAAGAAGGAAGAGATTTAGGGATGCTAATGATCTCTGCTAATTGATTAGGCCTAGGACGGCTTTTGTGGAAAAAGGGAAACCAAACGAAAACTACAATTTGTCTTGAGGCCTTTCATTCTTCTCCTCTCCGACAGCGTTTTCGATGCCCTATTCCAGGATTCACATACCTGCATGCTATCGGCATTTTGCTCCATTATTCAGCCCCCGGGGCCGTGCTCTCCATCCCCCCCGGTCAAGGCTCAGCGTGCGCCCGTGGAGCGGCCGCCGGCGGCTGCGGCGGCGCTGCCCGAAGCTCGGAGACAATGGGAAGCCACAGCTGGGAGCCGCGCTGGCACTGGCACTGTCACCCAGCACCGCCACCCAGGGAGCTCCTCCTCGGCAATTCACAACCTCCCGAAGCTCTCCGGGTGCTAGAAGATGGCTGGACAGATTTTAATCACTTTCTCCATTAATAGTCAGACTACTCTAAAATGAAAGTTTTTACACTACACTGCGAGAATTTTGATGTGACAAAGAAGCAGGACAAAACCCTTCGTACTGTAAAGATATTAATTTCCTCTCGAGACAGTTTTATTTCTTCACTTTGGCATTGTGAACACAACACAAAAAGTCATCAGTAAGTTAGTCCACAGTGCCAGCAGATAAACACACTTGTCACTGGCAGTATGAATGCTATGATAATTTTCTGGACTGGCACACAACCACTATCAGAAACCAAATATGGAAGAAAAACGTCTTCTAAACAGAGGGGTAAAACAAAGCCAGTTATATGATAATTATCGTACTTCCAAAAGCAGTGCCCAGACGAGGAGTCTGCAGTTCTGTTGCTTGTGAGAAACCTCTATCCCTACCCAGCTGCAGCATCACCCCCGTGCTCAGCAGCACTGCTGCACACTGATAATCATAATCCCCTTTCTGGACTCTCCTGAGACCTCTCAGAGGGATCCTGCACACCAAGTTAGGCTGCAAGGAGAATGGGGCAGTATTTTTAATCTGCAGGCTCCAGAGAGGGGAATTACAATCTTGGGAGGCTGCAATTCCTGACAAACAGGAGATCAGTATCCCATATATTTAAGTGACAAGATTAAAAAACATGTATATAGACACACTAATTTCTACAATGTAACAAACATAGGAAATAAAAAATCTGTAACAACCATGGGAAGATTTAGACCTGTCACAGACTGCAGCAGTCTCAGTATTAAAATAGATTTTTATAAATATAAAATATAAATATGTATCATATATAAGTATATAAAAACTTCTTTTGATATCAAGACTGCTGCAGTTTGTAACAGATCCCAATCTTTCTATACTTGCTATTCTCTTCTTCTGCCACCTCTGTACTCCATACTTCACTCCTTCTGCCCACACATGGCAGTGTCACACACTCCACACATCTTGGCTGTCATTCTTGACCAGCAAGATCATATGGGGGGGAAAAAAGTCAATCTTTTTGATTTAGCTGAAGACAGCAGCTCTTGGAATTCCTGTTTTTCTCTTGTGCACTGAGTTCAGTGTAACTGCTGGCTATGCCCCTCCTCTACACACCAGTTCCCACCTCAGCACACACCCCCACCATCCCAAACTCAAGGAAAATAACACACAAAAGGCATAATTACGGGGGGCCCTTGCTATTTTTGCAGAGGTTCCAGCTGGTCTGCAATGGGAGCATTATTTCTCACGGAAAAGGCTTCCTCAGCAGGATGCTAGACAAGAAAATTACTTTTATTTTCCTAATTGTATAATGACTTCCAAAGAGGTGATCACCTATGTGCACAAGCCATTCATTGCAGGGTCCATACTCTGAATGCTGCCAAAGAGAATAGTTTTCAGTTTCTGAACACATTATACAGATTACATTAATGTCAGAATAATCTTCTAAGCAGTCTCCTCACACCACACTAGAAAAAATGTGTCTGTGTGCATGTCTAGCTACACTGTTATAATCAGATTTGGTATTCACATACACCATGGCAGAGCACCTAAGACTGTTTTTATAATCAATAAGATCAGCAACAAGATGAAGTTAGCCCCAAACAGGAAACAAAGTAGTACCCAATGGAGAAAGAACCGAGCAATGAACTATTGTTATACTCTGCACTGCTCCTTGGAACATTTTTGCTAATTTTTCTAGAACGCTCACACCCACACATTATAAAGAGTTGGGCCTTCTCTAAGTCCTATCCTGGAGACTCATCCTACAGGAGAGGAAATATGGGTCTGGGTTTACTTTCTAATAAGCAAAACCTTTTTATCCCCTACACACATGTATTGGTCTGCTCTATGTGATGGATTAAAAATTGGAATAGCATTCATTACCTGAAATGTTCCTGTATGAGAAATGTACTTTATAAATGCCCATATGATGTTGTGCATTCAGCTCTATGACTGCCTTTATACAAAGATCATGCCATGTGCAAATGAACATAGGCATAACATGTTAACATATGTGAAACAGGGTAATCATTTGAATGAAATATCATAAAAATAATGCTGTAATTTCCCCCTTAAATTAGTCATGATACATCATCAATATGCTTAAGAGCAGTAAAAACTTATATCCTGGAAACAGGAGTTGGAGCACTCAGGGCTAGTTTACAACTGCAACCCTGACTTAGCTGACTAAGTTAACTAAAAACATGTAAATTGTATCTCTATTACCAAACACACACAATTACATTTGCTGAAATACCATCTAAGAATAGGCATCATAAGCTTAGAAACAGATAAGCAAATAAAAAGTTTCAATTAAATTTAAATTTCAAAGCCACACCACAGATCAAACATACAAGACAGGTATTCAAGAGATAAATGAGAAACAGTCTAGAAAGCAATCAGGCGCTTGCCAAAGGAGAAAGGATTCTAGACCCAAGAAAAAAAGTGAAGATACGCAACACCACCTCTCCAAAACCATTTTCCTGACAATACCCTCTGTCATAGTTGTACTTAAAACTGCAGTATGAATAAGTGATGGAAATTAATCTTTATTTTTTTAAACTCCTAACAAACTTACACAACTCAGTAAGAGGCAAAAGGGCACCATCAAGTGTCTGCAAACCAGCGTCTGACTCAGAGTAGGAAAGACTGGACTGTCCTGAAAGAAATTTTCTTTAAAACTTGAAAAGGAGTATTGACACAGAGACAGAAATCCAAACTGTTAAAAGGGCTCTGCTACATAGGATATACTTGGGAAGCAGATGTTCCCAGCTCTGCAATATCCAGACACTTGAGGCACAAGGACCCTATTCCCCCAAAACCACTCCCAGCAAGACTTACAGGACTGAAAAGGCAGGACACAAACTCCTGGAGAAGGACACACACACTGAAATGTTCTAACTAACAACAGCCTTTCCTTTTAGAAGAAAAAAAAAGGTGAGAAAGAAAATTAGTTCTTTGAAGATTCATAAAGAACAAGATAAAAAGCAAGCCTCTGGAACCAACCAGAAGACATTTTAAAAAGTTTGAGACATTAAAAGCTTAAAAAATGCTAGAATGGGTATTTCAACTTCTTATCCCAATTCCAAAATGAAGTTTATCTATAAACCTAAAGGAAATAGAGCAGCTTTTCTTGGTTATGTGAGAAAGGGAGACATTTACAGAGTTTGTCCAATTTATATGAACTTAACAGAAGCATCATGTGAAACCATATCCTGACTATTCCAAGTTCCATCCACTTGACTGATTTTGAGTTTGTCTCTTCTGAACTGCTAGTAACTCTAACATTTGATTGAACAGAAATATATTCATCTATACCCTTAGAGAAATTGTCTAACTCCAGATTGGTCATGAATGCCTATTCTGTATTTAGTTCATATCATCTCCCTGTAAAAACCTCTCACTTCCAAGAAAGCAGAAACATGCACTGCAATTTCATTCCTTTGCACCATAAACACAGCTTAGACAGCATAGTGATGAAGCTGAAATAAACATCTTTCTCTGGTGGTTTTATTTTTCTTCTAGGAAATAAAATACATCCTCACTCTTACTAGTATAAATGAAACAATTTTACTGCTGTTTAGATACTAGTCACCATTTAGCCATGGTTACTGGATGATGATAAAGTGTTGTCCAAGTCTAAATACAGGAGACTTCAAGCTAAATCCTGAAATATAAACAATGCCCAAACACTGACTGTGCAAAGCCAGTCTTAAAGACTAAATGCAATTACTTTTCAAATATGTTCTGGACAATGGATACCAAATGGGTGAGTATCTGTCTGGTGGATCTGTTTGTAGGGCTGATTGCTGATCAAAGATTAACTTACTGTTAATTAAAAAGTCTAGAGTAACAGTACAAAAGCAAGATGAAAAAAATATTTCTAGGATTCACAGAATTCAGTATTAAAGATTGCTCTACGAGTACTCATTATAGCAATCTATTGAAAAATACCAAATGTATCTCTGAGTGTAAGTAAACTTTTGGTGTTAGCTGGAGTAAAAAATTCTGAATAATTAAATAGGAGTAACATTCACATGACCACACTTTAAAAAGGATAAAACGACCAATCAAATCTGGCATCTCTCAAAGTTCATAAAAAATTTGGGATCAATTAAAGAAACCAAAAGATATATTCTGTCCAATTCTTCACCTCTTGAACAAGGCAACTCTACTCCCCTTCTTACTTAAGCAGTGAGAACGACTTAAGAAAAAGCAAATTCTAGTAGAAAATGAACCTAGAGTATTGAGGTAGCCATTGATTCCATTAGCTATGGTCTTTAAAGTCATGCTTAGTGAAGCAAAAAACAACGCCCACGCCACCAAACCTTTTCCTCTAGAAAGCACATTAGAACACATTTAAAAAACCTGTATTTCTAATTTTCTGTGTGCTAGATAATTGTGTTCATACAATTTCTTTCCACAAGAAAAGGAAATGTTACCAGTAGACGCTCTGGCCTATCTCCATAATTTGAAGTAAGAACCATTCAGATTATATTCAACCACAGACTGATTTTTCACATCTTCAGAAAACATTGCTGCTTAATAAATGAAAACCAAAGTATTGCTTCTGCAGTTTAAGCAAACAACTGAGTAATGGCTCATGCTAAACCAAGGAGTGAGTATATTACAGAGCAAGACTAAAGATCAGTTACTTGGTTTTGTCAGGTGTTTTATCACTGTAATTTCTGTCCTTCCACCCTCACTTGTTCCTATTACTAACTATTCTCATTCACTCTTCCTTCTAAAAACTGGGTGTATAACCCTTTCAAGAACCTTCACATTTTCTCTACAATCTAACTTACTTTGTTGTTAACAAAAGTAAAAGAAAATGAAGGGATTATAAGTTTAGTCTCAAGATGATAAATTCATGCACACCTAACGAACACACCATGTCTGGTTTTGCATTCATATCTTGATATTAACTTCTTCCTGAACTGCAGTTTAAATTCAAACTCTTCTAGACCTTCTGTTTTATACAGTCTCATCTAAATGCCAGGCATTAGATAAGCAGAGTATTAAGCTACTCACAGGTTGGAGTTTAAGGTCATCCTCACTGTCTGAAAGCAAAAGCTGTAATATACTCTCACCCACATGAGGTTCATTGTGTTTTGGTTTTTTAATGAAAAAGCAACTGTTTGAACACAAAATAATATCCCTGAAAAATTTCCTCTGAGCTTCTCCATAAGTGATCCCATAAGTGGACTGACATAGTGGGCCAGGCATATGTAGGTTCCACATGCTGAACAGGAATTCTTTAAAACCACAGGATCTGCCTTAGGAGCAACAGTCAGAACAAACTTGTGTTGTCTCACTGGACGTATTTTTTTCATTTTCCTTCCAATATTTATTCCCCCGTAACAAAACCTGATCTTCATAAAGTTTATGATATGCAAATACTCCTTTGGAATATACTGATTTTGAAGCCATGTTGTCCAAAACCCATGAGCAATTCCTATGGATCTGTCACACTTGGCAGGGGATGGGAAAGTTGAGGGGGTGTGAAATCAACTCCGTTTCTGGTACAGACACTATAAAGCAACCAAAAAAAGCAAAAGGTTTGTCTATCCCAGGAAAAAATGACCAGTAGTTTTGTGAACACAAAAATGAGAACAGAGAACTGTAAGAACCTGTTTATACTAAACCAGGGTTATTTTCTGCAAAGGGACAGCTGAAATACAAGTTCCCAAATAATAAAGTCTACCCCCGAAATAACAAAAACTCAAACTCACGTTTACAAAATTCCATGTTTGGGTAGCACAACAAATTGTGTTATCATCCCAAAAATTCTAAACAATTAGAGCATGGGAACAGGGCTTCAGTGCCAGGTGCTTAAAAGCAAGAAAAGAGGAGAGGAGACTTCAATTTAAATAATGGTGAGCAATTAATTCAGTTGTAATCCCACATTTCAATTCCAATCCTCAAGCACCTCAGAGGCAAAAGACTAAGGAACACACTGGTTTAAACCAAGGGAGATGTGACAGTCTTAACAAATCTGTATTTTTCAAATGAAGTTGGACTACAGCTTGCCAATTTACCAGAAGTCTTCATTATTCTCTGGAACTCTGAATCTGAAAATTACAACAGGTCAAGAGATAAGAGATAAGGCAGATTTTCTCAGAGCAGGTATGTCTTATCTTCCACCCACATTGGAGGGAATGAGAGTAACTGCAGGGTTGAACCAAACAAGTGGCAGTGCAGCAGGGAAGCAGGATCTGAATACATGGAACAGAGGGAAGCTTTTCCCTTGCTTCATGACCAGAGAAGGGATTTGAAAAGAAGGGTATTTTTAATGTTGTTTTTCAATTAATTTTTGTCTCTGGGAAAAATAAAACCCAGCTTATCGGTTTTCCTCCTCAATTTTGTTCTAAAAGTAAATCTTCTGAGATAAATATGATCAACCTAAAGCAGTAAGTGCCGCAGTTGAGACTTGTGTTAGCTGTGGCATTAGCACTTTCAAGGACTTTGTTAACACCACCCTTACACCCTTAGTCCTGCCCCAAATTCGGCTAATGGCAACTTCATAAGCACCATCTTTTTAAATCCCAAAGTGCTTAAGGTTAAACAAGATCTGACTTTTAATGTAGAATTCAGCAGGGGGAAGGAGAAAGGAGAGAGGAGGGAGAGGGGAGGAGAGAGGTGGGAGGAAAGAGAGAGAGGAGCTCCTAAGAACACTACAAGTCAACATGAGATTTTGCACTTTCTTGCATATCTGTACAGCCAAGCATCTCTACTCAGATGATATAATGGCATCATCAGACCCTAAAGGGACTTTAAACAAAATCAGCATCATATTTAATTATCTATGACTAGTTAGGGAAAAAAAAAGAGAAGATAATAATTTTCAATTAATGTCACATAAAAGGAAATCATTATTTTTTAAACAGTTAGGGCTGGGACCTGGAGTTGTCACTTGAGATGCAGCCTGCAACAATACAGGTTGGCTAGTGGGCTTTGCTAGATAAACAAAAGCTTTTTCATAGATGCAACACTAATTTTCAGAATGTTGCTAGGGCAACAGCAGACTGTAACAAGAATTTCTGAATAACGAGCAGGTGGCAATATACAAAGATCTTAGATTCCTGACTAAATTATTTATATGCAATCCGGAACAGTGAGATTTTGAAAAGCAATAGCCTTATTCCACCACCACAAATGGAAATACCCTGTCTAGAACATTTATTAGAATTCTAGACATGTATCTTGTTTTTGCTTTTACCATGATATGTAAAGCAAGATCACTAGTCTCACACCTCCAGCATAAAGAAGCAAAACCAGTTATTTTGCATAAAATACACAATGTAAAAAAATAGTTTTTCTAAGCCAAAGCCAAATCTAACTTTCTACCCAAGATTCTCCTTGTACAGATTCAATAATTCCAGAGGGACAGGAACAAATCCTGGCAATTATGAAGTAAGGACCAGACTAACAAAAGAGAACTGGACATGCTTTATCCATCATGCACATCCATAGCAGGAATTTTGCCAGATGTAAAATGTTATGGGAGGAAGCCTTATGGGCAGTCTAGAGTCTACACTTGAAAAGCAATGGCAGCAAGATTTGGCAAAATTTTTGGTAATTTATAACTTTCAACTCTGCTAAGTCATTATACTACTAACAAATTCCATCATGTGGCTTTCCAAGTTTCTGATTAGCTGGTCAGCAAAGGCCTGGCTATCTGGACAAGGCCAGCTGTAACATTATTGTTTTGCTGAATATGACAGAAAATAACTATTTTAACTTATTCTAAGACTGAACTGTTTCTCCCTGTGAGTTCACTAAGACACTGTAATATATGCAAAAATCACAAACCTGATCTACCTTTAAGGCTTTTTGTTGAAGGTCTCTGTTTTAAATACCAAAAAATAGTACAATCTGTAGTTATTTTCACCAAAGTTCCCAGTTTTCAGAGATTACCAGAGTCCATGTATTGAGATATAAATTCACATGCCACAAGATAACTGTAAATGGATGTTCATTCATAAACTACAGAGCTCTTTTACAAGTAGCTGACATTATCAGAAAAACTTTCCAAAACACAGTAGAAGATGGATAATCTAATTACTTTATTATATTTGATTGATAAATACTCCTAATTCTCCATTAAGCCACTCACAAGAAAGACATCAAGGTGTTGGTGTGTGCCCAGAGAAGGAACAGAGCTGGGGAGGGTCTGGAGCACAAGTCCTGTGAGCAGTGGCTGAGGGAGCTGGGGGTGTTCAGCCTGGAGGAGGCTCAGGAGAGGCCTCATCACCCTATAAATCCCTAACAGAAAGCTGTGGTATGGTAGGGGTCAGTCTCTTCTCCCAAGTAACAAGACCCAGGACAAGAGGAAATGGCCTCAAGCTGCTGGGGAGGTTTAGGACAGATACCAGGAAAAACTTCTTCATGGAAAGTGTCAAGAACTGGAACAGCCTTCCTGTGGAAGTGATAGAGACACCACCTCTGGAAATACTTAAAAGATGTGCAGATGTGGCACTTGGAGCCATGGTTTAGTGGTGGGCTTGGCAGTGCTGAGGGAACTTTACGATCTTAGAGGTCTTTTCCAACCTAAATGATTCCATGATTCTGTTATTTACTGTATGCAATTGTTTCAGTTTATCTGATTTCAAACTAATGTGCATTAATTTGAGGACAAGACGTGAACAAGCCACACATCAAATTGTGTTGTCATCATGTGTGACAGCTGTACAGGCCTGAACGCCCCACAGACATCTAGAACGAGGTTTTAAACTGAAGTTCATCCAGTGAGATTTCACAGTTTTACACCTGGTCAAGTTTTACCAGCAAAGTCTTCCATGTCAGCAAAGCTTCTTGAGTGAGGTTATAGCTAAAGTGATTCCAGAAGAATGTCCAGTGGAGACAGCCTAACTCACAGAAGATTAAAGTATTAGATTCTTACAGCTGGTCTTCTTGCATTGTTTATAAATGAGCTTCTGTCCTCCCCAGCAGCTTCAGTCTACACAGATTTAACAACCAGGGCTGAGCAGTTCCCTGCATTGCAGTTGAATTCTGTAAATTCCTTTGTTCCACTTTCTGGTCAGAGAGACGTAAGAACACAATTGCCTCACTAATATGATGCCTCATGGAACAGCTGCTTAAGCATGATTTTAGATCTCAAAACTGAGGATCCTGGCAACAAGGCAAAGTAGAGTAAAATGAGCATCTTGCTACTTCCTTATGAACACTTCTGAAAGCACATTCATCATCATCATCAGATCAGCAGCTTAATTGCTGGGACACAGGCAAATGGGAGACAGAGAACTGATTCCTCCTCAGGCAGCATCACATTCTGCTACCACGGAACTCATGCCTTGCAAAGATATTTCATCTTCTTAAGCAGCAGGATGGTCAGTCAAGCAAGCAATGCTAACACTTACTCTAAGTACCAATTGCTGCGATGGCACAGGTTCCTTTCTCATGGTGTGATCACTGAAACAAGAAACTTACCTGAACCAAACACTGTATCTCTCCTTGGGGGGGGGGGGGGGGGGGGGAGGAGGGGGGAGAAGAAACAAACTTAATCAAAATTTGTTTTACAGTATGATGGATTTTTTTTTTTTAAATTTAAGAAAAGTATAAACGTAGGACAAATACTGCCATCACTAAGTTTATATTCTTGAGGATTTTTGTATCTCAAAGTTTAGATGAGAAACTAATGCAGTACATTAGAACTTAGTAAATTTGAGAAGCTTTCTGGAAAACTGGTTTTTGGACAAGTATAAAGGCATGAGAAAATTAAAAAATAAGCACCATTGTTTCCTTCAAAAATACTTCAAAGGCTACAGGTCTGAGCAAGTGCAAATGTGACAGGAGAAAAAATGCAAATTCCAGATGCACTGTTCCCGAGCTGAACACAGGCACTAACACCCAATTCTGGCGGCAGAGAGGTTTTGAAAGCTTAAAAGAACAGGAAAGAAAATCTTTCTGGAAATCAGATTTTTCACATTTGAAGGGTGTTCGTTTACAACCTGTATTATGGTTTGCCTAACATATTCTGGAAGTGTGAGCAGACCGGAAGGTCAGGGCTACAGCCTTTCTCTGTGGGACCAAAGATGGGGTAAGGAAAGGAGATGGTTTAAAGAGACAGCAAATTTTAACACTGCTCTACTACTGAACAAGAATCTTATTAATGTAGTCAGAATATTTAAGCAAAGGATTATTAATAGAATATATATTAATAATTATTAGAATCCTGCATTTCTCTGACCAAAAGGCTTTACTTTATAGGCAATTCAGGATAGGAACTTTGACATAGTCTTAGGCTACAACAATCCAGGGATTGAGGATAATCAGGCTGTCCTTGACATATCATTTCCTTATAAAGACATACAACACACAGTTATATTATAATTTATTGACATGTTTTAATACATATTATGTAGCATTTAACAAGGTTATGCGTGTAAGGAATCATCTGTAAAATACCTATGGAACTTGATCTCCCTAAGGCACAGGGAAAAGAAGCTGGGAAAGGAAGAAAGCCCTTTAATATGAATAACCACAAATTTAGCTGGAAGAATAAATGCAGAGGAAGGGAAAAAAACCCACAACAACCAAACAACAACTCAGAAACAGACAAAACCAAAAATAAAATCCACTCCCAAATACACTGACCAACCAAAAGGTAAGCCTTGGAAGTCAGAAGTTAACAATCTGAGTCAGAACTTTCTAACAAAAGGTTCATTATCCATATAAACAGAAAAAGAACAAGTACAACAGAAAACCACTACAGCACATCTGAAACTGAATTTGAAAGAGTACATTCAAAGGAAAAATAAGATTCAGAAAGTAAGTGCTGAAGACACCATACCCACTAACTACAGAAAATTAGAAGCCTCCCATCAGATCACAACTCCCAAAGACGAGGATTTTTTTTCAACAGTACAAAATACATGCTGGTATCATTTGATGTTGCAATAAAAAGCACAGAACTAAATATAAGGAAAAATAACTGTATGCCTGATTTCAATACAAATTTAAAAGGAAAGAATGAATTAAAGGTATCAAAGTCAATGGAAAATGAGTTGACAGAAAAACATTGCAGCAGAGATTGTGCCAAATAGGTCTATTTAATAAAGTAATAGTTCCTAGGAAAAATAAATGGAGTAGGCCTAATCTATTTGAATTACATGTAGTATCATAGAGGAAACTGATAAAGCAGAGACAACAAAGCTTAACAAAATTCAAATTTTAAAGATGTAACTACCATTCAATTTATTCTCAGAAAAGCTACAGAAGTGCCATTCCAATAAAGCCCTGGTAAAGCCTTATATGGAAAATGGTATTTGCACTGATAAAAACTTGTATGGAAAACTTAATTTCATGTGGCTGCAGTAGATAACAGATGGGTAGAAGAGCTACTTAATCTAGAGGAAAACTTTGCCACAAACCCATGTGTCTGTAAGTTTTCCACAGTCAACCAGGCTGGAGGCCAGTAGATATCAGAACCAGATTTTACAAGTGCTGTTCAGCATGCAAGAAGATAACTAGCAATTTAATTAACATTAAGATAAAGTTTGACACAGTTATGAAAGCATAAGTCCTTCTTCTGTAAGAAGAAGGACTGGACTAAATGACCCAGAATCTCTCCTTTCAGTCTTCAGGCACATTCAGGCAGTGTACAGTGCATTGAGTTGCATCCTTTCCACAAACATTCTATTATATTACTGCTATTTAATACCAAGGTACCTGGGTGGCCTAGATTCAGTGGGAACCAACTGGAATCTTTTTGTTCATCAGACTTTACTTTCAAAAGCCTTAGGATCAAGAATTTTTCCTTAAAATTGAAAGAAACTGGAAAAAGCCCACTTACTTGTACTTTATTTCTAAAGATTTCAAATAATAATTTAAAATCAACTTTATGTCCTCCCACGTTTTATATGGGAATCTGTCTTATAACATCAAATATATGTGAGAATCCATCTTTCTTATAGAAGTCATGCCTACATCTAGCCTATATATCTCAAAGACAGTTCAAAAGTTTTAGAGTCACTGTCATTATAAACAGGTAACTGCAGCATATGCAGACATGAATAAAATAAGGATATAGAAAACAACTCCTGATACTGCAAACAGCAGAGTCCTAAGGTTAATAAGTTATGAGCAGGATTAAAGCTGAGCCTGTTCACGTCATGCACAAGGACTTTCTTACTGCTCATATCAAGAGCAGTCAGTCCATCAGATACACACCCCCAGCCTGGGCAGGCGTGACACAGACCTGCAGGACACTCGGCTGCCTTTCTGGAGCATGCAGACACAAAGTATTTAGATGGACAGCTAAGAACCCCATCAGATCCCTGTGATCTCAGTCAAGCAACAGGCTTTAGAATTGTCACCACTGATCTAAACCATGCCTGAATTCACACATTGTCTGACCAGAGCTGAAAAATCTTCTCAAGGTCTCCCATCCCCAATTATTCCACATGTTAAAAATGGGCTAAACTGTTTCTTGCTTAGAAGTAGTCTATATTTGATTGCATACTGGAAAACAGGACAAGAAAAAGAGTTACTGAAAGAATACCTACACATCTATATTTCTTGATTTTTATGGAACATTACAATTTTTAGCCTTCACACTGCTATGGACCAATGAAGAGAGACACAAACCCAGTTTCTAACACTGTCCAATATTTCAGCAGAAAAGGACAGATAAAAAGCTGATTGTGTTCCGAGTTGGGACAGCTTCCACTACTATTTTGATATGCAGGTCTTAATAAGGACTACTGCTCTTTGTGCTTTTCAAATCAAACTTTGCAGTGTCAGGAAATACAAGATTATGTACCAACTAATGGGATGTCATCCTGGTGAATGATGAACAGCCAACTGTTGGAATATCATACATTGCATTAACTGAGCTAGCCCAGTACCATCATTTATTCTTTTCATATTACTGTTTTAAGAATTTAGTCTAATGGTAGCATTTGAAGCTCAGAAATCTTCCTCAAAACATGGTATTATTTATTCTTCTGTATTTAATTCATTACTAGGTAAGGTCAGTCTGGACTCAGTTGCTTCTCCCAGAAACAAGAATGTCCACATAAAAACAGGTGTTCCTCTCCAGAAGCCAATATTTGAAACTAGATGGAAACAAAACATTCCCACATGAAGTAATAGGATGAAAATCATAACATTTTTATAAGTTAACACAATGGTTTGTGTGAAAGATTCATATCATTTTGTTAGACCACAAGTCTAACCAGACTGCAGTAGCATTCCTACACCAGCTTCCATGAAGTCACTTAACAGCTTTCCGAGTACTGGGAGTCCTTTTCCTCCTCTAATCCATACCACAAGGATGACATCTCAGAGCAATACTGGCACTGCTTTGTGGTACAACTTTAAACCTTTGAAAGAGCAGTTTATTTTTCCATGACAATAATGCAATGTGCAACCAAAGACGCAGCTAGCAGCCTTTATAAAGATTAAGTGCAATGAAAATACATTAAAGATCACTTTGATGTGCTTAAAACAAAGAAGAAACCACAACACCTAAACTAAGAGACTAATTATTTGTAATCTTCATTAGGAGTGAAAATTAAGGGCTCATTACAGTCAATTCTAACAGTAAAAATACTATCAGCAGATACTCTGAGTATCTAATTGTCATTTTACCAGTTTCTGCCACTAAAGTATATGCAACACTCACTAACACAAGGAAATTATTCAGTTTCCCTTGGTTTTCCCTTGGAAAGCCATTAGGAAAAAGTTCTTGTTCAGGAATAGTCTGACTTCCCAAGTGGAAGAAGGATAAGGACCCATCAACTGAAAAAGGCAAACCAGGTTTATTTTTAGTCTAAGTACTGCCAGCGTGTGTAGCTTTGCTAACCAATCCAGCTACTTCTGAGGGAAGACAGAAACCGGTGAGGGCTCAGCTCTTGCTTTAAGTTATGGAATAGATTTAATGGATTACAAAAGAAAGGGAGAAAATTATTCTAATCGGAGCAGCAAGCTGTACTCTTTTTGAACACGTGCAGAGCACATTGAACTGAAATGGAGCTCTTCATCCAAAAGATCGAGGGATTCACAATGCTTTAAAGGAAAAAGGCTTTTTTTCCTGTACCTTCTGTTGAAATGCTTCAAATCTTGCTGTGATAACATGGACAAGAATTCCTCACAAACTGATTTACTCATTTTGCTACTGCCTCATTTGGGTACAAAAACTGAACATTTGATCCATTCCAGCAATTTTCCAATGCCTCTCAAAACTCCTGCTGTATCTCCACAAGAACAAACCAAATTCTTCCGAGTTCACTTAGAACATAAAAACAGATGGAAATCTGCCTGTGGATCCAGCATTGGTCAATGATGCAACTGCTCCCAGCTTCTCAGCACCAGCAGGAGGTTTTGATGCCCCAAGCTCTGACAGGAGAAAGGACTGTGAGAACACTCCTCAATCTGCTGTTGGCAGAAGCACTCGAAGTAGTACGAACTTCACTCACCAGCTGCACACCAACAGCCTTTTCCAGATTCAGCTGCACTAAAGAAGTCACTGATCTCACTTCCAGTCACCATTTCCTCCATCTGCCAGTTAAACTGCTCCTCCAAGTCTCCCAATAGATGTTTCAATTTGATAAAATAAGAGACCCACATCTTACATAGCTAGAAGTTCGGAAAGTGCTCCCAGTAACAGCTCATTAAACAGAGCAGAGGAGGTGGCAGAGGGCAGGAACAAAAAGCCAAGGATATGGCACCACGATGGTCTCTTTCACAGCAGCAGGTATTGCAAGGACTGCATCTATTTATGTCTTGCTTCACTTAACATAAATTAAAATGCTTTAGTTGGATACCTACAGCAACCTATCACACCTCACTTGGCTGGGAACAATTCTTAGGACAACTGTGTTAGGTTAACTGCTAACCAATTACACAGAACATTTTCTAGAAAAATACAAAATTCGGTCCTGGATTTTTGCTAAACCAGATCCAGAGATGACATCTTTTATATTTATGCCTTTTAGAGGTTATTTTTTGACCCAGAGATGCAAGTTATCCAAAACTGTGCTGTCAAAATGAAGGAGCAACTATTTAGTCACAGCTTTTAAGGTATTTATGACATTTGTCCTGACAAGCTTCAGCCTTCAGACAATTCTATACACAGTTGGACAAAGACCTTTCATTCATGGCAGTACAAACTTGCTAACAAACCTGAGGAGGGGGCAGAGAAGTTAAGAGTATAAAATAAACACAGGACAGAATTCCATTTTATACACAAATTCAAGTTACAGATTTAAGAATAATAAGAATTATTGGGAAGGAGAGTAAAGAACAAAAATTCGGCAGCAGATGAAAAAAGACAGGTGGACAATGTAGTATATAATTGTTTATGCAGAAACCAATGACAGCTAAGAGGTAATGCCCCATTTCCTTACAGAGATCCAAGATAAAGAGTAGAAAGAAACCCTGGAATAAGCACCCCACAGCCATCTCAAATCTACACTTTGCTTCAGCAGTCTGGATCTGAACATACAATAACCAAATATTCTTGGAAACTTAATTCTATATATTGGAGAAAAGTGCATATCATAAAATGACACATTGACAGGATTCTCATAATACATACATTAAACTGCAGGAGACTAACTTATGCACAAGAGTAGCAGTGCAGGCTGTTCTGTAATTAAGGCTGCTGCCCTTCATAAATCTGTTTCCAGACATTATTTCCTCTAAAAGACTCCTTCAACAAGTTATGAAATCGAAATAAGATTATAGGCAGGCCCAAAGTGCCGTTTCTCCATCAATATTTAATCACAATCTGTTGCTGACTTACCATCTCACAGAAACAGAGCTTTCCAACACGATTTACAAAATCTCCTGACATTGTTATGCAGCACATTGGTCCATCACCTCAAAGAAAAGTCAAGGAGGATACACAAAGAACCACATAACCCCAACTTTAACGGGCTCCCATAGATGCTACCTATCAGCCAGAGTAAGCACCACATTAAGGCACTCGCATTGATTCTTCTTGCCTAAAGAATACGGTGTGAATGACCTTATTATTCAGGTCTTCACTGCCCAACGACTCCTCTTTCCATCACTAAAAGGCTCAATGTGGAATGCAGCGTTTAAGGAAAGCCTTTCTAGCTGGCCATTCCTAGGTGGGATTGGCACGGGAAAACTGCCACTAAAAGCCCGACTGGGCTCAACACCTCTGCAGTCCTTCAGCCCAGTGATGCCAGGATTACAGGATATTCTCCCACTCCTATTGAAAGCTCATTAGTTGTCACACCCATGAATTACAGCACTTCGTATTTACTGGCTGCTGCTTAACTCTCTTCGTATCTTTGCAATGAGAATCCGAGTACGCTGAAAAATTTCAGATCCAAATCACTTCAACTAATCAGGACATCCAAGGTGGTTCATATTTTTATCCAGGTAGTAAAAGTTAGAGCATAGAGTTGTCTAGCTCACCAAAACTGAACCATGCAGTCAATATATACTAAAAGATTTTATAAAATGGACTGTATGCCACCTTATAGCCAATTCAAAGTTTACATTGCTCCGTTACCTGACAACTCACTCTTAAGAGAACACAGTGTCGAAAGGCCGATTTTCCCCAAAGTGTCCAAAAAATGCAACTGTATCAGCTACTTTTAAAAGCCTGGAATGCAGCACCTTGAAACCTTAAACACATAAAGGTCTTTAAAAAGATGTGGTGCTACATGTCTTAGTCAAATTAACCCTGGGGGGAAGTAGTAATGTGAAAGTGGCGATACAAAGACATGAACTTGAATTAACAGAGGCCACTGTAGCAAACTGACAGCACCTTTTAACTGAATAAACCCCCAAACCATGGCATTTGGGTTGTACCCAGAGCTGAGCCTAGAGCACTTGACCTAAACCATTCAGCTGGTTTGAAGCACGGACAGACTTTAAGAAAGTAATACAAAATAAAGACTATGGTGTAAGGCAAATATACTGAAATATGAGAAGAAATGAAAGCCAAAAACTTAACCTAAGTTAAAAGAAGAAAAAAGGCATAGGCAGAATTACATTTAAGATGAGGAAGAGCAAAGTAGTCTCCTCAACTTTTCCTTTATTCCTCTTAACATAAAAAATTAAAATAGAAACAGACAACCACTGCAGCAGATTTAGTGACTGACCCTTCCCAAATCTTTAACAAATAGTTTCTGCAACACTGCTAACAAACCTAACCCAGTACACTTCACACCCCTCAATATTACTGGTATTTAGTCAAATCTATCTTTACTGACGAGAAAAGTACTAGTTGATAGCAATTTACAGCTTTGTAAAATAAAGAGTGGCCAGGCAGTGCAGTTACAAATACTACGTTTTTAAACTTCCAAGATTTAAAAGGACACAAGTCTTAACATTACCTTTGTCATTGGGACTCCTGTAAATTGAGGAGTACAAGCAGTAAGTTACTTAATTTCTACAAAATACTCACACCCTTGACATCACAGTATTTACTGTAAAACAAAGGCTTAATATTAGCTGCATGCCAAGCCAATGGAAGACTGTCAAAGAAAATGTGTTTCCATTGCCATTTCTTTCTCTTGAATAGCAAATTCTTTGGACAAAATATTTTGAAAAATAATCAGAACTTCATTTTACCTTTCACTTCAACAGCAAATACATATTTCTAATCTAACATTCACAAGACATACTGCCCTGTAAGATTGCTGCTTAATATTCCGGCAAAAAGCATGTCTCAAATACATTACTCCCTGTGGAAGACAAGACATGAGAAAGCAACCCCATTAAAAACTGCAGGTTAATGCCTCAATGCAAAAAGGCCAGTGCAAGAGAAAAATCCCAACACACTCCCTATTCTGCTTTAGGCACACAAGATCTCCTCGGTTTCAGGTTAATAAGAAAGGGCCATCAAAATTTAAAATAAAAACTATTAGCAAAACCACTCCAAGATAGCAAACACTATGGTAGATTGTACTATCTGCCAATGCACCCTAGGCAAAGTGTGCACCACTGTTTTTGTTTTTTTTCCATCACCTTCCTAATCCAGCTTTCTATGGACATCACACAAATCCACCAACACGTAGGATGTGTGCAAATCTCTCCACGTGAATAATCTGAATAATTCTTAGACCCCCATGTAAGAAACAGCTATTCCTCACTTCTTTTTCTATCTCGTTCCGTCTTCCTCATAAAGTGAAACCCTTCTTCGGTGCTGAAAACTCATTTAAAAACGTTTTTAAAAGAGATGGTAAAAACCAGGCTGTGACGTAGTTTGCTCTCGAGTCTACTTACACTTTATATTATAATATCGTAGATAGACCCACATGCAGAATTATCCAACATGCGGCAGAAATTTTTAAAAAATTAATACATAATAGATGAACAGCCCTGTGTCCCGCTCCGGCCAGCCCTGCCTATATTAGGGAAGGGGAAGGGCCGGGCTCACCCCGCCGGACCGCGACCCCCGGCCGGGCTGGACCCACCGGCCCCGCGGCCGCGCCCCCCCTCCCTCAGCGCTGCCCCCGCTCTGCGCACTGCGGGCGCGGCCCCCCCTCCTCCCTCAGCGCACTACGACCCCCGCCCGCGGGAGCGCCTTCCCCAGCGGCGTCCCGGGCTCCTCACCGCGGCGGAGCGCTCCTTCCCGGGCTCGTACCCGGACTCCTTCTCAGGACACCGCGCCCGGCGGGCGGCGGCTCCTCACACACGAGGGGCGCCGAACCCAGCGCTGAGCGCCGCCCGGGTTCCTCCTGCTGCTGCCGCGGCGGGGAGAGAGGCCCCACCCCCTGGACAGCCGCCACCAATGGTTGCGCGGAACGCTAATGATGGACGACAGTTCGGGCCAATAAGCGTTGCGGCGCCCTCACCCCCGGTGCTGCCGCGGAGTGGTGCCGCTCGGCGCTTACGCGAGGACGAGCCCGCCCGGAAGACGGCGGCCAATTGGAGGGCGCGGCCGCATTGACAGACAGCCGCGAGCACCAGTGAGAGCGGCGCCCCGGCACCGCAAGGCCCGCCCGCTGCGTGCAGCCCATGGCCGCGGGCACACGGAATGAGCCCGCGGCACTGGCAGTGCGGGGTTCCAGCGGCCTCCGATCCCTATCCTGGCCGCTCTCCCTTCATCCGCGCCTGAGTTGCTCTCTTGCTCCCGAGCGTGTGGTGTATCCCGAGCAGCAGTGCCTCGGCTCCACTGGGTTCCCGCGCCAGCGCTCCCGGAGCCTCACGGCGCCCGCATCCTGGCGGGGCAGGCTGGGAGCTGTAGTCAGGGCTTGCCCGCGCAACCTCTCGGCCTCCCGGCCCCTTGCCCCGGCTTTCACCGCTCTTCCTAAGCCGGAGAGCCGACGGCACTGCCCTTTCCAGCCCGGCCCTTAGCGCCATCCTCGGCTCCCTCCGTTCCCAGCCTGCTTCCCCCTTCCCGCCCCTTCTCAGTCCGCTCGCTCCAGCGGAGTAGGGGCCGATACGAGGCACGGCCGGGAGGGAAGATGATTTTTAACTCGCTCCTGGGGAAGCGGGGCGGGGGGTAGAAGGGCGGCGAGGACAGAAAAAATAAGGAAAAAGCGGTCCCCGGGCCCGAAAGCGCTTCCCTTCCGTGACCCCTGGTCATGCGTCACTTCCCGGCGGCCGTTTGAGCGCGGAGCCCGCGGCCGTGAGGGGGTCCCCGGGGTGGGACGCGCTCGGGGTCGGTCGCCAGCCGGGAACGAGCTGCCAGGTGCCTCCTGTTCGTCCCCAGGCCGTGTCTGTGACAAGTTTCACTTCTTGCTGTTGCTGCTGCTGGCTCATCGCATCGTGCGCTCAGGTACTTCTGCGATTGCAGCTGCAGGGACTTGCGTAAGTAGAATAAAAAACTTGCCCCCAGGCAGGTATTGAGGCGTGCGCTTCCCTCCAGCGCGGTCCAGCGGCCTGTGGAAAAACTGTTCTGTGCTGAAGAACTGTGTGATGTCCTTTGCTCCGTCTGATTGCTTTCTCTTGTAGTATTCTTTAAAACGCTGTGTTCTGATGGGTAGATTTTCAATTCTTTATTATCCCACTGGTGGCTCCTCAGTACAAGAAAGGCAAGGAGTTACTGGAGAGGGTCCAGCAGAGGCCACAAAGGTGATGAGGGGTCTGGAGCATCTCTTATGAGGAAAGACTGCAGGAGCTGGGCCTGTTTAATCTGGAGAAGAGAAGACTGAGAGAGGATCTCATTAATGCACATTAATATTTCCAAGGCGGCTACCAAGAGGATGGTGCCAGACTGTTTTCAGTAGTGCCCAGTGACAGGATGAGGAGTAATGGCCATAAAATAAAACACAAGTTCCACCTCAGCATGAGGGAGAACTTCTTTACAAAGATGTCAGAGTACTGGAATAGCTGCCCAGAAAGGTTGTGGATTCTCCCTGTCTGGAGACATTCCGAGGCCACCTGGATGCATTCCTGTATCACCTGCTCCAGGTGAGCCTGCCTGGGTAGGGGAGTTGGATGGGATGATCTCCAGAGGTCCCTTCTAATGCCAAAACTTCTGTGATTCTGTGAAATAGTTGATTAATCAATCAACCAAGATGTTCTTAGAGCTTTGAATTCCCTATTAAGTTTTATTGAACACACAGTCATGGAGCAGTTAAGGCCATCAAGAGGAAATTTATGAAGCAAAACTCTTAGTGGAAAGACTCATTTGTCTTAGGCATCTGCTGCTGTGCTGCATTAAAAGGCTATACTTAGTGGCCGTTAAAAATAAGCAGTGGGTTTATATTATGTAATCAGCTTGTGTTGACAAACAGCTATTGGAAAACTTAAAGTAGTCCTTGAACTTATCATCAGTCTTGCACCCAACTTTCCAATAAAGAAACAGCCCCAGGGGTAAGATCCTCAACAAGCTGGGTCTCAGTTGCTGCCTCTGGAAGGATAAGGGCCTATAGTGAAATGCAGTATAGCGGGAGCAGTGATTAGAAAGAAATTCGAGGTTGGGTTTTTTCAAATTGTAATTTGTTTTACTATTATTTGCACTGCCCTTATCCCTCAGTAGCTACTTACTTTTCTAGATCATTTATGATTGATTGAACATGATAGAAGTTGGAGCAGATTACTTGGAAATACTGCTAATGTTGTTGCTCTCATGTTTGAACTGTCTGATTGCTTGAACTAAAAAAAAAAGTTTCAGTGCAATTTTTTTGTGTGGCAGCTCAATTTTCTTGAAAGTTTGAGAGACTTTCTCAAAAGTTTTCCTGGAAATTAGGAAATTATAGTTACTGTACAAATATGTTATGAAATTCATTCTGTTTCAATTCAGTTTTGAAAAATAGTGGGAATTGCACTGCATCAAGTAGTTAATATGTACATTGTTGTAGAGCCCTTTCAAAAAAACTTCATCAGACTGGAAAAATGGGAATCACCTTTACAAAGCACATGGTGACTCCCACCAAATAAATGCATTTATCCTGGTGTTCACAGGTTCTGCACTTCTTAATTTTTTACTGATTTTTTTTTATGCCTTATGAATGAATCATGAAGTAGGTCCATGAATCTTCCTCATCCCTGCTTTTAAAAGCTGGGATCATTTACCACTATCTAGTCCTGAGATACTTAAGCAATAGTTACTGGGTTTAGTAACTCAGTTGTTTTATCCTTCATCTCCTTTAAAACACTTAAGTAAATCCAGAATTTGGGGTTTTTAACTCATGAAACTTGTGCAGCTGAATGAAGTCTCTCAATGAAAAGCTAGGTCTCCACACAAAACCTTTCAGGTCTATTTTGTCTGAAAAAAATGAACATCCAGAACTTGTGATGTGGAGATGTGGGAAGGTCGATGTGATCTGTATTACAGCTCATTAGGGACACAGAAAAAAAAATGAAAACTTGTAGTTAGAGAATACAGGCGCTAGTCTTACTCTCTCTCCTTACATCTTCTAAATCTGCAGTGAGTGGAACAACAAACTGGTCTTCTGCTACACTGACTAAATTCTTTTTTAAAACAGACTATTTTTATTTCTTGACATTACTACAGTGTGTATATAAATGCTCTGTCTCAAAACATGAATGACCACCACTGCCACAGTCACTGTATATGTTGTTTTAATAGTTATTGTTCACCACGTGTGGAGTTCTTTAATTATTCACCTAGTCTATAATTATTTACCATTCATTTATATAATTATTCACCTAGAGAAAAAAACTAAACAAAAACTTGTACGTATCTGGTAGTTAGTGTTTTCTGTTTTGCTGCTAAGATCTCAAAAGTCAGTTCTAACCTTGATAATGACTGATGCAGAAATATTTTTCATGGTAGTATTGCTATGTACTGGTGATTCGTGCGCCTCCTCTAATTCAGATTTATGCTCCTGAAACTGCATGGTTCCTATTCAGTGTTTCATTGAAAGGATCTTGTCATGATCTCGTTCAACAGAAAGTTAATTATGTTAACATTTCATTCTCATATTGTCACTCACAACAAGCTATGTAGAGAGCTGATCAGGAGTACATCATTATCTCTGCATTTATAGAAAGGAAAATTATCACAGAAAATGAGTCACGAATTTTCTTTAGAGGTGAATCTCAGAACTGAGTGTTGAACAGGTTTGTTGGGCCCACCAATCCTGCAGTGTTCTTGTTGAAGCTCAGCTCTACAGAAATGTTTAGTGTTTGTTTGTTTGTTTGCCAGCAGTCTTGAAGTACCTTAATCAACTTTTAAAATTAAAAAAAAAATACTCAGTGGAAAATATTGTGATGGAACTGGAGTGGTTATGATTGTTTTCCCAACAGATAGAGTTGAAACATTTTGTTTGCTCAGCTGAGAGCTGAAGCAGGTATTTACTGGAGCCTTATGAATCTTTTGCTGTGAAATGCTTCTCTTGGGCGCACAGGGGCTTTCCATCTTCTGTTAAGCAAAGCTCTGTGGTGGACATGCATGAAAGAGCCTGGTACTCATCACAGTACTTGTATCTGCTGCTGAATGTTCCAGAGGCCCAAGGTACAGGAATACTGTTTCTGTGAAGATATATCAAAGATTCCACTTATGAAAATGGGGGACAAAATTGCCATGGTCAATACAATGCTTATGTCCCAAGTTACATGTGTTGATCAGTATTTTAAATTCACTATTCTTCCCTCATTGCCCAGCAGAATGGTATGTCAGAATGGTTGTGGTTAAACACCCCCTCTTTGTAGAAGTGGTAATAGAGGCCCAAGAAGGAATGCCTGGAAGTTCCAGTGTTACCCTCTTCAATTCTTCCATGATGAGAATGTCATGGAACTTGCCTGGAGGCTCATCCACAGCATTTTCTTTACATTCCCCTGAATGCCTGATGTGTATCCTGATAGACGTGCCTGTAATTCATCCTGTAACCAAGAAAAGCACTTATTCATTTTCTGTCTGCCTGAATGTCATTAGCCTGACTGCCAATGCCAGTGACAGATCTGCCAAAATCCTCATTTTTCTGGAATTCTACAACAGTTTAGTGGATTTCCAGAACATTCAGGTCCTGTTCCCAGAACATTCAGGTCCTGTTCCCTGTCCTTTTCCCTCTCCTATCACTATCAAAAAATCTGCACCCAATTCAGAATTTTGCTGTCAAACCTGGTGGTACTACTAAGAGTCCAGGAAGCCTATTTTAGCTGACATTCTTTGTTCCTGTGGTAATCCTGCTCCTTACACAGGCTGTGAATCCAAAATAATTAGGTAATGTTTTGATGTAAAGGTTTTAGTCTTTCTTTGTGTTCAGTTAGTGCACTGCAACTGAGCTTTATAAACTTTTGTTTGCTTGTTTAAACTCTATTGAAGTTAAAAGAGAACAAAAGTGAGTATTTCTGCTCTGACCCTGTCCCTTGAACAAAAATGAATGAGGAATCCCCATTTTTAATCTTAAGCACACTATGAAAATTTGTATTGATTAGTTCTTTGGTTTAAATTTAATTTCCCTGAGAAAAAAACAATTTCCTTACAGGTTTTTCTTTTATTTTTTTCTTCTTTTTTTTTTTACTTCCCCCAAAGTGGGCTTATTTACCCTTTTTTTTCCGACTTAATTTTTAGAATTAAAAATCTTAAAGGACTGTTAGTTCCATCATCAGAAGGTTAAATAACCTATCTTTTTCCTAGAACTCTCCTGAAAAATATTTACTAAAAGAATTATATTTTGATGTCCATGAGTAAGCTTGATTTGAATGGCAAATAACTTTCATTCATGAATAGGGTATTTGCTTAAATAATTATTTTATAGTGTAGAGGAAGAGACAAATGCTGACCTCATCATCCTGGAATAGTTAGAATATTTTATTGAGACTGAGGTGAGGGACTCTTCCTCCATCATCTGCACAATTTTATACTTTCCAGAGAGAATTCTCAAAACTCAAGAGAAGTTGTGTAGATATTGATTATTTCAAGATGAAGTGATCAGTATTGTTCTGTGAAGCTTTATTCTGTATTCTCGTGAGTAAGACGACATCTTTCTCTTTTGTTTCCCTCAGGTTCAGCATGGCCAATGCTCTTCAGGAAACACCTTCACTTGAAGCTTCTCAGTTAGAGGATGTTAATGCTAAGCTGTCCTTCCTACCTGAAAGACTGAGAAAGAAGCTGCTTCCTTTTCAGGAAAAAGGCATCATATTTGCGCTTCAGAGAAGTGGCAGGTAAAATTATTGTATTCAACTTACTGTATCACATGCCAAAAATAATTACTTCAGGTAAAGATCAATTAATTTTTACAGAGGTTATTCTATAGCAGCAGTCTTAGGTGAGTTATGTTACAGAAATCTTTTATAAGCTGTAAGGTAACATTGTTTAAAATGAGTTATGGGGTTTTTTTCTGCAGAGGATGAAGAAATGTTTATTAATGCATTATGCAAAAGAGAATTGTAGTATCAAAGTTCTTGTGTGAAAGGAGGTTGATATCAGTAGGACCATCATTTTTGTTATGTTAATAAAGAATTCTTAAAATAAGTTAATTCACATTTGATTCTTTAGTTCTTAATGGCGTGGTAGAGCTGTTAAGGGAATGACTAACAGATCCTGATGCATCTGTGTGGTTTTCTATTTTAAACTTGGTACAATTCTGGTGTGTAATCAGGGTGTTCTGGAGCTCACTGAGCTGCAGCAGCAGAGCAGAAGCAGCCTTGCAGAGTGCTCAGTTAGCCAGTGCAGCAGCTGATGGAGTAGACATTCAACAATTAAGTACCTGGTAAATCAAAATCACAGTTTATACCGCAGAGCCCGGAAATATTTTGCTGAGTAAGAGCCTGTTACTGAGTTACAGGGTCAAAAAGGAGGGGGGAAATGCTATTTCCACATTTATAAATTTTAGGAAATGTGGGCAATTGCAGCCTAAAGCTGTGAAACTACTGTATGCTGTTCTTTTGGAAAGGAATGATGTTGGGGAGGTCTGGCACAAATGGAATTACTGTAGCCTGTGTGGAAAAGATGGATGAAATTAGTTCCTGATTATTTCAGCATCTTGCTGAGAAGGAGAGGCTTGGGGCTTAAGGGGGTTGCTTGCCAATGTTTGTGATTATTTTCAGGGGAAAAGAAATGTGCGTCTTTTCCTCCAAAGGTGAAAAATTGGAAAGGAAATATTTATCATCAGTTCTTGCAATTATATGGAACTTTCAATCAATTAAAATTTCCTGTGAGTTTTTTCGTTTTGATTCTATTCCTTTGGCCAAAACCCTTTAGCACTGCTGTCTCAGGGAATGAACAAACCATCTGTTTTATACTGCCAGTTTCAGTGGCAGAAGAGAAAGATGACTCCAGCCATTCACATGAGAGCCTGAGATTTGATATGCTTTATGCTGAATTGGCATTAACTTCTCTGTGACCACCAGCCATATCAGGCACTTTCTTGCTGCACAGACTGAGAATGAATGGATATGATTTTAATGGATAGCTAAGGTTTTGGTAGAATAGACAGCAAAGCCTATGTTAGAGTTGAATTTAATAAATCCAAAGCCCTTGGCTGCCATTGAATATGCAATTGAGGTGTATGTTTATATATACAAACAGTGAAATAAGGGAAGCCATTAAAATTAAAGAAACTGTACATTTAATTAGTGTAGGCTAATGGATGTATTTGAAAGTGGCATAATCTTTTACAGGCTGTTATATAATATAGAGGTTCCTTGGTAAGCAGCTTAGCTACAGGACTGGATAAATTTTTATCAGATGTTTCTTTCTTCTTTTTGCTAAAGTAGTAACAATTGCCTGCAATAAGTATTCAAAAAGGTTTGGCATACCTAGTCTAATGACTCTCTCAAGGAGGGAATTTTATTTTTTTTCATTAAGGTTATGGGTTTATGTTGGGTTTTTTCTTTAAGTCTTTCACTAACAAGAGTTTTGCATAACCCAGCACTGATGGTTTTCATGTGGCATGGATATGGAAAAATGTTCATCATGATTGCAAGAAATCTCATTCCTTGGCACAGCAAATTCTATGTGTAAGCTGGGTCAAACTGAGGAATTGTGTGCACACTCTCAGCCAGCTTCTATCTGAAGTAAAAAGTGTTAAGTCAAACTTTCCCAAGGAGTATTTTTTAAATCTGTCCCTTGCTCGTGTGGATCTATTTCTCTTCCTGTCCCAAAACAGGGAACAAGAGCCTCTGGTGCTTGTAGCTGAATTTTCTTATTAGTTTGTCAACCCTTGCCTCACACAAGTCTTTCCCTTTTGTGTACTCCATAATGATTTAAACCTTCTTTCAGTATTCCTAGTGGTACATTTTCTGTAGAAGTGTCTTTTCTAGTTTTAAAAATATATAAGCATAGGACTTGAAGTGAGCAATATAAGCATCTCTGCTCATCTTTTTTCTTCCCCCAGGCTATGCACTCCCTTCACAGTCATCACTTAATCCATGCTTTGCTGGAGTGATAGGAAACTGGTGTAGAGCAAGTGTTGGCTGAAGAGATTCAATTAATATCATCTTAGATTAGACAAGCACCCAGCATGAAAAGGAACTTATTATTAGAACAAACTCTTATTTTTTGCATGGAAGGGGCTGGGAGTGAGCTATTAATTCCCTTGTCTCTTCCCAAAGCATAAAATAAATATGCTGTTGTGGTTTGTACTTTCGGTTCATTGGTAAATGAATCAAAGGCTTTTCCAGTAGATGCTCCAAAGGCATTACCTCATTTAATGGAGACTGCCTAACACTTTACTAGGAAATGACAATTCTAGAGCCAGCAAGACAGTGTGTGGTTCAACATAAGATACCTTTTGTCTCACAAACATGCCTTAGAGGTAAATAACTGACTGGCTGCTTATTCCTTACTAGAGATTATTCTTCAGAAATGCACTTTGGAATGGCTGCCTAGGGATGGATACAATATATAGTCTTTATTTGTAGCCTCAAACATTAATGTGCACAAAAGGTGGGTGCACACAACTTATGTCCATGAAGACTATTTTATTTTTATGATTTTCTTCCAGTGAAGGTGTAAGCTACTTTTAAAACCAGCAATAATATGTATTTATTTATTTTTGTGTGCTTTAAACTGCCTCTTAAATAAAAACTAACCGACTTGTCCCTTCCAGGAATGTGAACTGTTAGCAACACGCTTAGGAAATACTGAGGGTTATTGGGGTCAGATGTACGTGTGCTACTGGGAGGTGGAAATGAGCAATTCTGTTTGCTCTCTGCTGCTTATTAGTCATGGTTTGGGCAGATGTGGACAAATCTCCATTTCCTCAGAACTCAGGGTAGAACTGAGGGGTCACCAGCTGTTAATGAAGAGGTGGCAGTGTTGAAGCACAATATTCTGGAAGAAGTGGTAGCAGTTTGGATAAAATATCCAAGATTCAGTGATATATGAGCAAATTACTCAATAGTACTGATAAGGATTGTATTCAGTCTCATTTGAGCTCACGTCTCTTTGAATATTACTGATTTTTACTGCTTCTGTTCCTTAATGTCATACTTGGAAAGTCACAATTCTTTTTACCATGTGTTCTTGTTTTATATCCTCTCTTGATGAAAGTGTGTGATGTCTGTCTAGTAATGCAAACAATTTGTTCACCTGAATACTCTGTAAAAGAGGCATGCTGTTGTTTGAAATTTAGCTCTTGTACTACTGGATATCACTAAATGCTTTATCAAGTTTTGTAATAAAAACTGTCAGTATGTGATTTGCAAGCATCATTATTTAGCACTGCTTGTCTTGTAGATGGTATCTGTAAAAGATGCCTTCGGACACAGATATATTTCTTTCTAGGCGTGTTGGCAGAACAATTTGTTTAAGCTGGATGCAAAAGAGGACTTGGAGATATTTACTACTCATAAAACAAGCTTTTCCATTATAGTATTATACACATTATAATTGTGTGTTCAAACTATTGTAACTTGGGGTGATCTTGTTTCCTGTATAAGCTTGAGAGGTAATACATTAATTTATATATTCAGGAGCATATGATTTTTAATTTCCCATACATGCTGGCTTAATGTTGTTAGACACAGTAAAAAAAGTAAATGACCATGGATGGCAATATCAGGATATGCAGAGTTCATATCTGCCATTAAGAGCTATCACTTTTAATGAAAAGGCAATTGTTTTGTTAGGCAGTCCCTATCTAGAGTAAGAAAAGGTTGTATAGTGTTTAATATTTTTTTGGATAATAGTCTACAGAGAACCATTATGGCAGTGAAATTATTAGAGAATGGAATGTAAATGTCCTCTGTTATAGTATTGAGTCAGTTGCCTACACTTCAAAATAGTACTTTTTCCCATTGACTATGTCTCTGATTTCTAGCAAGTTACACAGGAGGAACACATAGTTAATTCTTTTTTAATTAAAACAGACTTTTACCTCAAAGATTATCAGTCTTTGTAGAAATTATTCCCCTCTCCCATCCCCAAAGTAGACCAAAAAACCAAAGATTCAAATCATAATTTCATCAAAGTTTATAAACACAGTTGAAAGATTCTTCTCTGGAAAGGCATAGTATATACAATCTGCTGAGGTTTTAGTAGTTGGGCCACAGAAATGTGCAGGAAGCCAAAAGAAATGTTTAGAATTCCCATGCACAGCCCTTTGTAGGATGAGGAATTTCTGATAGAAGTCCTATTTAAATTCTTACACAAATTTCTTTAACTTTCTGGGATGTATTATCCATTGAGGAGTATGAAAGGTATAATTTCCATTTGAGTTGGTTGTCCAAGGGAATGATAGTTTTACATTTTGGAAGCTGATAGAATAAGAGAAAATCTGTTCAGTCCATGGACTCCCATGCATATTTTAGTTTGTGCTACAGCAGTAGGCCCTTTTGTCTTACACTTTTCTGTAACTATTTTTCACTTCCACTCTCATTGTTACCATTATTACTGAGGTTGCTTCTGGGTTTTATGTTGTCTATTTATCTTTCTTTCTCCTTCTGTACAATGCAATTGGTGCTTTCTGCCTTGTATTGCCTTTCTAAGTTACCAGAGCTTTTGTTTCACTTTTGCTTTTATCTTTACTATTTTTGATCCATGATTACTGATTGATTTGCTCTTTCAGTGTATTTCTATTCTTCAGGTTTTTATCTCTGATAGTAGTTAAGAATAAGAAAATAGATTTGTCTTTCAATCCCATTTTGAAGCCCTAAGCCTAGTTCCATGTCTACATATCTCTTACTGTATATATATAATTTTTCTGTCCTTTGTTTAAAAGGTCATAGGTTTCTGCAAGTTGATGTTGTGATTAAATGCAGGACCAACTGCTTTTTACCATTGTCTAATTTGGTTTTTTTCAGAATCAGCTGCATGGTTTAAAAGAACACTTAAAAAATACTTTGCAAGCTAATGTTGAATTTTCCCCAAGTATCAGTTCTTAGTATTTCTCTTCTGGGAGATAAGGCATAGTTATTTTCAGCTGAGTTTTACTTTACTGTTTTCATTTCTGTTATAAATTCTCACAACACCACAGTCTTAGTTTACTGAATATCTTAGTTTAACCTAAACAAGAAGCACATAATTTCATTTACACAGTGAAAACATTGGCCATTAATTTCTAAAGGAAGAAAAATGTAACAAATACTTGACATGAAGAGTTCATATATTATGGAGCTATAGCTGTTTGATAATTATCAGTGTATTATCAGTATTTATACTGATAATTATCCATATTTATGGGGAACATCTGTAAGGAGAATTTTTCTTCAAGTTTTATTCATGTTGGGCCATTTTGTGCTTGATAAGTTGCTGAAAAGTTTAATGAGCATTCTGGCTATTTCCTTGTAAGCACAGAACAGTGACTGCCATTCTTAGATGCTGCAGGTAAGGATGTAGAACTTGTGTAAGCCCCAAACAGAATATCCTGTAATGACTCCAGGTTTTGTAGTATCATTTCTGAGAGTCTGCAGTTAGTTTGAATTCTTGTTATTACACTCATGACCAATTTGATCTTAAGATGGGGAGTTCAGAGTTAAACATGAAGATCATCACAAACAGGCAAGATGAAGTTAATTGTGCTCTCTTTTGGGAATTCTACTTATTCTGTCTGGTTTTGTCACACTGATTTCAATAAAAGCCAGATTTCTTAAATTTGCATGTTAGAAAAAGAAATTACCTTCATATTTGTTGTTACTTTTTTTTTTTTTTTAGGTCATGTCTAGGAATATTTCTTTAACTGTTTCATTTTTATGTTAATCTGTGCTTGGTGGCACACAGCATCAAGTGCCATCAACAAGTGTTTCCATTATTTGTAGAACTTGAGGTCAGAGATCAGACTGGAACAAAAATAATTGTAACTTTTTTTGTGGTTTCTGTCTCTAGTCTCAGTAGTTTGTAGTTAGCCTGAGAGGGCTGTTTGAAACAAGGCATAAATCTCTTGCTAGACCAAGAAAGAAATAATCTTTTATTTCAATATATTCGGCAACTCAGATGTTTAAAATTACTATAATTTTGTGATGAGTGGGGGTCCTTAAACCTGCATTGTAACAGGTGAGCACAGAAATAATCTCTGGGGAAAAAGAATGGGATGGCTATTTAGTGAATATGGACAGCATCAAACAGTTAATACATTTCAGCTCTGGGAGTTGGAGAAAGGTTTCATTTTTTTAAAGACGTTGGTTTGTAGTGATTCAGAGTACATTTCACATTTGAGAAGTGCCAAGGAAGAGAGGGATGAATAAATGAAGATGCTAGCTCACAGAATGAGATTCAAATGCAGGAAGTATGAATGAGAGACTGAGCCAAATTCTGCAGAGCTTTCATAGCCAGGGAAGCTTGTTTGGAAGTGATGCTGGAGGAACTGGGAAGCAGTTCAAATAGAACAAAAAATGCATTGTCAGTAAGTGAATGTAGGATATAATTCAGGAGACAAACGATGTGGGGTAAAAAAAAAAAAAAAAAAAAAAGACTTAGCAGAAAAAATCCAATGGTAGAAATATGAGAATTTACCTGGGTTTAAATGTGGACTTGTAGCAGCAGGAATAGAGAAGAAAATGCAGATTTTAGAAATGCAGGGCACAATTTGTTAGAATGGAAGAGGAGGACTGAAAGAGATAAAGGCTACAAGTGTAGTTTAGTAGGTTGTCAACAGTGATAGAGGGAGGGGAAAGAGGAAATGAGTTGGTGTTGTGTGCAGGGAAAGTTTGCAGCAGTCCATGATGAAAAGTTGGTGTATTTAACCACAAGCACCAGGGAGAGGACAAATGGGAGGGAGCAGTTCTGAGTGTGAGACAAGTGACTTTAACGAGAATGAATAGAAGTAAGATCTTAAACGAGTATGAGTCACATTCTGACTGACTTAATGCAAGTTGGAAGAGATAGGCAGAGGGGAAAACTGCCCCAGATCACCAGGGAATGCAGAGTTTATTGGGAAAGTACTGATAAGTAAATTTCATTGAAAGCCATTAGACTGCATGCTAAGGAAGATTTCTGCTGCTCACACGTATTTCAGTCATGCTAGTTAACAGCCAGGTTAACGTTTGCAGCCTAGATTATCAGTAGCTGAAATTAGTTGACACTGTTCTGTTCTCTTGCATTGAGTCAGCTGCTGAACCCATTTGTGTCTGAAGCCAGTGACTGAATAGGTAAACAGTTTTCGCTATCACTATTAAGTGTCTTCTTGGCTGGAGGTTTTTCCACTTAACAGTTCCATTAATGTATTCTAAAAACATATTGGCGTGTCTGAGCTTAACCTTCAACTTGACTGCTTTGTTATGTGTTATTCCACACAACTTTGCCAAAGCTAGAATACCAGAACATGTGGTCTGAGAGCTTTCAAATACTAATAAAACATTTTAGGTGGGTTTTTCAGTCACATGTCGAAGAGTGTTAGAGAAAAGCCTA
Source organism: Corvus hawaiiensis (assembly GCF_020740725.1). NCBI lineage: Eukaryota > Metazoa > Chordata > Aves > Passeriformes > Corvidae > Corvus > Corvus hawaiiensis. The sequence goes on along the minus strand of NC_063219.1, from coordinate 34,259,903 downwards.
AGACACCACAACCATTCTCCTCTAGGCTCCTTTTCAGAATCATTAACAATGCAGATGTGGCAATTTGGTGCATCTTACGTTAAATCAAAGGCTGGGATTTTATTACTTTGGGATTTTTTAAATACCTAGTATAGTTCAGGAGCAAGGGTAAGATCTATCTTACATCTTCTGGAGCACTATTTTTGGTGAAACACCCTTGATTATTTCTGCAAGGGAGTCAGCTCTCTTTGTTCTAGTTTTAGGACTGCGTGCTGTGATTACTGACACACAAATGTAATGGTTGTTTGCGCAGTTTTATATAAAAATGTTCTAAGTTCAGATTCCTTAAATAACCCTTGGTTAAGTTGTTAGTGCTGAAGTGTTGGCTTGTGAGTAGGAGGTAAATTATATGTTGTAGTGTTATATAAAACTGACTCACATGAGTAGGTGAGAATCCCAAGAATATCAGGACACCCACACCAGTGAAAGAAAGACTCGAGCTTCCTCTGTACAACATGTTCCAAAGCCTGCATTAACAAGAAACAGCTTTAATTTGCTTGAGTAGTAACAAAAATTTTCAGTGTTTTAAAAAATGAAGTGCTACTGCTTTGACTGTTTGCCTTGGAAAACGCATTTGAAAGGGAAGGAGTTTGTTCTGAAAAGCTACCTGTAGTTCTAAGTGGTTTTTCCTGGATAAATAGCTGCTGAAAATCAATCAAGAAGTTAAATTATCCCTACAAGCAAGCAACAGATGTACTGGATTGCTGTACCCCTTTAGTTTTTAATCTGCCATGTAAGGAAGCACAGCTCTCTAGAGAGGATATTATTGCAAATATTTCTATCATTACAAGAAACCTCTAACACCAGCTGTTTGACTTGGTAGGATCCTTGGTTGTACAGACCTTAATCCCAGTGTGTTGTTAATCAATATTCCTCCAAGAGTAAAGTTCAAAATGAGATTCTTTTTCTTCGCAAAAATACCTTGCTGCAGTAGCCATAATTAATATAAGAAACTTCAGCTGTATTGTTTGCATGGTTAATAGTGCTGACATTTCGAAAAGGGTGACCTGAATGTAACCCAGACATACAGAAATAGAAATGATTTTCATTTAAATGTTTGGTCTTCCCTGAAACTCAGTTTATAAAACTGTGTTAGCATTAACCTCCTTCTGATACAGACTATTTTTTTGTGGCTCTATGACATATTCCTCATGAGTTTAGCCTCAGTTTCCTTCTGTTTCTCCAATGAACTCATCTGCATGAAATTTTAAAAGATCTGCTTGTCCTTCTGCTTTGCAAAGTTGGTTCCAATCTTCTTGACATCAACACAGCCAGGAACTCTTTCTGTGTTTTTTGAAGTTTGATAAATTATTCTTTCTGTCCTTTAGAGGCAGAGCTTTCCTGATAGAGCTTTCAGAGGGCTCTTTCAGGAGTTTTGGGTTTCTTTCTTAGTTCTTTCACCTGTTCTTTTGCTTACTTCAGGTTTCTCTCCAAGGTTTGCTGTAGTAAGAATGTGTAAATGCACCTTTGCTTGGTGCTTGATACCTTTACAACGTATCAAGCACTTAGCCTATTCCGATAGTGCTGGAAGTCTGTTTCTGGGGTTCTGACTCATCCAGCTTTGGGTGGTCCCTTCAACTACGGGATCCTCTACATCCAGAAGAAAGCTAGGGTTTGTGTACAACCTCAGGTGCTTGTGTTTGTTCTCTTTAGTGACCAGCAGTAGGGTTTTGGACCTGTGTGCACCTGAGGTGCACCAGCACAGCAGACCTTGCTCTCTGCAGGCGTGTTCGCTCACCAGGGTACATCCTCACTCAAAGCTCTTTGTGTTTGCTTGAAAAAAGAAAAATGTAGTTTTATTTTCAAGCTAATACACCTCAAAATGCTGGGGCTGTTTTAATCTAGTGGGGGCCCAAACTATGGTTCCCTTCTATTTATGAAAGATCCTACTGTGTCCAAAGGCCATTGCTAACCCTACACCGTAAAAGGGTTATGAATAGTAGGAAGGTTGTAGCAGCATGTGCAGTGCATCCCAATGAGGTTCTACTGCTTTCTGCTAGGAAAAAATAGGAGATTTCCTTGATGAATGGACAGAGATTCAAACACAAGCCACAGGATTCGCTCTGAAGAAGGGAAACATTTAAAGATTAGATGGGAAAGAATCTAAAAGAATTTGCCATTGACTAGTGCTTTTTTGCACAGTTGGACTTTGCTGCTGAGAGTAAGTGCAACTGAGACATCTCAAATGATTTTTTTTTCCGTGCTTTTCTGAAACTTTTGACCATGTGGGCTGAGCTTATAACAGGATATGAATCTGCGTATCATAGCTCTGATTTATATTCTTGGATAGAACTATTATTAAGGTGTCATATGAACAGATGGGATATGAATGATGAAGCTCAGATTGGGTAACCAGCAGTTGAGAGGAAATGACTAATTGAACTTCAGAGAACAAGAAGTCTGTCTTCTTGCAGTCAAAATATGTGAAACAAAAATACATATTTGTCCCTTCAATGTAGTTGAAGATCTGTTTCTTCTGCTTTGACAGCATGGAACCTTTATGTCCATGTTGGCAGCTTGTCTGACTGCAATAATATAGAGCATACTGAAGTTTGTTTTAAATAGAGGCAGCATATTTTTAAGATTATGTAAAGTATTGCTTTTTAGCAGCTTAGTGCAACTAACTATTAGGTATCTTGTTAAGTTTTGTGTGATGTGGGCTATAAAGATGGGGAAGTTCTTTAAAGTTCTAATTGTTGTGATTATGAACTGGAAAGATTTCATGATTTTCCTCTCAGTAATATAAGCTGGTTTTCATTGCCCTAGAATCCAATGAAAAAAATTTGGACTTCTTATCTTTTGTAACTACATTAAGCAGGCATCTTTAGGATTCTTATTTTAAAACTGTGAAAGCTACACAAAAGAATGCTTTAAAATGCATTATTTATATATATATATATATATAAAATAAATGGAATATCCTCCATTTCTACTTATATTAGTTTTATTTCACTTCTACCTGTATCATAAACTCAATCTTGTGTGTCATGTCAAAATTTTGTCACGTGTGAGTGTCAATAATGTTAATTAATTGGCATAAATTAGCAATTTAAAAACTGTAGCTTTTCAGGAATTTGAGTCTGAGCAGTGTGGATCCAAGCAGTGATTCATGTCACTAACTGTATAATCACAGAGGACTTTACACATTCAGATAACTCTTAACTGGAGCTTTAAAACCAATTTAGTGCACTCGATTGATCTCAATCTGTGATGTGTCTGGTCGAATTTTAAATGCTGGAAAATGGATGGATTGCAAGTACAGGAAGAAAATCCCAACTACTTACAACAAAGCAATTTCATCATTGGGCAGGAGAAGAGAGCGAATACTTACTAGCAAAATATCACTAGACATAACCAGCTTTAAGCATAGGGGTGTTTCTGTGTCTCTGTTTCTATTGGTACTGCAGAAATGAGGAAGAAAAACTCTTGATCACTTAATGTAATCTCTGTTTGCAGAGTTATTGTGGGTAAAGTGATGGCAGCTACTTCGTACTTCATTTACCAGCAACAAAATGATGAGTTTCTATAAAAGTCATCAACTTGTTGCTGCTACATAAGAAGTTTAACTTAGGACATATTCAGTGGAAGTTAATAGACATGAAAACAGGAGATACTCTATAACATCAAGGATTTTATGAGTACAGTCTGAAAATGAGTGCAAAAAGAAAAACAGAACAATTTCTTATTCGTCAGCAGATAAAGCCATCAATGTTTAAGTGGCTACAGTTCACTCTAATGAAGAAATTAGCTTTATGGAAGAAGTGTTCCTGTGGTTGACACACTTAAAGTTAGTGGGTTTTTATTTGCTATTCAGCTTCTAATTGTCAGAGCCATTTGTAAATCACTCTGGATTTCTTCATTTTTGCTTGTTATTGTGAAAGGAAGAAGGAGCATCCAATCAGTTCGCCTATGTCAAAGAACAGTGCAATAGGATCTTACCTATTCTCACTTTGTTTTCTGTGTGTCTGAACTGGCATAATTAACATGTCACTATTTATGCAATTCTACTAAAATTTAAGTTGATATTACTGAGAAATACTGTATTTATCAGCAGATGTTGGCAAGAAACACTTTTATTCCTGTCCTCTTTACCACATTTTCTTGCTACCAGATGCAGCTTGGTTATTGCTATATTTGTACTTCTGCTCTTATTCTTATAATAAATAATCTTTATTGTTGAGGAAGATCTGTGGCTTATTCTTGAGCTGTCTCTGCTCTGTAGCTGTTAGCTGTAGTCTTACTCATTTGCTGCGTTTTTGTAAGGAGTACTACTGCAACAGTAGGTTATTGTGCATTCCAATTGATTTCAGGCCTCAAACTGTTTTTTAAAAACATGATTAATGTACTGAAAGCAGTTGGCCTCAAAGAATCTGCAAAAAAGAAAGACTTGTTTTGTAAACTTCAGTTCAAGCAATTAACAATGAGTATTGAATGGAAAAAAAAATCTGTCTTTGAGCAAAAACTGACATTATTTTAAAATTAGAATTGTGTGTTAGTCATCTGCAAATAAATGTCTTTGCCCAGCTGCAAATCACAGACATTAAGGCCCCACAATCATGAGTTGCCACTAAAAATAATTCTCTTCCTGCTTTTTTTTTGTTTTGTAAATCTGTGAAGACTTGGGGTCTTTGTTTTGTTACATTTTCTTCCTTTGTTTTCATTGCTCCATCCCTAACATCTGGGGGTGGGGCGTAAGTTGCAAAGCAATTGCAAATAGATAGTTTGTTGCTTGTAAAAAATGAAGTTGTGTAAGAATTAATTTTTAATTAGTTTTTTACCTCAGTTGAAAGAAACTGCTGAAATTAGTAGACATTGCTATTTATGCTGGCAGGCAGAGTGAGCAAACAGCAGTATACTCTGTTTCTGAAAATATCAAACATTTTATCTTTTTTTGGCCAGCTACACTAACTTCAGAGTAGCCACCACTAAAAAAGCAGTTCTGCATTACTTGGAAAGAATTTTCTGGATCAAAATACAGAATGCTTGTATCTTGGTTTGTTAAATTTTGTTAAAGACACTAAGACCTGGAAGATCTTTCCCATTTTTTCATGGAAGGAACATTATGTTTGAGTTACCTGGTGCAATATGGAATATGGAATCACAAATGGGTAAAATGCCTTTAAGAAATGCATGTCAAAGATGGTATTTAATGTTTACAAAATGTAAATGTGCTGAACAGAATTTACTATTTATGACTGGGGACTTGGAGTTGTCATTGTCTTTACACAGAGTGGCATTGCCAAGTGACTCCAAAATGGGCAAAAAATCAAATTCATTTTCTAATACTTTAGCTGGTACAATTGTTGGGGGAGAGAGAGTATCTGCTTCTATTTAAAAACAAATGTGACAGGTCTGGAAAGCACATTTTTAAAATCAATCTGACATATAGATAATCCTTAATCATGAAGCAGCAAAAACATTGCTGTTTCTGAAAGACAGAAGAAAATTGAAGATGCACTTCTTGCCTTGGAAGTGTCTCTTATGATTACAATTAATCTATCCCTGGACCTAAGCAGAAATTCAGTTTTGCAATTGCAAGTTCTGCAGTAATGCCAGCAAATTCAATAAATATTTTTAAAATAATTGTCATACTTATTTTCAGTTCATACCAAATTCACTTTCTGTAGGTGATATCTGGAGGAATGAAGTCACCTTTTTTCCTTTCATTGGTTCAGTAAATCCAGAATTTAAATTTATAGTAAACAATTTGTAAGTACTGTTTTATGTATTATATTTAGTATTAATTTCTGCTTCCCCTCCCCCCCCCATTTTTGTTTCTTATTTAGGTGTATGATTGCTGATGAGGTAAGTGATGTTCCTGTTCCTCTAACACCATTTTTTTGTGTTGTTAATGCACTTTGTGCAGATGTGACTTTTTTTGTTTGAGAGTTGTGGGCAGAAAGGCTGGTAATGAAGGAATCCTAATTCCTGTGATAGTCAGCAGATATCCTGAAAATGCCTAAGTGAGGAAAAAATTGAAACCTGACAGAAGTTTAGAAGAATCCTTGAGAAAACTTAAAAGGCTAATTTTAATTGTAGGTTAAATCTCTGGTATTATTACATTTTAAAAACACTGACTCTGTTGGGTTTTTTTTAGAGTCCTTTATAATTGCATAGCTAGCTATTTTTAATGGATTATTAGACATTCCTGGCCCAGGGAGATTTTTAACAGATATGGTTTCCAAAGGTGAATTTTTTAAAGTGCACTAATCAAGTAGCAATAGTAAAATTCATTGTGTCCATGCACTTGAAAATATATATTATGTTCCATTTAAGGGAAATCTGAGTCCAGCATTTCTTCCCAGAGAGAAAACATTTTTGTAATAACGTTCTTGATGTGTTGTCAGTATAAAACCTTTCTGAAAAAGAGAATTGCTATAGTCTCCCAATTCTAATCTGCGTTTTCTTGACACACTAGGAAGGAGAGGGAGATGGATTATTGGTATTTAAGCATCTCCTCATACTATAAAAATCTCATTACATCTGGAGATTAACTATACTGGCACAGAATGTGAAATATCTGAGAACTGTGGAGAATACAGAAGTATTCAGGGGAAGAGGAAAGGGGAGCTTGGGAAAAATCAAAATATCAGCAGTAGCTATTTTTTTATTAAAACAGTTTGTTTCCCTCCTTGAACTAGACAATGAACTGTGCATAATTATGTTAGCAATAAAAAGTCCTGGAATATACATTTATTCAAAAGAAATAATGTATATTTTATAATGACGAGAGGTGTGGCACTGGAGGAAGTATTGTGCACTGGTATGTATCCTGTGCTTTTTGACCTATCTCTAAAATAAGAAAATGTTGGTAAAATTAAATAGCAGTATTGTGAGCTTGTATGCAAAAAGAAATTATCAACGAAAACTCAAGATCAGAGAATTACTGTATGTATCCCTGGAGTGTGTAACTATGTAAGGATTAAAGTAAGATAATAAGAGTATTTTTTGTGAGGTATTCTACAAATATATTTCTGTTTTTTCTCAGAGTGGGGACAGACGAAGTTCTTCCCCAGAATTACAGCTTTACTGTCATCCATTTCAATGCTGGAGAAAGATGGGTTTAAATCAAAACCCAAGACTATCATATTTTCTACAGTTTTTCTAGGGTCTCACATTCTTGTGACCTAGCCTGGTGATCAGCTCTGTGGGATCTACATCCAGCCATGGGTGTGCTGATGCCAAGAGTGCTGCTTTTATTCCATATTCATTTCAACTCAGTGCCTGCATTATCACCAGGGACTGCACAGCCTGAGGGAGGGAGACAGCCATGGCAGCAAACGAGAAATGAATGTTATTTAGTTGGTTTTTTTTGTTTTCATTTGGATTTGTTTTCAGATTAACTAAGAACTACTGGTGACACAAGGGGAGATTGCAGGAAAATTTTAAGGAAAACTTGGCAATTTTGAATGAAAACTGAGTATCACAGTAGCTTTCCTATTATTTTCTTTCTAGTAATAGTAGAAAAATTCACTGTTTTCTTTTGTACTTGGGAAATCTCTTCATTATATCATTACATCAGTCCATTTAGACACAACCCTGGAGATGTAAATTGTTGTTTTATGTCTCGCTACTGTGAGTAGTTAGACAGCAGCAAATCCACTCAAATATCCACTGGACTCCATGAAAAACCTGCACAGAGTATTTTAAGGCCCATGTCTGCTTTGATGTTTAACAGGAGTTGGGAACTATCTCTTGCCATGTGAACAAGTAGAGAAAATAGCTGCATTCTTTGATAAAATCTTGAAGGTGGGTTGGTATTTTTTAAACAAAACCCTAAATTCTGAATCTTATAATCATCTGTTGCCATGATTATTCACAGATGGGAGCATTCCCACCTTGACGGTATGAAGCAAGTACTTTCCTGTTACATATAAATCTGTTTGTTGAATCTTCCCCTTGCCTGTACATCTGAATTCTCACTGTCTGGGCTTTCTCATCTGTGTTACAGGCCCAAGAGAAATGATCAGCTCTGGTGAATCAGAGCATTAGTTTCTTTTTGTTGACCCTCTGGGTCAAATCCAGCGCTCTTCCCACAGGTCCTTGTTCTTCACTTGCCTATGAAATTGAGGACAAAGTTGTTTTTATTGTAAGAAGGCATCTTATATATTTCTTTCCTTTGCATAGTCTTTAAAAAATGGTTTTGGTAGCTTCACAAGTTAAAGAGTTTGATCTTTTTAGTATACCCTATTAAGACCCTGAACTGAAAATCTTCTGAAATGAATGGAAGTGCTTCTTCTGACTTTGATGAGCTAACCAGATATAACACATGTATTAATCTGTTTAGCTAGAAACATCTTGTTTCATAAAGTATGATCTGTGGTAACAAAGTGATAATTAAATACATACTATACAACTAGCTCTTTGCCTGGGTTTCCTTTATTTGGTTCTGTCTTTGCAAATTCTTTTGGGCTTTTCTGAATGGAATATGCTTTCTGAGCAGAGACTTCTGGTTTTGATGTTGTTCTTTTCCCTTTTCTTTTCTCAGATGGGGCTAGGCAAAACAATTCAAGCAATTGCCATTTCATATTACTATAAAAATGAATGGCCTCTCTTAATTGTGGTGCCTTCCTCTCTGAGATACCCTTGGGTGGATGAGATGGAGAAGTGGATTCCAGAACTCTCTCCAGACGACATTAGCATCATTCAGAACAAAACTGATATTGGGTGAGTAAAGTTTGTTACTCTTCTGCAGTAAGGCTTGCTCACTACTCCTGGCTCAAGCAGAGCCACCCTTTGGGGTATCAGATACACCCTCTGGGATATCAGCCACTCCTCCCAGTTTTGTGTTATTGTATTATAGCAGTTACTCATTTTCTTTGAAGTTGAGAGATCTGCTTTTTGCAAAGTAGCAAATGCCTTTCTGCTGAAAATTAGATTACTTCAGTGTGTCTCAGATAGAACAAGTTATTTCTCAACTCTAATGAATTCATTAGCTTCTGTAAAACATTTTTGGAGAACTTCTGGTGTACATTACAAAATAAGGAAGTAATTACTGTTAGAATTCCATTTAGCACGCTGAGAAAATTTGTAAGTTCAAATAAGTAATCCCTAAATAACTGAAAAGGTCATCATGACCTACACTTTCTATCTTTAGACTTAATAGCATGAATTCATCAGAGAGCCTATGTCTTGGGTGTTATTAGAATAACTCTCCTATTACCCTGAATTGCAAGGGTGTTTTTAGTCTGCTGTAAATGACTTGGTTGATTTTATGGTAATGTTTAGATGTTGTTCTAAAACTTGGGTGTGAGGGAGACTGATCTTCATGTTTTCTGGGAGTATCAGAGAGTGACTTGACTGCCAAGATGTGCTGCTTGGAACCTTCCTGGTAACCACAGAAATCCAACTGAAAATGCATTTTGAAAGCTTCATTGAAGGGTAATTCCTACTGATAGTCAAAATTTAAGTTGATCACAGGAATATGGAAACTAAAATTAGCACCTTTTAAGGTATTTATCTAAAAGGCACTCAGAGCTTATAGGCTGGATGCGGGAAGGGGAAATGTGGACTGGGGAAAATTATGGGAAAATTAAATGGCAAATGAAATTCTGTTCTTTTAAGATTTTTTTTAAAGGAGTAGACCTTAACCATTATTATTTACTTTTATTCAAAAAAAAAAGGAAAGATGAAAACTTGGGTTTCTGCTTATTTAACTCCCAGGAGGCTGCCTAGCTCTGAGGTTGCTGTTGAACTAATTGATATTTTAACATTAAAAAGTGTTTTATGCATTTGTAAGAAAATGCAAAAATACAGCTGCCAAATTAGCATTTCGTTAAATTCTGCTTCCATATGTTAAGCTTTGATTTCTCTCAGTTTAATACTTTGCTTTTCTTCAAAACTTCAAGAATTAAGTTTACTGCTTGAGTGTTGTTTAACTTCTTGATTAAACCAGGTTAAAATATACTTAGACATCAATTTAGGTTCATAATTTCTGGCCAAATTTGAAAATGGAAGTTTCTTGAATAAATTAGTTCCACTAAAAGAAATAAGTTTATTTGTAATTTTTTAAATGTACCCTTCAGAAAGGGTAAGGGAAAATCGTGCTTTCCTGGTTGCTACATTTATCTGTACAGTGACAGCCAGAATCTGCAGTGCCCGCAGTGCCAGTGCTCAAACCACTGCCCTTTCCATATCCAGGAGCATGAATGTGTAGGTGCGTTTACTATTTTTCCTGTTAAATCATCAAGGAAGCTTCAGCTTCAGCTTGCTTGGTTTCTTGATCTCTTGCTGCTGAAGAACAAGCAGAAATGATGCCAGCAGAGCAGTGGTGTCTGACAGATGGGCATACCAGCTATGACCCTCATTCTGATGACTTGTGTGTCTAACAGCTGTAAGAGTTTCTGTGCTGCTCAAAGGCTTCTGAAGGGCCACAGTGCTCTCTAGTGATTTTAAAATCAATTAATGCCTTGGACCTGTATATGTCTTTAAATTTGTTATAAATAGTTCATTTTCAATTACATACCAATTTTTCATCTTGTGCCATGTTGACTCCCTGCTTCCAGTGTTTTTGTTTTCTTCATGTTCTGTTTAAGCAAAAAAGCTGGGTAACAGCTCTGACAGGAAGCTGTGAGGTTCAGCCCAGACTGTACTTTCACAGTGCCCAAATACTCAGGGACAGTCTGGTTAATCCTCTCAGGCTGCTGGTGAGGGGACTCTTCGTACCCAGAGCAGTAGAAAGCTTGCACAGAGACATCATTACTTCAGGTGTTTGGGTGCTGATAAAGACCTTGGCTTGTGTGTAACTTCTTGTGCAGGAAGTGGGTTTGTCCTATGACGTACTCTGTAAGGAGCACATGGTGAAGCAATGCAGCCAGATAATAAAATTCCTTTGAAATGCAATGTGTGTCTTCTGAAAACGATTATGAATTATGTGTTTGATAAGTGTGAGATATTTTAAACACCAAAAGCTGTTGCTGTTAGCCTCACAGCCCACTTGTCAATCAATCCAAAAGGAGATATACATGCCTTCTGAGATTAGTTTTTATAATCTCTCTCTTATATTAATTGTCCTGCAATGAAAACTTGCTAAGAAAACTTTTGGATTTTCTTTTTCAGGAGAATATCAACAAGCAGAGTAACCATTCTGGGGTATGGGCTGTTGACATCTGATGCACAGACTTTGGTAGACACTTTGTACAGGCAGAACTTTAAGGTGGTTGTGATTGATGAATCACACTACATGAAATCCAGAAATGCTACCCGCAGCAAGATTTTACTGCCAATTGTGCAGAAAGCTCTCAGAGCTGTTCTCCTTACTGGAACTCCTGCTCTAGGAAGACCTGAAGAGGTATTTGACGTGTTGTGCTTGGTTTTGGTTTTGGTTTTGGTTTTGAGGATGGTATCAGTAATAGATGAAGAGTCTTTTAGTTTTCTTGAATATATTCAATTACATGCATTGTGACATCAAAAGGTGCACTAGCTGCATCAGGGAGGACAAGTATAAGAAACTAAACCAATGTCTTTTTGTTTGAGTTGACTTTACAAACTTGTTTCAAGCTTGTGCACAGGTGACTTGAGACAGTGTTTCTTGTAAGAAATTAATCTTGTATGTTACAGACTGATTGCTGGGTGAAATAGAAAATAGAGCTTAAGGAGAGAACTGCTTGTTTCTCCTGTCTAGGGGAGGCTTTGGTAGACAAGGTCTTGTATTAAATCTTCTACTTTATCATCTGATAAAGAAAGCCCTTAGTTTATCACTGGTCTTTTGAATATTCACTTAAGTGGAACAAAATATAGTCTGTACTTGTTGCACATCCAGAGTGACAAATTTTCCTTTGAAGGAAGCTCAGCTTATGGAATTAGGGAGGAGCAGAGAGGTAACAAAAACCCTCTTGGGTTTTATACTGAACCCAAGACAACTGTCTTTATTTATCAAATGTAGGGGAAAATGGAATATAAGAGCTGATCTGTATTCAGGGAAATTAAAAGAGCTAAATAAATAATATTTTATGCTTCAGAATTCCTCACTGTGTAAACAGAATTTATGACAAGACCCTTTATGAATTTAATTTGTTAAGAGAGGTGATAACTTGAGAAAGATACCCATGGTATGGAAAAGGGCTTGGTATATCATGAGTACTTACTTAAAACTTTAAAACAAATGTTTATGGGTGGGGATAATTATTAAAACTTCCTGTACAAAGACACTGCAACCAACCCTGGACAAAGATACAAAGTGTAATACCTTTATATAGTACATTGATACTGAGACCAGTATCATTGTTAAAGGTCTTTAAAGGGAATTCCATACAGGCTGTCCTTGATTACAGCGATGAGATCGAAATTCATGAACGAATGGAATATAATTTGAGACTTTTTTTTTTAGTGATACTGAGGTTCTGCTGTGGCTTATAAGGCAGCATATAAAAAGCATTAAATGTCTTTAATCAGTTTTGTGTCATAAGCAGAATCCTTGTATAAAGTCTTTGAATGTATGGAAAATGATCCCAGAAGCCAGGAAGCTTTGACAGTATAACAGCTTGTAAAGTAGGATTCTTCCTGCTTAAGGTCATCTAAACTGGTATTTACCTCCTGCTACTCAGCAGGGAAAAAAGCTGTGAAATTTCTGGTTTGTATTGATATTGTCCATCTTTTGAAGTAAAACTTAAAAATTGAGTAGGTTTTTCATGTATTTTAAGAAGCAGACCACTCATGCAATACCTGCATTGAAGCTTTGCAGAAGCCCATGTGCCTGGCAAATGATAAAAATTGTTATTTTGGGGAATAACTTAATCTCATCCATGTCTTCTTGTTCAATGTGAATCTTTTCCAAGCTGTCAGTGCTGTTACAGTGCTCTATTCTTTGAGGGCTTCCCATAACTCTCCTCTCCGAAGACTCCTGTATCCTATGGAATTCCTTTTGTATGTGGGCCAAGCTGTGTGGTTTTTGTGCAAATATTAAATGTAAACTTAACACAAAAATCATATGTTAATTGTTTCTGAATAGTCTTAAATTTGCATGCAACTTTTAATTTTTCACTGTTGCTATTTTATTTTTTATACAGCTCTTCATGCAGATTGAGGCACTGTTTCCAAGAAGGTTTGGGACTTGGAATGAATATGCTAAAAAATACTGTGATGCTCGTGTCAGGTATTACTGCACTTGCTTATTTACATTCTTATGAGTGTCTTTGATTTTTCTTGTCATGCCAAGTGAGACAATCAGTAGGCAGTACCTCTACTGCTATATCACACCATCATGCTTGGAAAACCAGGGTCAGGTACCATCTCCATCAAAGAGGATTGGGAAAAGGATGGCACTGATTAAATAAATTAATTAAAGCTATTAAAGTCTGAAATAAATTTGAAGTGCCAGCATTCTGTTAAGTAAAATTATTTATACATTTACTGTTGTTAGTATGAGTTGTGGAGGTTTTACCTTCAGAACTGGAGTTTTCAACTCTGAGTCTTAAGCCCGTGGTCATGTAATAATTTATACCTCTCTTTATTATGGGGTCCCTGTCTTTTTGCTGCCTCACCACACTTGAGTGGGAAACAAAGTCCAGTACTTGTTTCTGTATTTCACAGGCTGGCTGTCTTAGCTAAAAATTTCATATATGCAACTTTGCATGTATTCAGAATAACAGATCTTTGTCAGCTAAATTGGCTAGCATTTAGATTTAATTTTTACAGTAATAATTACATGGTTTCATTTTCATAAAACTTGTTTTTCTCCCTCCATCATATGCACTTTATCAGTATTGAACTTCAAATAACATGGAAGAGCACTGTCTAATTTTCAGACAGAGAAATGCTATTTTTTCCATGGTGTTTTGACTGAATGCATCTGTAATTTTCACACCACAAGTGCGCGTGGGTACAGCATGGTTAGCTACTCAATCATAGATGATTATCTTATTTTTGGAATACCATAAATGTAATAAAAATCAAGTTCAGGGTTTGGCAAGCTTTCAATGAATAACTTTTTCTTCATGACTTGGCTGGAACAAAACATCCTGTGGTAATAAACTTGATAGGATTATTTTATCCAGCACTTTCCGTGAAAATATGGGTGGTATTTCCTTAGGTGTCCATGGACACCTGTTTTAAAGATGAGATCCAAACTATTTCTGTGAGGTTTAGCCTGCCATTTCTGTCATATCCCCGATGCTGAAGGTGGAGGAAGGAGGCTTTTCTAAGGACAGACATATAAATAGACTAAGGAAGGGATATGAGCAAAAGATTTTGCTGTCTTCCATCAGTGCCATTCCCGCTTCACCAGTGCAGAAGTAACTCTCTCAGCCCCATTCCCAAATTATTACAGTCAGCTAATTCAGCTAATTAGAACACTGTTGGTAAAGTCAGTAAGGCTTAAAAATCTCTAAATGATTGTGGGGGTTTTTGTGGCTGTTTGGTCTTTTAATAAAAATTACATGCTTGTAACACACTCTTCTGGCCCTGGAAAATGCTACCTGGGCTTTTCTCCAAGACTGTCATGTTCTTTATTTTATTGTCTCCTGGTAATTCTGACAGAGAAAAGCTGCTGTTCCTGCTGCAACACTTCCTCAAAAACAGCAAAGCAAGGAAAGAACAAGGAAGACTTGAGTTAATAAATTCTTTCTCTTTTCAGCCTTTAGCTTCTTAATGTGAAACCTTCTTCCTCTATTTAACCATGCTCATTAAATAGTATTACTTTTAAAGATGCTTTTAAAGCTTTTAAAGCTTAAGCTTTAAATCCTGTCTCTGGCAGTAACTGAGAAGGAATTCTTAGGGAGGGAAGAAAGGAATATTGATAGTGATATTTGCCTTTTTCATGATGGCTTTCCTGTCTGTAATATAATAAAGAATATTCTCAAGGTGGTATATTCTTCTCATTAGTCCATCGAAACAGGAGTTCCAAAATTAAACCTGAAACTTCTGCTTCCTGTGGACAGTGAAGTGTGGGAAGTTGGGAATAGACAGAGGATTGTGTGCAGGTGATGGGCAGTAACTCCTGCAGACAGTGGTGGCTGCTGGGAAGTTGAAGCACACTTTCATATCCAATAGTGTGATTTAAAATTAATTATATACTGATTCTACTGAATTTGGAAGATCTCATGTTTACATTCTGTATTGATCTATCATTTTCAGGTTTTTTGGTAAAAGAAGGCAATGGGACTGTAGAGGAGCTTCAAACTTAGAGGAACTACATCAGCTTTTAAGTGAAATAATGATCAGAAGACTGAAGAATGATGTCCTAACTCAGTTGCCTCCCAAAGTCAGGCAACGCATTCCATTTGACCTCCCTCAAACTGCAGCAAAGGTAAATTTTCCATTTTTGATGAAAACACATTTGTTAGTAAATGGAAGTATCTTCATATGGATTTTTATGTATGCATGTGTATTATGTGTAGTTACAAAGATTGTGTGAGTATAAAGCAGAGTATCTCTGTTACTGTTTTTAAAATATAATACAACACTCATACAGCAATTTTTTTTGCATCAATGATAAAATTTGTTCTATTTCTAGTACAATCTTCTTTTCTCTCTTCTTTTACTGTAGATTTTGAATCCTACAGTTGCTTTTAGCCAAATTTGATAGAGTTCTCCGAAGTTCCTAAACATTTTACACTTGAAGCGTAGCTGTTGAGGTAGAACATGCTTTGTACTCTCTGTCTAACCACTGATCTCTTCTGCCAATTAGAATCTGAATGCCACTTTTGCAGAGTGGGAGAAATTAATGAGAAGTCTGAGTTCAGATGCCACTGAAAGCCACTTTTCTCAAGTCATGAATCTGATCACACGCATGTATAAGGAAACAGCCATTGCCAAGGTGAGCCTGCAAGTCTTCCCTTAATATCCTTAAACTACCCAGTGTGTGTTTTTAACCTCATAAAATTGGTTTTATTGGCCAGAACACGAGATGAGGTTATTCAGTTTGTTTTATAATCATGGCATGGAGAAGCACTCTCTTTTTCCGCTGTATGTTTATGGAATAGGCAGAACCCCATTACAATGAAAAAAGAAGTCTAAAAACTGCTGCAGAGTGTATTGCATTAACTGTTGATCACTGATAGATTTTGTTATTAACTGCCATCATTGCTTTAATAGCTTTTGTAAAAGATACTGAAAATTACATTTGACACAAAAGAATTCTATGAATGCTTAAATAGAGCAATATTTTATGATTATGATATCATGAACATATCAGAATTACTCTTTCAGTTTTGATATATGGCTTTATTTGTGTGTGGATGCAGAAGTTCTGATTAACTATTACCTTGTCTGTTTGAAATATGTTTGTTTTTCTCAAATATGGATTAAAACGTCAGATAATGACGTCTGAATCAAAAGGAGTTTATCTACATCTTAATCTGGAAGAAGTGCCATGTAATTATATGGTATTGTGAGGATAAATGTGGGTTTTTTTTCTCTCTCTGAGGTAGTGAGTTATGTTTCTCAAAGACATCGTTGTGGTATTTTTTTAAACAAAATTAATCTGAATCATTTGATTCTTAGCAATGTCAGTGTTTGATAAAGCCTTACATGGATAACAAAAGATACAGAAATTTACCTTTTCATGTTACAAGGACTTGAAAGACATGAAAATAAAAACTGTCTTTTTGAACATTTTGTGTGTCTCACTAATGAAAACACTCTCTTACGGCAGGCAGGAGCAGTCAAGGACTACATCAAAATGATGCTTGACAATGACAAACTGAAGTTTCTCGTCTTTGCCCATCACCTGAGCATGTTGCAAGCCTGCACAGAGGCAGTTATAGAGAGCAAGGTAAAGCCTGAACAAATGTGCACACAAATCTAACCTCACTTAAACAAATGGCTATCAGCTGTGTTTGAATTCAGCCAACTGCACACGAGTACAGGAATGGAAGGATTTTATGTACATATGGATCAGTGCCACTGCATTAAAAGGGATCATGTGGTTCTGAAAACTGGTTTGTGGTTAAGGATGATGTAAACACACTTGTATCTGGTATGACTTTATTATTATTATTAAATCAATATTGTAGGAAGTTGTTTTCCAAATTTTTCTACCACTCTGTTTTTTGGGACGTTTAACAGTACGCTATCATTTCACCTAAATGTTTAATTCAAAGCAGTAAAAATATTTGAAAACAGCTTTCACCTTATTTTGATCATGGACTCTTAATTAGTGTTAGTGAATGGTGGCTAACTTTGCTATTTTATATTGTTACTCTTTTTTAACATTTTAAAAAATGGTGTCAGGGAAATGCCAGATTCTTCTGTTTAATATTTCATTTCAAGATCCCATGTTCATTCTATCTTCTACTTTTGCAAACAGGGAAACAAAGTCTACACCTCTCTAGACAGAGACTTAATTTTAAGTCAAAGGGCAAAAGATGTATTCTGATCCCCATGACAGGAATAGAACAGTCCTTTTCATAATTTTATTGGGGGACAGGGAGGGATTGGGTCTGAAAACAGATGCTGATGATGTCATTTAGTCTCTGTTTGGATGTTACAGGCTCGCTACATCCGAATAGATGGGAGTGTTCCCTCTGCAGAGAGGATTCACCTCGTCAATCAGTTTCAGAAGGACCCTGAAACCCGGGTTGCTATTTTGAGTATTCAGGCAGCTGGTCAGGTAGGGCAAAAAAGAAAGCATGTGAAATAATATACTTAAAGAATATAGCTACTGAAATCATTGATGACTGAAGTGATTTACTGAAGGTAATTTATCTTCGTGCAATTTGTCCTTTGTAGACCTTGTGTTCATTTCTTTGCACTAATCATGTTAACTGTTCTAAGCCTCTATTGAATTTACTTGAGCAAAATGATGATAAGCAGCAGCATCTCATTCTTGAATAATTAGAAAAACTTAATTTCTTTAAAAGCACTAGATTAATAAGAAATAGATGTTATTCCATGATGAAAAGCAGTGTGCAGTCTTTGCACAATACTGAAGTATTTTTTGAATCTGAAGCCCAAGGAAGAAATTGGTATAATATGGCCATCTGCTGTCGAGGACCACCCTGACCACCCTCTTATTTCCATACTAAAATGTCCTGTACAACCTTTAGCTTTCTTTTGCTTCAGATAATCTGTTGTTTGTGTGTGGAATCTTTTTTTTTAAAATGCATCTCCTTACTCTCCTTAGGGTTTAACATTCACTGCTGCCACTCACGTTGTGTTTGCTGAATTATATTGGGATCCAGGCCATATTAAACAAGCAGAAGACAGAGCACACCGCATTGGGCAGTGCAGCTCTGTGAACGTTCACTTCCTGATTGCCAAAGGAACCATGGATACCCTCATGTGGGCAATGCTGAACCGCAAGGTGGGTGCGCAGTGGGGCCGAGGGGTCAGGGTTCTCTGGGGATCAGGTTGCACTTCAGTGCCACAAAAGTCTTGTTTATCTAAAACACGCTCCTACTCTAAGACAAATTGATACACCTACAATTACTAATCATCAAAATGTCCATGTTTGTTCTGACTTAGTCTTTTCTAGGTTTTTGCTCTTCATTCAAGATGCAACGATAATGAGTCTTTGCCAAGGTGCATGGGATGGTTCATACCCACAGGAGATGGTTGTTTTATCTTCTGGCTTTTTATTGCTGTTGTGGTTCAATTTTAAGGCATTCAGGCATTCTGCTCACTCATAACAGCTAGAATTTGTTGTGGGTTGTTTTTCCTTAATTGAATGAATGTTGTGCCTAAACTAAGCTTCCTTTTTGAGAGGCAGAGGCATTCTTTTTCGGTAGATCCAAGATTATACAGATCTTTTCTTCTGTTGCCATTTTCCACAAGTATCACCCAACTGTTGTTAGCAGTCATTGAATCATAGAATGGTTTAGGTTGGAAGGGTCCTTAAAGCTCATCCTGGCATGGGCAGGGACACCTTCCACTATCCCAGGTTGCTTCAAGCCCTGTGCAACCTGGCATTAGACACTTCCAGTGATGGGGTAACCACAGCTTCTTAGGGCAACCTGTGCCAAAGCCTCACCACTTTCACAGGGTAGAATTTCTTCCTAATATCGAATCTAAACCTGCTCTCTGTGACTTGAAAGCTAGGAGTAGTTCCAGTCTGCTTTTTTTCCTTCCTTGGAGAATCTTTGAGAGTTCACAGAACTGAGAAAAATCATTTGGCTGTTTTGCTTCAGTGACCCCTTTGTAGCCTTTGTGCCCATTCATTAGTGTCGTGTGTTGATAACTGAGGTGTGTTGGTGTTCTGGCAGCTCTTGCTTTCTGGTGTTGCCAGCAGTGTCAATGCAGAAGGAACTGCCTTTCAAACACCAGGTGCCAGAGCCATTTGAGACTGTGATTACACAGGGTTTATCCTGATGCCAGTGCCAGCCTATAGCTGTAGTTCTTGCATTTGGCTGGTCCTGTAGTGTCGTGGTTCAGTTGGGCTGGGTCCATAAGTTACTGTAGTGACAAACTGGTGACCATTTGTTTGCCAGTATATTACTCTCCTGCTGAAAAATAGTCACTGCTTAAATAATCTGGGAACTGCCAACTGTGTTTGACGTTCAGCTGGAGAAGGAAATTCTGTATTCAATGTCCTGTAGGTACCTCTGAAAGAATCTGTCAGTCTGGTGCATTATGAATCTCCTTAAACATGGCATGGATGGGGCTTAGTAATTCAACAACAGTTTACCTTACAGGTCACTAAATAATTCTGCCTTTGTTTGTCTCCACATGCCGAGCAAAACATGTTAAGACTGCTAGAGATGTACACAGTGTATATATTCTCTTTTATCTTCAATAAATACTGACATTTTGTGTCACTGGTTCACTGGTTGTAGTGTGCTAAATACAGCACTCACCATTATTGTCTTCCTGCAGGCCAAAGTCACAGGCAGCACTTTGAATGGCAAGAAAGAGAAAATGCAGGCTGAAGAAGGTGATAAGGACAAATGGGACTTTCTCAGTTTTGCTGAGACCTGGACCCCAAATGAAATTCTAGAAGGTCCCCAAAATGAACTTTTATTTACACATGTAAGACTTGAACCTTTGTCTTTTCTGTTTTCTTTCATTTAAAAAAAATTGTAACAGTCATTTGCTTCAGCTTTTTGTGCAGTTCAGAGTTTACTAACAGAGAAACACCAAACAAGTAGGAAAAACTAAATTCCATTTTAAAACTTACGTGAAGCTGGGAAAAGTGATCTGCTGGGTATAAATGTCATCTACATCTTCTGCTGGGTCCTTATGTTCAGGTGACTGAGCCGTCCTCAGAGTCAGATAAGACCAAGTAATTTCTGTTCAAATGATGTCTTCATTAACTGTGCTGAATTAATTGGACTAATATTTAAAACAGTGTTTGAAAGCCTTTCCTTGTAATGGGCATCTTCAAAAAAGGCACATAGCTTACCAGTTCTATGTCTCTGCCTTCTGGTAGTGCCATTTCAGAATTTTCAGGAGAATATTGAAAATACTTTTCTAAAATCCGGAGAGCAATGTTGAATTGCTTTTTCTGTTCACTGTTTGTTCTTAAAGTTATCTTTTGTTAAAGATATCTTTTGTTAACAGTTTCTGATGCAGTCATAAGTGGGGTTTAGAGGCCTTTTCCAGCCTAAATGTTTCTGTGATTCTGTGTTCCTTTCCTCTTCCCTAGTTTGAAAAGGACAAACAGCATGACATACGTTCCTTCTTTTCCCCCAAATCCTCCACGGAGAAGAAACGCAAAAGATTTTCTGGTGATGAATTGTTACGTAATGATTCAGAATCTTCTGCTGTCACAAAAGAGGATGCAGAGAAGAGTGATGAAAACCTGGATTCCACAAGGATAAGTGAGGTGGATACAATTTGTCATGAAGATACTTGCAAACATGAAGCCAAAAGAGCAAGGAGCATAAGTGGATCTACCCCAGTCAGCTCCAGCAATAAAAAGAAAACATCTTTGACTGGAAAAAAGCCCTCTTTGTTTTCAGAAAAAAACAATGAACTCCATCCTTGTGGCTTAACTAATTCAAGTGAAAGTACAGCTTTAAATAAAGTTTGGCACTGCAGTGCTTGCACTTACATTAACAATGATCTGCTGCCTTACTGTGAAATGTGCCATTGCCCCCAGAGCAGGGATGGTGAGTAAGGGGTGCTGCAGAGAAAAAGATGCATTTTTCATTTCAGTTGTGATCAGGCTCAGAAAATACAATCTTTTTGAACCTATGACTACACAGAGGTCCAGGAAAATATGAAGAATTGTGTCTTTACATGAACAAATACCCCTCAAGTGATCCTCCTTAGTCTTGCTTTCCCCAAGGATCTTTTACATGAATCTAACTTGAAACAAGTGAAAAATTCCCATAAAAAGTTAACAGGATATAAATTCCATAAGGATGAATATATCCTCTGTTTCCTTTGCAGCAAATTTTCCTCTCCTCTTCTTTGAGGTTTATGGTTATTCTGAATACAATTAAACAGCAAAATTTTTCTTTACCTTTCAAAACTAATCAATGTGGTATTGGTGTTTTATTAACTTGAGCATTGCATATTTGTCATGAGAGACATTATCTGGAAAATATGGCTTTTCTTGCTCCAACAGTTCACAATAGATTTCTTTTACTAAATTTATTTAAGCTATCTGGAAAATTAATGAAACATTTTTATAAATCTATGCCCATATTTGTCATTTCAGTTGCAAAGGCTCTTTTTACTTGCTTATTTATTTATTTAAATCTCTATGCATGCTCAAGTAAGGACAACTTCTGAGTTTCACAGCTATAAATCAATGCCTGGAAAGCTACTTTGTGTGTTTATGGTATACAATAACTGTATATAATATAGAATTGCTATCTGCATTATTTATTATATAAATATTTTGACATTAATTCGGGTGCACAGGATTACGTAAATGAAAAGCTTTGTTCCATGTGTTTGTTCTCTTAATATTAAAGTTAGCTCTAGCTTCCTAAGTGATTGCACCATAATAATATTAGAGAACAAAATGCCATTTCTTTGTATTTCAGTGCCATGGTCCTGTCTCAGATGTGTTATTAGGTACCTGCCAGGTAACACAAATCATCGCTTTTCTTGTTTCTTTGTATGTAGGTGAGAGAAATGGTGAAGCTCTCAGGAGCCAGAGTGAGGAAGGAGTGTCAGAGGAGCCCAGGAGAGATGAAGACAGAGCAGAAGGCAGTGCTGAAGACAGAAGAGGACATTTGGGGGAAATGGGGGCACAGCAATCTTTTGAAATCAGAGAACAGGAAACTCTGGGGACTGAAAAGGAAGAAAGCGAAAAAGAGTGTGGAGAAGGTAAAGTGGGACTCTGAAAGAACAGTTCTATCCCATTGTGAAACTGAATTAAATGCCTCTGGCATGAAAAACAGCTTTTAAATAAAAACCTACATCTTTGAAACACAGAAGTACAAGCACCAGCACGGGACTTTATCATTCTAGCCTGAGCCATTTGTTGAGTTTTGATGCTGGATAAGCCCAGCCTTTCCACACAGGTCCTGGTGCAAACCAGAGCTGACTGACTTCAGGACTGTGTCAAACCAGCAGCTGGGAATCTGGATGGTTTTACTGGAACTGAGGACAGACACAGGCAAAACAGTTGATGGGTCATTCAGGAGAAACAGAAAAATGAAATACACAAATACCTTAATAGTTTGCTGCTTGAGCTCTGCATCTTAGGTTGTTCTGGAATTAGATACATATTTAATATTATTTCTAATGTCAGAGTAGAATGAATGAAGAAAAATCTTTAATGCTACCATTTTTTCTGTTGTAGATAAATCAGACACATTCCAAATATATGATGGGCTTATGTTTTGTGCAAGCAGGAATACTGATAGAATCCACCTCTATACAAAGGTAAACCTGAAGCATGCATGGTTATTGTCATTTTAAAATTACAAAGGAAAATGCCCTCTGAAATGTTTCTGTATGTTTTCATTTGTTATGCTTTATGTAAAAGCATCAATATTTTTGTATTAGCTGAAATACAAAAATAAGGTAGTTTAACATTCTAGTTCTTTTTCTCAATGAAATTAAGTAATAATTCCCTAGATACATAACTTTCAGCACTTCTCTTGGCTTACAAAATTGGGCTAATACATGAAATCATCTGTTACAAATGCCAGTAACAGTCGTTTAAAATTCCTTTTTATTATTACAGTGTCTTATCACAAAATAACTTGAATAGAATAACATTCAAAATTCAAATAAAAAATGACAGTAAATCCTGACACACTAAGTAAATAAGCTATTGCCACCACATTTTCAGAAAGATCAACATTAGTGCTGTGTGTAAGTCAGTAACAGCCTGAATAAAGCACGTTGTTGTTAATCTGCAGTGGTGATTGGGTACAGAAAGCGGTAGTTGGGAATTTTCCCAGTCATTCAAGAGGATGTCAGGACTTGCCAGTTTCCTCTTTCAAGTGATAGGAAAGTTCACTGGGAAGATTTCTTCAAATTACTGAGTGAATCAGTGTATTCAGGTGCCACTAAAGCAGCACGGATAGCTGAAGGTAAGTCTTTGGGATGAGACATTTTTATTAGGCTGATGCAGCTGGGAAAAAGTCAGAAAGAGTCAAAAAGTCCTCTTGTATCTGAAAACTTGTTAAATGTACTTACAATGTATGTACATTGTACTATGGGATTAGTTTCATTTTGCCAGATACTGCGTAAGATCTGCTGAATGGTGAGACATTGGGGAATTCTGCTTTAACTCCTTCTCTCAAATGTTTGTGAATCATCAATAAGTTCCTTGACCAGATGTACCCACTGGGACAACTTATTCCTTTAAAAATTAAGTGGAGAACTTCTTCAGACATTAAAAAGAAGTAAGATAAATAATGTTCAAGAATTCATACTTTAAATTGTAATGAAGTGACATTCTCCTACCTACAATCATTCATTTCCCTTAGAATTCAGTCAAGAGGATTGTAATTTCAGTTTAATATAAGGTGTGTCTGAACTATTTGCAAAGAAAAATATCTGATCTATTAAAAGGTAAAATGTTCTGCCTTGTTACTTTTAGGTAGATTAATATGAATCATCTTTCTTGCATTCGTGCTGTTATCTCTGTGCCTTATTGTTGGTTCTGGAAAAATTTGACCTTGAGGGACTAAATTTAGTAGGAAGGGAGGAGAATTCACTTGAAACAGATTACTTTTTCTACATTGTGCTACACTGCATCTGTAAACAAAACTTTGCTTGTTTCACCTAGGATGGTGAACCACTGAATCATAATTTCATTCCATTGGACGTACAGCTGGATAACTGGGAAGACTTACCAGAGACTTTCCAGAATAAAAAAAATCGTGCACTGGTAAGAACAAGTTCTACTGGCACAGCAATATAATATTAAGTGTAGAGGAAATTGTCTTTTAAAAAAAATAAATGCAGAATACTTCCAGGCCTTGGGATATAGGCACAGTTTCATCAGAGCAATCTTATAGATGTTGATGTGAACATGAATTAGGCTGTCTGTTACTCTGGCAAATTATTGTGCCTCCTCTTCACATTGCAGTAGAAGGAATCAACCAGGCATCATTTCATTTCTCATTTACAGAATTAGTTCCTAACTTTCATAAGTCAACAAAATAACTTCTTAAAGGTTATGAATTAAATGGTGCACACTCTAAATAAGAATGTTCTAGGTTGTATCAGAGCTGGAGGTCTGAGCAGGCCTCCACTCTCACTCTCCCTTCGGTCTTCTAAGAGTTTTCAAAGTAGTGTCAGGCACAGCTCTATGCAGACATTCAGTTAATTTAGGAATAAAGATCCCATTCATAATGGGGTTTGAGAAGAACACTGCAAACCCAAGTACTCAAGTAAGGAAATCCAGATTTAAACTGGATGGGAAATATTATCTGCTTAAGTTAAAATCTGATTTTCCAAACTAAAAACCATCAGGTGGAAACAAAACTGATTCAAGAAGGCTGGAACTTAAATTTGTAGGAGAGATGCCTGACTGATTCAACCAGCTGTTGTGTGAAGCAGCTACTGAATGGGTTCCACAGATGGAGGGGTGAGGGTTTGAAGAGTTACCTGAAGGCACATCTCTGATTGTAGGAGCTGTTTCCAGCCAGTGTAGAATGCACTAATCCATGGCACTGTTCTGCTGTAATTAGCTCTGTGCAAAGTCTGTCCTGGTGCTGACAGTCATGTTCTCTGCCAGATCCTGAGGTTTGTGAAAGAATGGACTCACCTCACAGCAATGAAACAGAAGATAGTCAGAAAAAGTGGTCAAATATTCTGTAGTCCCATTCATGCTGCAGAGGAGTTGTCTAAAAAGCAGTCAGTGGGCAGCAGCACAAAGAGGTATGTGGGGTTTGGTTTTAATTCCTCCTACTAATTACTGCAGAAAGTTCGATTTTGCATCATTCCTCAGTGTTGTCACTGCTGTGCACAAAACATGCCATGCAAACCATCTAAAACCTTCTTATTCCCCTCAGTCCCTACTGTTAAATTCCTGAGGGTGACTATTTTGGCTGTAGGTAAGAATTAAGTAAATAAATAGTTTGTAAGTCCAGTAATATAAGCAGAAGGGTAGTAAGTGTTTGTTAACCTCTTGCCTGATTGTGTCCTACCATAAAGTGTAGGAAAAATCTGTGAATGGTATAGAAAACCTACCAGGACTTACAGCAGGTAGGTAAGGTTGTGTGTAGGGTTTGGCAGGTGTTCAGTACAGAGAGATGTACTCAGGAGAAGTTGTCTGAATAGTGGTTTCTGTGAACCAATTTTAAGTTTTTTACCTAAAAGCAGTTGTGTTTTACAGGGTTTCACATGAAAATAAAGAAGGGAGATCAAACATAACTAATGGAGCAAGGAGTCCTCCAGAGCTTGTAAAGTTTCCTGGATTATCCAGAGTGTCACTGAGACTTCACCTAACTGAAACAAAATGCCTTTCAGGTTTCACTGTCAGGCAGTTTCAAATTGCTGTCATTTTTTAATTGTATACACAAACCAAGTTACGTGTTTGCCGGTTAAGAATTTGGTTTTAGAAAGATACTTCATTTAGTATAAAAGTATATGAAAGTACATTTTCCCAAATTTTATTCACTTCTCATCCAGAAAATGAGGAATGTTTGAAGAGAATATGCTGTCCCAATCTTGCTGTACCGCAGAGTGGATGTTGTTGGAGGGAGATTGTTCCCTTTGCTGACAGGATTTGTCACTCTCAGGTATGTGACCAGGGAGGATGTGGCAGCAGCCTCGCTCTCCAAGGCCAGCAGCAGCGGGGGCAGTGTTCGCCTCATCTCCAAAGAGATGGGAGCTTCTCTGGACAAAGGAGGTGCTGCTACTGAACCATCCACGAAGTAGGTTTATTAATCATCCTACTGCATTAAGTTCTTTTGCCCCTTTTTTTTTATGGTACTAAAATTACTTGCTGTGTCTGCTTCGCTGAAGTACAGTAGTTAGATAAGAAACTTGCTGTAGTGCTAATGAGCTCTGTTTTATTCTTACAACAATTTAGATTTCATCTGTTGTCTGCTGACAGAGCTGCTAATTAACTGAGTCTGACTAAAGCAAAACAAGAGAATAGTTACATGATTCAGAGAAAAGAATGTTAGCTCACCCCTCCTGTGAGGTCAACATCAAATTGGGGACACAAAATTTGCTTCTCTTTTGCCTCAGAATTTTAAAAAAGGGAGCAATGAAGTGAAAATTCCAAACAGAAATTGCCCTTTGAAAAATTTTTCTTAAACAAGCACTGTGTATCCTACTTTGTTTTGGGTAGGAAATTGATAGGCAGCCATGGAAATTGTAGAGAAACCAGGATCTTTCCTTTATTACTTCTGTTAAAGAGGGGGCTGAAACATTTTAGTTTTGTATGTGTACGTGCCTGTGGCCATTTCTTTATGAATACAGCATTATTTCAGCTAATAATTGAGTGTAGTAATAGGTGCAGAAGAAAAATCTGCCTTGTTATATTGTCAAATTTTGTTTAAATGGAAATGTAAACCAAGTAAAGGATTTGCACTATGCAGGTGTCAATCTGAGCAAGGTATTATTACAACTACAGTGATTTTTCAGAACATAAAAGATATCTAATGGAAATACACAGTGCATAAACCCCCTCTTGAACTGGGCTGCTGAATACCTCCTTTACCCACAGCTGTATTTCATTCTGCCAACAGGTTGCTTTCAGAAACTAGAAATGATCCCTCAGCCCTTCCTCCAGGGCAGACTGACCCCGGAGGCTCCTCCCTATCCAAAGGGTATCTGCAGGCCCTGGACAGCCAGGGGACCCCGCTGTGTCTCAGCTGCCAGCAGCCAACAGCGCAGCCCCAGCCCGGCTGCCCGGCCCGCGCCTGGGACACGCGCTTCTGCTGCCACGCCTGCCAGGAGGACTTCTCCATCCGCTCCAGCCAGAGCTACCTCCGCTCCAAGGTGTTCCAGATCGAGCACGGGGTGTGCCAGTGCTGCCAGCACAACGCCCAGGAGCTTTATCTCAGCATCAGGGATGCACCCAGGAGCCAGAGGAAGCAGCTTCTGGAGACTTCTTGGATGTCTCACCTTCCCCTTGGGCAGGTGATGGTTCTGGAGTTTCAGCAGTAACATCTGGTCTGTGTACAGAGAGTTCAAAGACAGCCAAAAATGTTCTTACAGATTTAAGATAGAAAGGTAACCTAGCACCAACAACAGAACAAGACAAAAGAAGTCCTTAAGAACAATCAAATTAACTAAATCCCATTGTCTTCTAACTAATGGGCACAGGCATGAGAGCTCTGATTCTGTAGGGGTACATGTACAGCCAGGGCTGGGTGGAAGTATGTCAGCTACTTACAGCTGTTACTTTGTGCAGTGGGAGTAACTAAAAAATGCCAAGGCTGGCTTTCTTTATCTTGATGAAAACTATAGCTAGCTACTTCCCAGAATTTCCTTGTTCCTCCAGTAGGATGCCCACGTAGTTGAGGAGTGTCTCACCCCTGCCGTGTCCTTTGTGTGCTGCAGCTGAATGAGATGATCCGGAGCCCGGCGGAAGGGCAGTTCTGGCAGGTGGACCACATCCAGCCCGTGTACAGTGGAGGAGGACAGTGCTCCCTGGAGAACCTTCAGACCCTGTGCACAGCCTGCCACAGGGAGGTCAGTGTGTGGAGCTGGGAATCCCAGGCCTCTCGCAGGCAACAGTGGAGGGAAACTGCACTTAGGCTCCTCCTCAGCCCTGTTCCCTCCTGCTGCAGAACCCTAGTGCTCACAGCCTCTCCCTCCCATACAGCCAAGGTGGAAAGGCAGCATTAAACTATTGATATGACAGTTTCCTTCGGATTTGGGAAAATGTTGCCTTAAAATGCAAATGTTTATTATTATGCTATCTACTGTAAAGTTAGACTGGAGCTTAACTGTGAGCTAATGCTTTCTGTTGCCAAGTATCAGTATGAACAGACCTGTCTCTCTCTTTTGCAGAGAACTGCAAAACAGGCCAAGGAAAGAAGCCAGCTGAAGAGAAAGTCTTTAGCTACAAAGTATGGCTGTGATATCACCAAATTTTTGGTGAAGAAGTAAAATGCACAATACATTCAGGTACATTGTAACCCTGAAACCAATATAGTTACAGTTTTGCACTGATTTAACAGAAATCTATCAAGGAATTAAACCGAAGAAACCATTTGCAACAGTGATTGTCAGAGTGCATCCAAAGTACTTGAGCATCATGGTTTTTTATGGCCCTGCTTTAAAGCTGAATTTCTGTGCATAACTTTAATGCCATTTTGAGGAATTATGGTTTCTCTTGCAGGGTAGTTAGGCCTGCAAGAATTTAAGGAAGTTCTGTTGAAACTGCTGGTGGCGTTACAGGGTTCAATTGTATTGGGAACATCATGGACCAAGAAGATGTCTTAGTTTTAATTCTTTTTGTTTTTTACACACCAAAACCACAGAATAACATACAGCAATTATGAAAAAAACTAGCAGGAGTGAGTGATTTGTCTCCTCTAATTCTGCTCACCCACTGAAGGCGGACTCTTGCCATGGACCTGACTTACAGGACTTTGGCATTTAGAACTGATGTCAGTTGAATTCTGTTTTTACTTAAACCAGCTTGTATTAAAATGTTACTCAGGATAGGAAACATTAAATATTAGCAATTATGTCCTCAAAGGCAGTTCCTGGGAAATGCTACAGTCAAATTCTCCTTAACGAGATTGCAGAGATGCTGGTAATTTTGTACTGCTTACCTGGCTTGCTTTACAGTTAAATAAATACAGTTCTTTCTCCTGGTGATTTTTTTTTAATGCTCTGTCTCTCCTCACCCCTTGAATGCTGCAAGGCAGTTGTAAGCTCATAAAGCAGAGCTGTACACAGCACGTCACCATCACAGTGCAGGGCTGCAGTTTCAACTACAGCTAGTTAAAATAAGGTGAAAAGCTTTCTGAGTTATCCTTCTGAGAAAGATCTTAAAGTTACAACTCTTGAACAGAGAAAAAGACTGTTTAAGACAAGGTAGTTGCGTAAGTGCACCATTTTCTACAGTCAGACTAAGAGGACTTTAGCTGTGTTAATGATGTTTGTGGTGTCTGAGTAGGATAAAGGAATTATCTCTCCAGCAGTTTAAATGACCAGGTAGGAATAGCCTGATAATCAAGTGAGAGAGACGTTCAAATTTATACAGCCTTTACAGGCGTCCACATTGCAGTGTAAGATTTCATTAAAGGAGGAAACCAAGAGTATTGGGGAAGAAGCTTAACCTAAATTTTACTTCATCAGGAATTGCCTGGTATAATTTCTTTTAAAGAAGCCACACAGTTAAACAGCAGCTACATGCATCTTTATCTTGCTTACCCATTGCCAGAGAGATTTGTGTGAGGTAACACACAAAAAGCCTGGAAATCAAATGACAAGATTTTCCCTGAAGAAAGTTAACTCTTCTTCATCCTGAAAAATGTATTTCTACTTCATAGAACTTTATGTGACGAAAAGAGTCTGATCCCTGTCCCCTCAAAGAAGTTTTAGAGTAACACCTGGGCTCCTACAACTAATAGCAAAACTCAACTCTGTACTCACTGTAGTCACACTGTAGTCACAATGTCCTTCCTGGTTCAAAGCATGCAAGGAGGGTGTGGAAAAGCACAGGAATACTGAGAGCCAACAGCAAGTTCATATTTATTGAGTAATGTCCACAATACTGTAGCTGTTTGTACATTTGTAAAGTAACGCTGATCTTCTGCTGATTCTCATTCAAACAGGTGAAGGTCACTGTAAAGCAACATTGGCACATGTGGGGTGAGGGGCCAGAGGTGACAGAGCTGTCCCCTCCTCTCCCATCGCTGACAGGGAGTGCAGGCAAATGGCCTCTGTAACCACCACTGAGTTGCTCACAGTGAAACAGCCCCAGGTGTCATTTCCATACAGCTTTGGCCCTTGCACACAGGGAAGGGTATAAAGTATCCCCACCCCTCAGTGATCCACTGCCAGCTGTCACTCAGGCTCACTGTCCACTTAGTTCTGTCTGGGAGAAGTGATGAGATCTGTTTGGACAACCAATGCCAGGAGAGCTTAGCATGAACTAGAGAGTCAACTGTACACTTTAAATAAAAATAAGGATATTTTAGAAGTACTTGAAACAGTGATTAACCAAAAAATACTGGGCTCTGTGATTATGATTAGTAATAAATATAAATTACTTAATGTTTATATATAGCAATTTAAGTAGACTAATGTCACTCGATAAAGTCTGATCCTGAAGTGTAAAGCAGCACATTCTGCATGAATTTCAACATGAATATTTGCACACAGCCCATTCAGGTCCATAATTAAGCTAATGCAAAAAAAGGAAAATATGCTCCCTTTGGACAGAGAGTTTGAAACCATTCCTGAAGCCATTCCAAACCTCCGACATGAGCTGCTACAGCCACCCCTCACGGCGGCCAATCCAAGTCCTAGGGCAGCAGCGCTCCCTCTGCAGTGCACGCCCGTCCCTCCGCAGCGCTCCCTGCCCGCGGCAATGATGAGTCCCCCGCCGCTCGGGAGGGCCCGGCAGGAGCGGGCCGTGTCAGAAGAAGGTGGTGTCCGCCGAGAAGGCTCCCGCCAGCCGGAAATCCTCGCGGGTCAGCACGCTGTACATGCGCTGCGGCAGCGCCTTGGAGTAGGGGGCGGGCCGGGGCACGGAGGTGCGCAGGATCACCTCCCGGCCCGTGGGCGGGGGGAACTCCGACTGCACCCCCTGCCTGCGCTCCTCCTGCGAGCCCGAGCGCCGCAGCTCCTCCTCCAGAGGCGGCACGGCGGGGACCTGCGGCAAGAGCACAGCGACAGTGACAGGGCGGGCTGCTGCCTAACACTGGCACTCAGAAAACTGTTCTCAAGAGGCACAGAGGAAGATTATAAATGGGGAACACATCAAGAGGCTTTATGTGTACACAGAGCAAAGCATTAATGGGATGCTAGGAAATAAAGCGAACGTAACCAGATGGAAGAACCCTCGTGTGGATGGTGAAGCTCTGCCTAGATGTTTTGGCAGTGTGAAGCAAGGGTTGTGACTGAAGGGAATGGCCCCTTCTCAGCTCCCTCTGGCTACAGGAGGCCAAGGCAGCCTCCCTTTCAAAATCATCAGTGCCACTCCTGCAGTCCTGGCAGTCACCTGCCTTTTCAGACTCCAGCACTGCTGCAGGATGGGCTTTTCATGGCCAGAGAGCCTTGCTGAAATCACACTGCAGAGCGAGTGAGACGCTGCACAAGCCCCATGGCTGCTCATTGCCTCAGAGCTAGGCAGGAGCAACGCTGATGCCTGGATACTGGAAGAAGGGTTGGCATGCCCAAATAAACATTCCCTCAATTACATATACCTATGGAAACACACACCCCTACCAAAACCCTAACAGGGTCCTTCCTAATTCAAGCATGTACAACTCTACATTGGCAATGTCACTGAGCTGTGGCAGAAGCCACTGGCTGCCCCTCGCTGCTGCCCCTCTGCTCCCAACCCTCTCCCAGGAGCAGGAGGACCCAGCCCCGCTTGGATCTGCATGCTGTGCCACAGAACCCACCAGGGACAAGTACCACGTGTTCCCACAAGAACAGCTCGAGGAAACCAACAGAGGATGTTCCCTGTGCTACACTTTACACAGTTACCCTGCTTCTTTTCCAAATATCTGTGTCCAAAAAGTTCCGTATCTTCAGGAAGTACTAGTGTTGGGGATGCAGCATCCAGCTAATTGTCCATCACTACTTTCCCCCCAAAAAAACAAACAAGTGGTGGCAACAGAGAAGAATATAAAGGCATGGCCAGATATTTCAGCATCAGAAAACATCAATACTCCTTTGAAGAAATATTTTTTTTTGGTTGGGTTTTTTAGTTTTGAGAGGGTTTTAGTTTGTTGGGTTTTTTTTTAATTAAACATTTCTCTCTCTTTTCACTACATGTTATTAGGCTCTAAAAATAAAGTGTGAATGCAGAAAAACCATTCTGGAAACACAAAGTTATTTTTATGCTCAACATGTGAACACCAGTACAGACTAAATCTGGCTGCTGCACTCTATCTACCAGAAGGTTCAGCTCTATGCAGAGAAGATGAGAGGGAAAGGAGGGACAAAGTTGGTTACCTCATCAGGAGATTCAGTCAGCTTGGAAAGGGATGAGAAAAGAACCAGTGATGAAAGACAGAAACAAAGGCAAGTCAGAGGTGACTTACAAGAGGTTAGGAGGAGACTGTAGGTTTAAGAGACATCATGCACTCAACTTCCAAGAACATGCACTGGCTATCAGAATTTTCCTGAGAAAACTCGAGAACAGAACACATTATACACAGCTCACAGAGGAGTCCAGGTTGAAAAGGTAATGAACAAGGAATTCATTCCACTTCTATTTACCAAACATGAATTATTTCTACTGAAATAACTCATGGCAGGTTAAACAGAAAGGGGGATTTGTAGCAAGTTGGTTCCTGTCCTACTAAGAATCTTAACACTGACCATCTACTAGGGGGGAATACCTGTAATCCTGCTTTAGTTACTGGTGTTTCAAACAAACAAAACCCTAGAAATTTGCACATACCCTAGGGCTAGAAACTTACTCAGTTTTGAAAACACTGCCTCTGTCTAAAGAGGCAAGTGCATACATGTGCAGATGCAGCACAGTCTTGGGCTTTACAGGGGAGTCTGTGAGGGTGGCTGGTTGGCAGGTTCAGATTTGCAACCACATTTTCCCTAGAGACTGGAAGAATATAAGAAATGGCCCAATTTTCATTCCTCAGAATAACCATGGTCTGTTTTCAGAATGGTCCTTTTTATGCTGAGTTGCAAAATAAAGATTATTACAAAAGCATCGATCCCTTTAAAGTGTTTAACACCCAATCACAACATTTTTCCAGCAATTATTTCCAAATGGGATTTCAGGCTGCTACCTCATTATTAACACTGTAGTTAAATTTGAGTTAGAAAATCTGATGCTATGAACAGGTGTAATTCTGATAGAAACTGAAGGCTGACTGCAGTCCATGAGGTTTGGAAATCAATACTTTCAGGCTAATTATTCCAAAAAGTGCTTAAGAGAAAAAGGCAACATTTACATCAGTATCAGGAAGGGAAGGGTCTCCAGAAAACAGATGCAACAGTTGCAATAGGTAAACTGAATGTAGAGTCCCACTGAAAAAGAACTGAAACTTCCTAAGCATGCTGGTTTCCACAGAAGAAATCTCAAGTATTCCAAGCATAAGCCTCAGTTTAAGAAGTTACTCCATAACAGGTAATATTATGACCAGTTTCTCTACATTTCTATGTCAAACAATCAACACTTGATCTTGCTGAGATAAGGCAGAAATTTGTGCCGTAACAGCATTACTGACGTTACCATTTCAAGTACATCAAGCATTACTGACACCTCTATCTACCCAGCTGGCTTCAATTGCTTAACATCCCAGCTCACTCACTCTTCTTTGGTCTTGCAAGGTTCTGTTATTGCCAAAATCATGTTGAACATCACAGAAAACACCTCAAGCACACTTATGACAATACATGCAGATATGCAGACAAAATACACTGGCACCATATGATAACTCATTGCCTCATTCTGGTTAAATCAGAAGTGTCTGCAGAGCGACCCAGAGCTCTCTCTTACCCTCTGAGCATTCACAAAGAGCTTGTGAATGATGCTGCCAGCAGGTCCTCTTCCTGCACCAACAACTGACACTTCTGGCTGCTCCAGGAGACTGTTTACAAATCTGATGGAACAAATGATTGAAAAGGAAAAGGGATGTTTAAACCTCAGCCAGATCAAGTGTGCTGATCTAAACCTAGAGCTGCTTCCTGTGCCAAGGCCTTCACCAAGGATCATTTGCTTGGGGTGAGAACTGGCAGATTCTCTTGGTTCTCTATTCTGAAAGTTTACGGAAAAAATTCTCCTCTCAATTACCTAAGAATGGAACCCAGGCTCCTAAAGCAGATGTATAAAATCAGCATGAAAGCCTCCATGGTGTTGGCCATGCAGAAGTATTCACAATGTGACAATTTTCTTTAGCACAAAGACATTGCTTTGGTCAGACACCACATCTCTGAACTCCCAACACGTACTGCACGAATGTCATCTCTCCCTCCCAGCACAGCAGCAAGAAGTTAACTTGGGTTTTATAACATATTAGTCACCTTGAGCAGCAAGTAAATAATCTGACAGCAGGTAGTGATGCAAGGCAGCATGCCTTGTCACTTCCCATTCAGAGCTCCTCGGTGATATGTTTCATATCAGTAAGGAGACAAGAAAACAACCGTGGAAGGGGCTATTTCATTCCATAATATTTATAGAAAATACTAAATTTCTAGTCCTAATTTTACTGCTATGGTAACAGAGTTCATCAAATATACTTTTTATATACGCACACAAAAAAAAAAAGTTAGTCCCCAGTACTGTCAAGATAAAACCAAATTCTATTAAAAAAACATGGATCAAATGTTTCCAAAGAGATGCTTAACTGGAGGAGCACTGAGGGTACCCACACACATCATCTCTAGGTAGTCCAGTGACAGGGATACCCAAATATGATTCCTAAGTATTTCTTTATTGTCACCATTTCTATCAGTCCTAAGTTTTGAAAGCACAAACAAGAGCATCAGAGGAAAAACAAAACAACACAGTGAAAAATAAGAATTGAAAAAAAACCAGTCACCTTTGTAGATCTTCTTTCTCCTCTTCATTTTCACATTTCTCTACCCCAAATTTTGCTTTGAGAGATCTTGCCCTGGCAATGATGGCTTCCACACTCATAATCTGAGCGATGATTTCCTGCAAGAGTTTAATAAAAGAGAAAATTTAAAAGTTGTCCTTTTAACATTCCCATGAACACTGCAAAAGTCTATCAAGATTTCAGCCACAGCCACTCCAAAAACCTTACTTCCAACTTCTTGTCCTCTGGACTGGGGAAACGTAGCACTTTGCTGGAATGGGATATTATCTGCTTTATAATCTTCTTAACTGAAGATATATCTTCTAGTGCTTCTATTGTAAGGAAAGAAACAAAGTTGTAATTATTGCAGCACTGTTCCCCCTTACAGATCTTAGTAATTCATTAAACATTATTTACCTTCATCCTTTACCTTGAGTACAGCTGCATGGATGATGCAAGGCAGAAGATGCCTTGCAAGGTCAGCCGGTTTCTGAACTGCGAGGTAATGAAGCACCTGCAACATTAGAAAATTTAGTATTTTAGTGATCAAAACTACTTCCCAAAGATAAGATTAACTAGGAAAGATTAATTCACAAGAATGGAACACCACTGTAAGACACGACTTGAGAGGCAGTTTTACATGAATCCTCCCAACAGGTTAGAATGAAACTAAAAATAACTGTATTAGGAAACAAAAATGTTCCTAGCACATATGCAGGTAAAAATCTGGTTTATTCTAAGAATAAGTCGAATAATTCGAAGAAATACCTAAAGTAACATTAGGTACTTTTAGGTACTTCAAACACCCTCCTGTACAGCAGCAAGAATTTCCAGTCAACCCTAAGCCATGCACGAAACAGTTCAGTAACTCCAAAAACACAGTGCAAGGATCTGTCAGTGTTTAAATGCTGCAAGGGGAAGAAGGAAGGGCTGCAGGGAGCATCACAGCCCAGACTGGCACCAGCCCAGAGCTTTCACCTTCTCAGCCTCCCTGGTGTCATCGAAGAGCCTCTTCTGCCTCCGTGCCGGGACTGGCTTTGCCGTCTCCCAGGCCTCCACCCACATGTTGCTGGGAATCTTCATCCGGGCACTCAGCTCGCCCTTAATGACTTTATTCCCCTTCTCATCAACCACCTCCTCCTCGATGTAGTCCCGAGGCGAGTACCACCTCACAAAATCCTCCAGACAACAGCCAGGATTAGCTGCCTACAGGGAGGAGAGGACAGAAAAATTGTTCCTGGAAAATCCTATGGACACATGACAGCCTGGGTAGGAGGGCAATATGGTTTAGTGGGTAGAGCACAGAATAAGAAAACTCAGGGAATTCTTCTGTCCACAGTCACCAAACTGTACAGCAGGACAGAGGGAATAAGGCATAAACCAAGACAGTGGCAAGGGGTAAAACCCACATCATCAGCAACAAAAAAAAAAAAACCTTCTCATCACCCACAAAATACACATTCACCAGTTATTTCAGGCAAGCTCTAAATTAGGCTGTTAAGATTCTACCTGGCACCTGACACATGCAATAAATAGGAATTTTCACTAAGCTTATCCCATTAAAGACTGAAAGAATCACTGGGCTGCCTAAGTATGTTTTCAGCACTGACACTGACTTTCCATCTTTTAACACTCCAGTGATAAAATTCCCCTTTTCTTCCTCTTTTAAAAAGGAACTTTAAAAATCTTCCCCAAACAAAAATAACTTCATTTTTTGTAGATGCAATATCACCACAGTTAACTACATCCATAGGTCCAGAACATAAAAAGAATCCCAGTTTTCCATCTGAGGTACCTACGAAGAGTATACTTGTGCTTCAAATTATGGTTCTGTAGTTTTACTTTGAGATTTTAGATTTCTTGCACCATATAAATAAAACTTCTACATATACCTCATATGCCATGAGTCACTGTTAATAAACTGATTACCGTTATAAATACTCTAACTGTACAGCACATTATATCCTTTTACCATAAACACTGCAATAATCAAAAAGATACTTATAGCTATTACAGAATCTCCAATCTTTTTAGTGTTGAGCTCCTGTGATGAGAGCAGTGGATGTGCTCTTAGCTCCCTCTGCAGAGCTCAGACAAGAAATGGAACAAATTACCAAAAACCACAGCTAGTCCAGTCCCAACCTGGAAGAGCTGCTTTAATTCACAACTCATCAACTGTATGTTTGATGTGTTTTTTCCCTTCCCACAGACATTGTGTAAGCTTACTGGGATGTTACAGCATAACAGACCACATCGTCATAGATTTTGAAATGTGCCGAGAGTTTTACCAGTACATTTTTATTTTCAACTTGAAACTAATTGGAAGCTGTTTTGTGGAAAAAAAAAAAAACAACTTAGAAACCTTCAGAAGTGTCCAACACAAGCAAGAGAGACGGTTTAATTAAGAAGAAAGCAATCTACTCTCCCAGAAGTGTCCAAGCAGTGCTACCTTGAAGGACTCCATGTCTGAGAGCAGGCAGGCGCTCTGCATGCGCGCCCGCAGGTGAGCGCCCTCTGCGGACGTCCCCAGCTTTGCCAGCACCTCCGACTGCTCCTCCAGCAGGTCCTCAGTCATGGGGGCTGGCTCCTGTGACATGGGAACACACAGGGTTACAAACAGCCTCTCCTGGACTCAGCCCTTAGCAAGGGAGAAGGAGCAGGAAGCTCCCTCTCACCACAAGTTCATTCTGCTTCATTTGTACTCAAAGGAAATTATCACAACTTTCTACTGCTTTAGCAGTTCAGCCTCAAGTTGTGCATCTGAAGAGAACACTAACAAAGAGAAACTAAACAGAAAATAACCTGAGAATGAAGTAACAATATAAGGATATGTCGTTAAAATGCCAAAATCCAAGCAAAATACAGGAGGTGTTTGACTGGTACAATTTTGCTGAGATGGATGAAAATCTACCCAAAGCAATGCAGAATTTTTGCTGTTGATACTGTCAGCACACAATTAATTGAGAACACTTTGCCTGACTACTCTCTGCTCATATGTTTTACCCAAGCAAAGCAACATTAATTAGAAATAATTTCTCTCAGGAGAATGAAAACCACTGCATTCTTTGTGCATAGCTGATTTCAAACTACTTTCTGTGACAGCACCACTTCCTATTTCATCCCTAGTCACTCTGGAGGAAAGCCTGTTGATGTCAGGTAACATTTCTAGTTGTTTGATGATAAACCTGCTTTAGAAAATGGCACCAAAACTGATGACTATGGCCTTTTAGATGCAAGCTGAGAAATTATAAAAAACACAAATACAGCAGCAAAACTGATCCAGTACTCTGCAAAGTCAGGCAGAAATCTCTGTGGTGGAAGGACCACAGCAGTTCCTGTTTTATAGGAAAGAAAGTAAGGAGGGGATGGAAGATGCCTCAAGAACTGGAAATAAAAAGAACCCCAAACTCAACCAAACTCTCAAGTAAAACAAAGACCATGTGAAATTAGTAGCCTCATTAAGTTTTAAAAATTAAAAACGAGGTCTTAGGTCAAGGACACTCAGCAATTTTAGCAACAGACAAGGCTGTAACCTGCAAGCTATTGGCAGTTTCACAATCCTAGGTATGAGCCACATTCTGTGTATTCTATTGCACATCTGGCTCGGCTCCTGCTCCCTCACCTGTGTTATCGGAACGTAGAGAGGCTCTCCTGGATGTAGCAGCATCAGTTTTCCATGTGGATGCAGACGACCTTCTGGTTTTAAGTTTACAGCTTCTTTGCTGCCTTCTTTTGCTCCTTTCTTGCCATTTTCCTGTCCATTTCCTTTAAGATCTTCTGTGTCACTGAGACATTCAAAATACTCCTCTTCACTGTCACTCCACGATTCCCAAGACTTGCCAAATTCTTTTTCCTTGTCAGGGTTATCTCCAGAGTGGTCTCCTCCTTTTGCACCATCACCAGAAGCACCACCAGGTGAACGATCAGACACGCTCCCCCTTTTCCCCTCATCTCTTGCTTTCTTCCTTTCAATGCAACAATTTAACATCTAACAAGTTAAAGGAACAGAAAAAAAATTGTTTAGCAATTATTTCCCTTATGGAGACAATCATACAGAAAAACTTGCAGAGTCACAGAAAAGGTCTTACAATCCTAAAAGATAACAATTCCACTGAACTTGTTGCCATAAAAATTTTCTCAAAAATTAATTCCACACCCAAAAAATACAAGCACAAATAAATCTACAACAACAATATATTTAGCTAATAATTGCTGTAATTTTGACAGTTTCCTTAGGAGAAAAATCATTCTTAAATTTGGGATATTTACCTGAAGTTTCTGATGCAGTAAACAACATCTCAGATCTGGAGAGCCATTAGCTAATCTAACAAAAGGTAGAAGTGTAACCATTATCAATGATAAAGTTAAATCTTTCACACACATGTGGTCTTAAATCACATGAAATCTAAAAGAGTGACAAATACCCACACTGAACCCACTCCCACCATTTCAACTATACTGCTCTTCTATTGTCTCAGTAGACAAGCCCAGAATTTAAATTACATGTATTTCCCAGGAGTCATTTCAGGAGCTCAGAGATCACTCACACTAGTGTGAAACACCCTGCATTTCCTGGTCAGTTTTCCAATTGGAAGTTGAAAAAGTAACTGCTTTCAAACATGAATTAAGCATCTTTGACTGTACTTTTAAAACTGCAATGATACAGTGGAGTGACTGCTATATATTTCAGCTTCTATTTTATCTGCTAGTGTACCCATTTTAAAGTACAAACTAGTGATTAAATGACCAGTCTGTCACATTAACAGAAAACCCCAAACCCAACCAAAATACCGCAACCCTAAAAGTAGGGTATCTTATTGCTCTACCTCATCTTGAGAGAGCCCTTGGTTTGGTCTGCCACAAACTCTGCTGCAGCAGACATAACCTGGAAGGGCTGGAATATCTGCAAAGGCCATTGCACCAGCAGGAACTTGGAAAAGCGTCCTTAGAAGAAAGGTGAAACTACACCACACTAACTTTTTTCCCCCACCCTCACTCACACAGTGGAGTGAATCTCCAAACTGAGCTTCCCCAGGCATCTTGTAGTTTTCAAAGGAGGACACAGATGCTTTTCCCTACTCCCTGCCCTTTTTTGCCTTAAGGAAGCAGGCTAATAAAAACAGAGACAGCATTTGCAATTAAAAACCCTCCAAAACTGTCTGTTTCAAAGTCACAGTGACCTCACTCAGTTCCTGGAACAAAGAACATTTTCTTTGACAAAGGAGCAACAAGAACAACAAATCTTACCCTGGAATAAGGTAGTTGTTCTCCCATCTGTAACGCATTTCCAGCACAAACTCTTGCCAAAGATGTGCCACTCCTTTGACTCCTCCATGGTAGAAGTTTATCATACAAAGGCATAAAGCTAATTTGTATGTCAGACTGTCAGATGGAGCAGACTTAAACTGACTGAAGAGATTCTAGGGAAGAAATAAAAGAAAGCAAGAAATACAGAAAAAATGGCATTTTTTTCCAAAATCATGTGATCTCTTTCCTGTTTGCCAGTGGAAGCAGTTAAGCAACATTTTAAGCTTAAAAGATACCAAAAACTACAGTCTTTGGAAGAAAAAAGGAATTACAAGGAAATGAAAATCATCACTATTTCTGCCTAGAGATTCCACAAAGATAAATTCCTCTTTCAAAAAGTTACATATTACAAGATGTAGGGCAAGCACAGCAAAGTCTTTATGAACACACTCTCAAAATTGCTTTCTCTTGTGTCACTCAGCAAAACTTACATAATCTTCATTCTCTGGAGGAGGATTGTTTCCTGCTGAAGTGCTGGCTCTGTTTTCAAACCCATCTGCGAGTTTGTCAGCAGCATCAGGAAATAAGAACTTGAAGAAAAAAACATTAACCTTCCATCAGTACGGTTTTCCTGCTTTTCCCACTTTCTCCATAAACCTACTGCTGGCTTCATACCAGCACTCCCTATAATTAAAACTGTTGGCAGAGTTCAGAGATCAGTTTTAGCTCACTTACAGTACACAGACTTGTAACAACTCGGGCTGTCTCAAGAAGCTGATAAATGCAGTTCAAATACTGGAACTGACATCAGATATCTTTAAATCTGCCACAGGCTATAAACCAAATGCATCAGTGGCAGCATGAAGTCCATGGGCTCTCTGAAGAACCCCATGTGCATGGACAGCTCACTCACCAGGAGAATGGTGTTCAGCACGTCATTGTTCAAAGGAGACTCATCCACACCTCTGTGCTTGCGGATCTTTTTCTTGGCACTGTGAACCATGTTTGTCACTGATAATTTGGGGATTGGGACTGGTGCTGGCTCTGTGAGCTTCGACAGCGCGTGGGTGATATCAGCAACCTCTAGCAAATGAAAGAAAAGCAATCAGAACAAAATCAAACACTAGACCATGTCTCTTTAAAAGTTCACCTGCCTTATTCACAGCCTATTTACCTTGTATTGAACTTTAACCCTTGTGAACCAGAGCTACACCTCATCTGGCAGGTACCATGCCTGACATTCACGGTTCTTGGCAAATACAAGCAGCAAAAGGAGGTCACAAATGAGTCACAGACTGTCCTTGATTTAGTTCACCAAATAAAGTGTAGACTGAGCTGGCTGCAGACAGTGCCTGCTACCTGCTGTAGTAGCACTGCTACTGTGGAGTTACCAACAGAGTATCCCAAAAGCCTGCTGAAGACTCAGTGTTTAAACCTTGTTCTTACATCATATAAATAAACACACTGCAGGTAACAAAGACTGCTCAAGCATATGCTAAAGCTTTAGATAAATCTTAAATAAATCCTGTATTAATCACTGACCTCATATAGTGTAAGCACAATTCTGTTTTAGAGTCCTCAGGGAAATTTCTCAAATCAAAAGACTGGGTTTTTTTCAGAGTTGCTGCTGGTGAACTTTAGATTGTCTCTTACAATAAACTGAATTAATACTGTTATAAGGAGAGCAGACAACTATAAGTGAATAATTAGATATAAGTGAATAATTAGCAGCAGCCTGAAAAAGCTCATCCTGGCAAACACTTCAGGAAAACTAGAGCTAAGAATGGCTAAAGAAACTGCATGTCAAGCACTATGAGTAATACACACACACTCCTCAATCTAACACCTTTTTAAGCTCTCTAGCAAGCTCCTTCAAAACTAAGATCAAGTATAACCAAGGAAAATACATTGATACAGGCTATATTTGGAGGGAAGAAGAGGTGACAAGCAGCAGCAAGGAGGTGAAGGTTCACTATATACAGCAAGAAAAGCAAAAGAGAGGGACAGAGACATCAAAAAGATGGCAGTATTTATATGGTTGGGATAAAGTCTGACTTGTTGGTCAGATAATTTGGGGAGTTTTCATTGTTTTTTTCCTTAAAATGGAGAAGATGAGAGCAAAGCCTTTCAAACAGATTAAAGGCTGTCTAAACTGGTTGTTACATATGTACTAAAGAGTACATCAAAAAGGAGAAAAAAATCGAAAAAACCAAAAATACATAAAGCTATACAAATAGATCTGATGCGTCCTCAAAACCAACTCTTGTACATTCTAGTAAAATTTTAAGCTTTTATATTCCTGTAAAAAGAAACAGCCCCAACTATAACAGAGGCAATTGCCCCTCTGGATGCTAAACTTGTCTAGAATTCATGAGAAATTTCACCACGTAGCCCTGGCCAGAAAATTCCCAGGAGTATTACAGAGAATGTGCAAGAGTTATAAACACCAATCTGAAGTCAAGATAAGGGTACAGGGAAGGTAAAATAACACAAACCAATTAAATACAAATAACAAAAATCAACTGGATTTTAGTTTTACCTCTTCCTTCCTCCTCAAATGCAGGCCTTCCAAGTATCTCATCAGTTGACTCCTTCCGACGGCAAAGCTTGAAGAATTCAGTAAGGAAGTCACCTGTATGAGGAACAAAGCTTCTGAACTCAGCCAAAAATCTCACTGAACAATGAGCCAACACTCAAAATTATGCCCCAAGGACAGTAATTTTTATCTTTTCATCTGAAAGAACATCTGATAATTTGTTCTGAAGCACAAATATCTTAAACCACACAATTAAAGTTTAGGTGAATGCACACCCAGGCAGCTCTGGGCCATCTCTCCAGAGCACAGCTCTGTCTGCAGTTTAATCCACTTCTTCACCCAAAGCAGATGAAACTTGGAAAGTTCTAAAGCCCTCTTCCCCACAGGCTTAAAGGCAGGGACAGACAAGAGAGCACAGCTCTCCAGAAGTACTAATCCTCCCTGTCAGACAGGTTGATTGAACTAAGGAGATGAATACATGCAGAACACAATAAAATGGGAAGATTCTAGTAAATCTAAAGTTTCTTAGAACACAGAGAAAATTCTTCATCTCTGGAACCTGGTGAAATAACAACAGCAATGAATT
The DNA here is from genome assembly GCF_020740725.1 of Corvus hawaiiensis. Taxonomy (NCBI): domain Eukaryota; kingdom Metazoa; phylum Chordata; class Aves; order Passeriformes; family Corvidae; genus Corvus; species Corvus hawaiiensis. The sequence continues at coordinate 34,216,552 of NC_063219.1, read as the reverse complement.
TCACCGTACACAGACACAGAGTAAACTACAACAGAAACTTAAGTATTTGCAAAGCTTGTGTTCTTGAAAAAGAAGCCCAAAATACTGTCCACTCAAAAAAATAAGGGGAGTGAGGAAACAGAGGCCATCAGGTAATCAGCAATTAAACTCTAATTTCATGACTTAGTAGTTTTTGTTTAAAAGCTGCAAGAGAAGACAGGAAATTCTGATCTCTTACCCAATAGACACTGAGGGTTATCTGCTTTTCTGACTCTCACAGACCACTGGGGTGCTTGAAGAGGATCCAGGTCACTTGGGGGAAAAAAAAATTTAAAAAAGAGAAAAAGAAAAAAAGAAAAGAAAAAATTACAAGGAAAAAAAAAGAAAACCAAATGCCAGTATAAGTATTCAAAAGATGAGTATCAAACTCTCAATAAATATCATGTCATAACCAGTGAGATCATGGAAGCCACAATGGGCACCACATTACACAGGAGAACATGACAAACACTGAAATGCAAGTAAGAGTCCGTGTTCTCATGTATGTGCATGACATGAACAAGAAACACATGAGAACAATTCAGTTAGACCTGTCTTCCTTTAAAGTGTATTAATCTTGAAAACTCATTTCTGCATTAAGAAAGAAGGAAAAAAACCAATGGGGTTTATTGTTTAAAGTATCAGTACACACTTCTTCCTCTTTAGCAGAAAACCATGATGATAGTTTTTGGGAGAGGGATGTCAAGCAGTGAATTCTTTTTACCTTACATCCTCCACTATCATCTTTACCAAGAAATATGCGATACACAAAATTTTCAAGTCTGACATGAGAATATGCTCAAAAACAGGAGTTCATGTTCTGCTGAGATTACAACACAATAATATTTTCTCACACAGAAATGCATTTCAGAAAATTTTTTCCAAATGAGATGTTCTATCAGCTGACATTAACATTCCTCAGAATGGGTTCTTTTTCACATGCAAAGCCACACAGTGTTTGAGATGACACTAAAATGCAGTAGTGAACAAAAAAAGCACATTTGTAGATATTTGCAACTCAGACAAGATACTTACGAATAAACATCATTGTCGACAATTATCCCTTCTGCAAGGTGAGGCCATGTTGTAGCTAAATGCAGTTCACTGAAACAAAACAAGATTTCAATCTTTCAGTGCTAGCAGAAAGTGTTCTCTCCATCACAGTTCATATTTTAAAAGGTATTTGTGATAGCTCCTATTTGATTCCCTCTATGTATTTTGCTCTCCAGTAAGTTTTCTCACTGCATACATGAGAGCAAGTCCAACCCTTGAACAAAAGCACATCGTTTTTAAGGTTTATCTTGAGGTATATTTAAACATAATAATTTCAGAGATGAATGGGGTACTGCAGAAGTTTACAGTAAAAGACATAAGAGCTTGAACTATGAATATCATTAGACAATTTTGCAAATGGTCTTATTTGCTATTAAACCATTACCCTTCACAGATGTTTCTGCTGTACTTGAATAATTAAAAATCTGTTGGACATGCTAAGTAGTAGGTAGGCAAAGCTAAGATTGAAATAACACACCTTTAAGTCCTCCATTAAGGAAGTTATAAAACAGTTTCCTGAACTCTTCTCTTACCTAATAGGATCTTCACAGGCACCAAATGGTAACTTCCCAAATTCCAGGCCCCCAACTTCTCCCCCAACTAGAGCATCTATATCTGGAGAAAAATCAACATGTTTTCCATCTAGAATTTATGGAACATTTGAAGCAGCATATCATCTTCATTTCACAGCAAAGACTGTAACATGTAGGATGACCAGACAATAGCTGAGCAGTTTAGGTAATTGAGCCAGGAAAACACAATCCTAACATAAAGTCGAAGTAATTGCTTCCAAGAGAAACTGGGAAGTGATCATGAAACAGGACATTCAGAGGGACAGATAAAATTATTGTAATTCATGTTGAGGGAAGGTTATTCCCTTCATACAGGCAATGATGATAGCTATGAAGACAGCCCTAAAGATTCAAGGTTGATACAAGAACAGACACAAAAGTGCCACAAAAATACTTGGGCAGGAAATCAGTTCTAAGCAGAAAAGGAAGATTCTGGCAGAGCAACTCTGCAGAGTGAAAAAGTAACTACTTTTAAAAGGTTTACAATTTTATCAAAAGAGGACTTAATCAAAAGATCTTGGAGATTCCATGTAATCCCAGATACTTATAAAGACGCCTCCCAGCATCCTGAGGAACTTCCCATGTCATATCCTTCAAATACATAAATCAAAAACAGCCTCCACTGAACAAAAATTGAAGTGGATAATAATAATAATGTATTGTAATGCCATTATAATAATGCTGTTATAGCATCTGATCTGCAATTTTAACTGCATCTGGCAAACCATTTACAAACAAAACAAGTGAGGTATTAGCACAGATAAAGTATCTGGATAACTTAACTACACAATTGCTTCTTCAGAGAAGAAAAAAGACATTTCAATTCTTTGGTTTTCTTTGAGAAGAGCTAATTGAGTGATGGTATAAAAGTTACGGGCCTAGTTCTTCCCAGGGAACATAAATCCACAATTGCACGTACCAACAGCAGAAGAACTGATACTGTCCATTTACAGTTTCTGCAACACACTTTGACACTGGCTCCCTTAGCCAGAATGCTCTAAAGGAGTAGAAGTTATTCAAACTGCTCAAATCAAGAAATATGACCAGAGTGATACAATTCATCCATGACAAACCAGGGATCCTGACTTAGTGAATAACTATGGCAAGGCAGAGAGAGACTACAGAAAACAGAGTTTGTGTCTGCAGAAACAATAAAAAGATGAAATCTGTGGAATTCATTTCCCAAGTTCTTTAGGTAAAAGAGGAACTATCATTTAAAACAGCACTGATTTTCTCTCTCTAAAAAGCAGGACTCTCTTTAAATATATGTTCAACATACATTCCTTAGCTACAGAGCACACAGACTCAACCCCACTGCACACTTCTTCAAAACGTAGGATTTTGATGAGTGTACTTTTAAGCAAAGGAAAGCCAAACAATTAGATAACCAGACCAAGGCCACATAAGTTCTGTGTCTCCAAACGTACCCTAAATACTTCAAGCTTGTTATGTAAAACTACTACCAAGTCAAGAAAATAACTTGGGCATTTTACCTGCTCCTCCACCTTGTACCTAAAACATCACATCATTAATAAAATGGATGTTAAGGAGGAACTAATATCTACCTTTTTCCTATGGGTTTGTTTACCTTTGATAAGTTTATCATTTATTTTCTGCTACTACTTGTATAGAAATAGGTCTGTTAAAAACAAAACCTTGATTTTGATTTGTCCTCAAGGAGGACAGTGTCACTATCAAGCAACAATATGAGAGATCATTTTGAGAGTACCAAATGAGTAACTACTCGTTTTTCCTAAACAGCATTGCTATGGCATAAACTTATCAAGTCTGTTCTAAATACTTTAAATTTAAGACTACATATTATTTCCCACCCTTTTTTCTTTCATGCAAGACTACTAGAACAAAAGACTTGTTCAGAAATTCTTCCTGCATTAAATTTAATACTGTGTCAGCAACAATAAAAATCCAAACCTTTACCTCAAGTGAGGTCCATATAATATTTTCTGCTTTTCCCACTGTTAATACATTTAAATAGTGAAGTATCAAAATAAGGTAGTTCATGGAAATAATTGACAAATACTCCCACAAAGTATTAGCGTCTACTAGAACCTGAATCCAAACATTTCCCTAAGAAATTCAGGGCAGAGTTCTCAGATTCATAGTCAGTCAACCTTCTCACTCCAAATAGATACCACCATTTTAGAAACATCACTGTATTTCTAAATGTTGACTAACCCTCATGTTTCCAGGCACAGGCCTCCCCAAAACACCTGTCCCGGCCATGAGCCACAGACAACTTGAGAGCAGCTTTAAGCTGGCTCACCCATCATACAGAGTGGTATTGGACTGACATTTCCTAGTAATGCAGAAAATATTTTAATTCTTCTGGCAAGACACACAAACACTTTCTTTAGCACTGACTGTTTATCTGAAAACAAGTTATTCTGAGGACACAAGTCTCCTACCTGGTGGCTGCTGTGGCCAGAAGTACTGCTGCCAGTCCTGAAGCACATATGTAAGGCGAATAGCCATGCTAACCGGAGGCAGGGGTGTTAAAGGGCAGCCCTTCAAAATATCAGAGAACAAATTCAGTGTAAAGAGTAAATCCTCTCAAACACTCTAGGGCTCGAACATAAATTCTATATAACACCAGTTTTACACTTACAATCTTGGTTTTGAAGATGTCCAGCAGCCCTGATAAATGGGTGTACTGGCTCGGCACCTTGCGCAGATGAACCATCTCGAAGTCGGTGCGAACGCCTGGGCCCTGGCACTCCCCCACGTACATCCGGCGCCACTTCTGATGGATTTGCACAAACAGTGGCACCTGACTGTAAAACAGGAGTACTTAAAATGTCCTGCTGTCTTGTAGTCTCTAAAACTAGCTGAACATTCTAGCATAATTTCAACATAATTTCACCCTTCAGAACATACTTTCTCTTAGAGGAACACATTTTAAAACACTTAATAGGTATCAAAGAAAAATACTGTTAATGTCATCATTAAACAGAATGCCTAACAAATTGTCAAGTCAGTCACAACCCTATCCAAGACTTCACTTACCTCATTTGTAGTCTACATAATTTTTGAGGAAGATTAAGAAGCTATTGTTACTACACATAGGGAAGAAACCCTCTTGCAAAAGTGGTGTTTCATCAATTACCAATTATTCCAACAACTTCTAGCAGCTTTAAAGGCCTGTAAGGTTTTTAAACAATAATGAAAATAAACAAAACATTGATTCAATCTTTATACATGGGGATTTTTTTCAATCCTTCTCTAACAGTATTACAGTGCAAATTCAAAAAACCTCTGAATGTGTGTCTTGGGGTGACTTTATGATATGTATCCCATATTGCTGCCCTATGCCCAGAAATTAATTTTGTGCCTTTCTATGCCTTTAAACTGAGCCTGAGAGGGGGGAGAGAAAAAACCAAGCAAACTCTTCAAAGCAGTTTGCAGTTTGTTTTCATGTTTCAAGGACACAGAGATACAGACTCCTCTTGCTTCTAACAGCAGAGGTGGGAGCGGGAGGAAGCACCCGGCTTGCTTGCTTTCTCAGCTGGCTTTCGGGCCCTTTTTCTCCAGAGAGAGACAGAGTTGAACTTTGCTTTCCTGGGACTTTGGGGTTTTTTTCCCTTCTTCTTTTTTTGGGCTGTTTCAACATCAGAACACATCTGGAGAGTTCTCCACCAAGGCCCGGAGGTGGGCCCACCCTGTCCCAGCTCCGAGGAGGGAGGAGAGAGGCTACCTATGGAAAGACTCTGAAATTTCCCCAGGTTTCTCTCAGCAGAGTGAGAGGTTTTATTATTTAGCATTATTATCCTCTTCTGGTGTGTTTGTTAAATAAATAGTTTTTCTCTCTTTCACTTTCCTTCGAGGAAAATTTCTTTTTTCCTGAACCTGGTGGGGGGAGGGGTGATTGTAACCTGCCTTCTCTCACAGGATATATTTCCAAATTTGCCCAAACTGGCACAATGTGTCTTGCTAACAGTTTAATACTTTTTCCTCACAAATGCAGTATGCTAGAGTTTTACTGGGACATGTAAATAGGTTTATGCTTTCACCTACCAGCCAGTGTTGCCCAGTGCAATGGAAATGGAACTCAGCAAAAGGTTACACTTGGATTCACTAACAACAGCATCGTTATTTGCAGCCGGAGCAATAACCACAAACTCACGTAAGCCATACCTTGAGAGACAAAGAGAAAAAAGCACATTTCTAGTCTCTGGCATGCCAGCTGAAATACAATTTTTAAAAAATACTGTGACCTGGAGAACCTAATCATCACCAACAGATTGTGGAATCTGTTAATTTGATCCAAGTATCCCTTTTTTTCGAGAGGTCAAGAACTGAGTGGGCATGGAACGCTGCAGATCCTGAAATCACAAACTACCTGAGCTTAACAGCATTCCAACACTGTAATGTGTTTGACTGGGAGGACTTCCAGGTCTGGGAGGACTTCCAGGTCTAGCAGTCCTGAGTTCTTCCAGTTTATATTAATAATGGCTGAAAATGTTTATACACAAAACCAATCTCTCTAGAAGCAATGCTATTATGTGCTCAAAATTTGCATTACTAAGAATGTAGTTGCTGTTTCTTAAGGTGGCGCAGCTTTCCCTTTTAAGAATGCACCTAAATATTACACATATAAAAGCTTAAATATGAAGTTGAGACAAGTCGTTTACCCAAGTAAGGACAGGCCCGCTATGGTGGGCTTTTTTTGCACTCTTTTCTTGTGTCCAGTACAAAGAATCATTTTACTTAAGTTTTAACTTTGAATTGAAAAAGAAATATGTAACTGACTGTGCCAGATTTTCCAATTGTTATGCTCATTTGCAGTAGAGATGAAAGGAACACACATACCATCTCACCAGACAGTGGGCTCGAGGAGGAAAGTCATTGTTCATGCACAGCAAGTCCTGCATTGGCAGAGGAAGGGCATCTGTGACAAAAATTGATACATAATCAATGTACCACCACATCCAGCTCACTTACAACTGGCTTGTATTAGCACTGTGTGAATGCAAAGCAAGCTAAAAGCAGAAATGTCAGATCACGCTCATCAGACCTCAGAAACTCTCACACAGACACAAATCACCACTCTGTGGACTCCACATTCTGACACTGTCTTTTGTCATTATCCTTACAGCTGCGGAAGGAAAATATCAGGTACCTTCTCCCAACTCTTCTTTCCCATCTTTGTCACTGAGTTCTTGTACAAGATAATGATGGGTTACCGAGAATTTGAAGTCTGCAAATGAAATTTCATCCGATTTCTCTTCCCATGTTCCTGTGGTGAATATACCCTGCATATAAAAAAAGAAATTATCCCATAAATTTACGTTAACATTCATTAGTCTTTAAAAGTATATTGCCTACATGATCAATAATGTTTATTCATGTATTTCTACTGCCTAATAGCTAAGCATGATTTAATTTCAAAAGCAGTTCTCAAAGCTCTTCATTATAAAGGTAGCTGGATGCTAAAATCCATGTTGCCAATAATCGTGTTCATTCCAAAGAGCAAATATCATCTTGCAGTCTTCAGAACTGTATGGTAGTAAAGATTTGCATCCTCCCATTTGCAACTACACATCTGAAGCATATGCACCCTCAGCTTTGCCCAGAGACAGCAGTTTCCCACCCAGGATTTTATCTGTATCTAAACCATTCTGTGCAAGTATTACCTTGATATTTACTTTCACTAACAAATGATTATTTTTATCTATAACTTACAAAACATCTGTAAGGATAATTAATGTTTTAACAAAAATACAGCATGGGAACATCTAAGAAAATCAACATCACTGCTCTTACTAAAACAAAGCAACTTGGTCAACCCTTTGATCTTAAAGGGTGTTAAGAAGAGAGCTCTGGTCTAGAAAAGAAAACGTAGGAATACAGGGACAGCTAACTTACAGTTCATTAGGTAACATGAGTTTTTATTCTAAATACTCTCTACCTGACTAGAATGAAAAGCAATAAAATTCCTCTGGAAACACAGCAGCCATTCCATACAAACCAGCTGAATTTATCTGCATTACTATGCAGAAGAGCTCAGCAATTTCCTCTGCATTTCACAGGACTGAGAAAGCATCACAAAGGCTCTAATTAGACTCTGAAAAAAATCTCTCCCATCTATGAGACACTCTGAGTCACAAGTAGCACTGTGCAAACCTCAGCCTGTAGGAGAGGTGCGACAAAGGCACAAGACAGGACAAAAAGATTCCTTAAGTATTTAGAGCAGCTTCAAGCACGTTTCCAGATTCAAACTGAAAATAAAAAAAATCAGCCCTGTGTGAAGATGCACCTTTGTCAAGGAAACAGCCTGTTTGGCAGATGGGCCACCAAAGAATTTACAGCAACTGTTTGTCAAATTGACACTTCGACAGGTGAAATTCCCCAATAAAGTCATTATCTGCCACACCTAAGAAAACAGTAATAGATGAAATACATGTGTGCATTATTGTATTACTAATAAGCAATTCAAATGCTACAGGAAAATTCAGAAGCAGTAACTGACCTTCTCTAGAGGCCTGCCTGAAGAAACCCCAATAAGTTTCCAGTCATTCAATACTTCTTCTATTTTTGAAATAAATCTGTTAGGGAGGGAGAAAGGCATTAATATTTGCTAAACATTAAACTTGTATTATAATTCAGTTACATAAAAGCAGGCAATATGTTTTCCTACTGCACTGTGGAATCCCTTAAAAACCCTAAAGAACAATCAAACAAAAAAACCCCACAACAAGTATCACAATAAAGCCAGAACAATTGCTTCCTTGTACAAATAAAACAGTCTTCCTATGCTGAAACTTCATATGACAGTTAACTTTTAGCAACTACTATGAGCATCTTTTGACTGTTTTAAGAATCTCATCTTTTTATTTTTCTGGTATTTCAGCATATAACATTTAACTCCTGTTTCACTGTTCACAGATAAATAAGCATTTGCAACAAAACTATACACTAAGTTCAGATTTAAAGCGCAGCACTTTAAATTTCTTGTCTCCTGTCATAAACACCACCACTGGAAAAAGCACTTAGAAAATAATACATTCACAATGCAAGAGCGTTCTTCACCTTAAATTTCTTTGTACATTGTTCTGCCAACTTTTAAAGGCTTCAGCTACGAGATGGCTGTCTTAATAATCAGACAGCTACTTAGAAAACACATAAGCCTTCTGAATGTATATTCTAATCCCTTGCAAACAGGTATTAAACCAGACCTTTCACTAAGTTCAGAAACAGCTCGACTAGAGCCTCTTAACCCGCTCCTCGGCCGCAGCCTGAGCCTAACGCGGAGCAGCCGGGAAAAGGCTCCGGGTGCTCCCGGCTGGAGGCACCGGCCGTGCCGCAGGGTCCGGCTGTCCCCGGCAGGAGCGGCCCGGCCGGGCTCGGCGGAGCCCCCGCGTCACCCCGCGCTGAGCGAGGGGCGCGCCAGCACCTACCTCTCCCACTCGGAGGCGGTGGTGAAGTCCGTGATCTCAAACACCTCCGACTCGGGCTACGGGGAGAGAGGGGGAGAGGCGGTGAGCGGAGAGAGCAGGAGGAGAGAGCGGGACAGTCGGGGAACAGGGAAAGAAAGAGAGGAGTGGGGCACTCACTTCACTGTCCGCCGCCATCTTGCGCTCCTGCTGCCCCCCCCAGCGGCGGAGGCTGCCGGGAACGTGGTGGAGGGCGGTGCCTCCTCAAAGCCTGGACCTCCCTCACAGCCCCTTCCTCCTGGGCTCCCTCGCGGTCCGGCTCCTCCGCGCCGCCTGGGTTCCCCTCATGGCTCGTCCCGGCGGGGCTCACGCACAGCCCAGCTCCCGCCTCCCCGGGTTCCCTGCCCCGCATCCCTCCTTCCCGGCCGGCTGCAGCCCCTCACGGAGACGCTCACGGGCGCAGTCGCTTCACAACGGCGCGAAGCTGAGGCGCGGGCTGCTCCCACAGATTCTCCGGCTCCATCAGGATCAGCCGAGACGGGCTCCCTCAGATGTACGAGTAACACAGCCCTTGTCAGCCAGCCGGGGGCTGAGGTCTCCCCCCGGACTGGTGTCCCGCCTAATCCAAAGCCTTCCCCCTCGCTTGTATCACGCGGGGGACGGCGACAAATCCCTCTGGCATCCAGCAAAGCAGCTCCCTTAAACACCCTTTTAACTCAGCTTGAGCCCCACTCTACCTCTTTATCCCGTCTCGTCCCTTAGCACGCTCTATTACTTAAAAAAGAAGAGGAAATAGCCTTAAAATCTGCGGCTAGAAAGGAGATTACAAATATTCGTGAGAGCGTTGAAATGAGGGAACTGAGTACGAAGTTAAAATGACGTGGAACATATTAGCTACTAAAAGTATAAATGGAGGCAAACAGAAGATAGAAATAGGGTTTGGTTTGTGTGCTGAGAGAATTTGTGATTGGAGTTTAAAGTGCTGCCGTTTAGCTCGGCTGTGTTTGCTTTCAAAGGTCACTGCTGCTCTTTGAATTAAACTCCTGCAAACCGAATTCCCCCCGGGGTGAGGGAGTTACCTGGGCGACATGGTGTAAACTCAACAGCCCCGCGTACCCGGAGCTGCCTGCAGAGGCGACTGCCTCTGGAATGACTTCAGTGTGCTCCGCACTCTGGGAAACAGCCGAAAATAAAATCAAAGTGTGTGTAATTGCTGTCGAATTCCTCGCTGCCCAGCAAAGGAAGGTAGCTGCGAGCAGAAAATGCTCTGTAACTTCCCTTTGGGTTGCTGTGCCTCTTTCACTCTTTGCTGCTGAAGAACCAGGTTAAGATTTATTTATGCCTTTTTACAGAGCAGCCCCTGTTATTATTTTGAAGGGGTTTTTTGTGTATCCAAAAAAAAATGGAAAGTTTGTAGAAGTTCACCATCTGACTCTTAACAGGCGAACCTAATGGGATGAACATTGTAATGGATTATCTGGCCTTTAGCATGAGACATCGAGAGTGCTGGCTGCTCTAGCTACTTCTATAGCTAATTCCACTGTCTTAATTTGTATTCTTGTCACTTGAAAAATTGAAGTTCACTATGTTTTTCAGGAGGACACCCAAATAGATCAAAATTATTAACTGGGATTAATTTTTTTTCAAGAATTAGCTTTCTGGAATTTCAAAACTCGCAATCCTTTGACTTAACCCTCTCATGTTTCTTCTTTATGAGTCTGCACTTTGGAATTGTTCTGTGTTTTTTATGCCACTGTCATCTTACGGTATTGCTAGAGTTGGAGTTTAATCTTGGAAAAGAGGGTTAATGTTTTTATAATTATGAAGCAGCTCCCAGCACACTCACCACAGCCGAGAACAGGACTGACTGTAAACAAGGGTCAGCATTACCCACATACAGCTGTATTGACCAGGAGGGTGACAGCCAGCTCCTTTCCCACAGTTATTGCTGATTAGTCATGGGAAAGATACATTACAATCTTCTAATTAAGAGTAAAACCCTTTCAAGTCAAATTCAACATAGCATATGTTGTGGTTTTAGCTCTAAAAACGTTCTGAACTCTTTGGTTCTGTGCATTCACAGGAAAGGGCATTAGATGCTAAATCACAGTACTTTTAATAATTTTAAGTACTTCAAAAATGTTTTTATCTTACTTTTGTCTCTTAAATAATGAAACATAAATTAACGTGTTGTATACATGAATTGGAAATCAACTAACAAAATATTCTTTTCAGGTTTCTGGGCCTTAATACTTTTAAGGAAAATATGTCTGACAACCAACAAAATAAGAGGAGAAACAAAAAAGGTAGTCTAACCCAAAACTTATGTGTTTAAAGCGTAAAATGCAGATCTGAAGCTGGAAAAACTACAGTAACAACTTGAAATCTGGCTATTTGTCAAAACCTAGCAACCATAACAAAATACGAAATCGAATTCAGAGTTACTTTCCACCTTTGTAAAGGCCTGAGATTTGTTTTGGTTTCATATTTTTAAATGCTCTGCTTCTGTCAATATTTGTCTTCTATTTCTCTTCCCCTGAGATTTTTTTTTTTAGATATTCTTTGTTTTTATAGTGCATTGAATTAATAAACTTACCAAAGAAATAAAAAGAATTCAATAAATTTTAAAAATTTGTCAAGTGTAACTTGCTCGTGTTTCTTTTTCTGATAGTTATTCCCGGTACTTCTTTATAATAATATTTTAATGCTGCAAAATAACTGCAGTTGCAATGTGTTCCTGGTCAGTGAATTAAACTGCTTTTATGCAAATATTGATGTATTGCTGCAGGTTGTGGAAGTGTTGTTGCTTTTCAGAATGCAGACAATATAATGGGAGAAATTCATCAGTCAAACAAAGCGCTAGGAAAAACAGCAAGTACAAGAAGTATCAGTATTTAATTTGCACTTGGGTATGCACAAATGGGAACAAAGAAGGTAGTGGTCTGAATAAGAAAAATATTTCCTTAGACAATATGTTCTAGACAATACATACAGCTCTATGTGTTGTGCAGTGTTTATCTCTTCCCAATGTCAATTATTGGCCATTGCTGGCAGCAGGATACTTCATTAGGTGAATAAATTATTTGGTACAATAAAAAAAAATATGGTATATGGTTATTTGACTTATTAAACCCAGACAATTATCTTGCATACACCTTTAAGATTGACTTAGACTGTACTTTTGTACCTCTTTTCTGTCACAGTATTTATCTTTTTCCATGTTTTTCATTCTTCAGAAAACAGGTGGCAGAAATCTGAGGCTTGTCCACACAGCCTCTGTTTTTTCAGGCAGGCCATAGCTTATTCTGTAAGTATCAAAGGCACATCGGATCTTCAGAATTCTTCTGACACACTCTCCTGATGATTCATTAAAACTACACACTGGAAGCAATCAATTCTTGTCAAAAAGGGGAAGGTGAACGATTTGTTTTCCCATTCCTGTTGTTGCTTGGTTAACGTTTTTTGTCATTTGTTCTCACGTGTAGTCAATCTCTGCACTGAAGTCAGATATTTCCAGGGAGGGTGAGGGAGTCACAACTTCACAGATAAATAAAGGAAAGATACTTTGGCATTCTGGGATCTTACAAACCTCTTGGTCACATTATTCACCAGTCATATGATTGTTTGCACTGGCTCCTTCCAGTTATTTTTGCTCTGTATTTTGGGTTTTCTTGTTTTGCCTTTTAGCCAAATAGCATCAACATCCAGGGCATGGCCAGACCAACAAGTGGCATGTTTTCCAAGTAAAAATCAGATAGCATTACCCAGGAGACATCACACTTCTTTACCTTTCTTCTCAAAGAAAGAGAACATGGGATGTGTCTTTGACTTCAGCTTTCTGCTACAGACCTCATGCCCAGAGTCTAACATTTCAACATCATTTATGGAGTTAGATACCTTCCAGATAATAAAAGCCAAGTCACAAATTTTATATAAAGTTATATATTGGTTATCATATTAGAGGGCAAAGTCTTAGAAGTCCTTTTCCTTTAAAGTTGCCTTTATGTCTTTTGCCTTCTTCACAGAGACTTCAGCCATGCCAATCCTCTTTTTTAATTATATGTTTGTGTGTGTGTTGGCAGAATGAAAGAGATAAGAGAAGCAATGACAAACCATTCCTGGTACTCTGTGTTATGAAACTGAGCCCACAAATGTGGAGTGTAATTCTCTGTTCCTGGAGTGATGATATCTCTTGCACTTTCTCCCTCATACTGGCAATACTGTGGTTAGCAAACATCTACAATTGAAAAGTATTTCTTTAGATTATCAGTGTCAAAATATTTTACAATGACAGTATTTTATAATTTTCTATAGAAAATGGAATTGTGAAGTTCAGTATCATAATTAAATTTCAACCTACAACTTTTTTCTGCTCTGCAGACCTATAGTACAGTCCTGCAACCACAGACAGATCCTCGATCCCCTGAACACTACAATTTGAAATTGATTTATAAATGTGAATTGTAGTCTGTTTAAGAACATCAAATTAATATTTCATTTGTTTTGATTTTTAAGGGTTAAATGTAACAATGCTAAAAACCAGGAACGAGAGATCTGAGGTAAGAGGACATTATGTATAAAATGATCACTGACAAAAGTATTATATCCTTTCAAACTCTTAAAAATAGAAATACAGAAGTGGTGGAGGTAGTTTGCTTAGTCTCAGGTGGGTTTTTTTAAAGAATGTGAAGTATTTTTACATTTATTTCACATTTTACATTTATTTGTGTGTCAGCAAATCTTCAGATGTATATCTACAATTTGCCAGTAAGATGTTACATCAGGGATTTTTGGAGAGAAAAGTTCAAAAATGTATAAAACCCTTTAAAATAGAAATATATAAGTTAATTAAAATGTGCATCCTATATGTTAAACAAATTAGATGTCTAGTTTTGCCAAAAACCCCAACACTTCTTTTAAATGGTAATTTAAAATTGATGCTGAATTCTAAAATAGTTTTGATATTAGATGATTGATGAAATTTACTGTGTTATCAAATAAAAAATAATCTCTTAGGATTAAACATATTTGACACGAGATTTTGTGTAAAGTGTAAATAGGATTAGACAAAACTTTTGTACTTTGAAACAAGCTCACAATTTTACATCTCAATGCTTCACAGCATTTCAAATATACTGTATTTAGAAAAAAGAGAATTTGGCCTTTGTGTATTTTAATTAATAGCATTTTGTACAAAAGACTCAACTCATTGAATCAGATGTAAACTTTAGTGACCACATCACAGAATACAGGAAAAAAATGAAGTACAGAAGTAGGAGCACGAGTTCTGACAAAGGATTACAAAAAGGGTTATGGAAAAAAACATTTCAAATGGAGGAAAATATTTAAGAAAAATAATTTAGCTGACCTCAGTGTGGTTTTATACAGCTTCATTTCATGTCTTGGGCTCTGGTGGTTTCTGGAGGTGTATCCTTTGGGATAAACTGAGCATTCATATTAATGCCATGGAGGCTAGACAAAGCCTTCAGAACTGTGAATTTTAAACCAACACATTGCTTTTCCTGGCATGTTCAAACCTCAATTTGCCCTTGGAATGCAAACAAAAATTTCCTGCAGGTTGCAAACTGATGTTGAATATAGACATGCAAATGAGCACTCAGACTGTGTGATTATTTCTATTGCAATTCTATTTCTATTGCATTCATTTGCATAAAAATATTCATTTCCTGTAAAATAAAGAACAGAAATACTTTTGTCAGAAAATTATTCTCACTGTTCATCTGAATAGTCAAAACAAAGTATTCAGTTTTCTCTGATCTGTACTCCTTCAAATGTACGTGGTACCTTTCAACTAATGTGATGGGAAGAGAAGGAAGAAGGGAGGAATAATAAAACACATCCCTGACCCAACAGACTTCTGTGTCAGCTGCCTTTGGTTTTATCCATTTCACTTCACTGAAACTCGAGTGCAGACTGTGCTGTCTTCCAATGTACCTAAAACTGAGCTAAATCTGTGGCCATTTAACATGGTTTATGGATCTATATGTTTAGATTTAATATAATGTATCCTAAAGTCTATAAATAATTTGTTAGAATTGTTTTCTCCAGGGATGCAGTAGCATTTTGTTATAATGGTCTAGTTTTCCTTTTGAAAAATTGCTTACATGAGTTCTAGTTCCATTGGGAATATAATTAATGGTGTCAGCACACATTGAGGGTTACATAAAAAGACTTTAAATGCCAGCATTAGAGTGGTGCTATCATTCAGGGAGAGTGTGCATTGTGAATGAGAATCTCCAGCACATGAAGGCACTGACTTTGAATTCCTGTAGCAAACACGTGAAGTGCCATAAGACAGAGTTAATAACTGACAAGAGGATTTGTATATGTGGACAAAACTTACTGTTTTTAAATCATGGAGAATGACTTGTGCCTTAAAGCAAAAGGCCCCACTTTCTGTACTATGAAATACTTAGAAATAGTTCTGGATGTGAGAAAATTAATGTAATTAATGTGAGAAAAATCATGTATTTTCTCAGGAGTTTGACATTACACTTCATAATAGATTTAATATAGGAATATATAAAAGAATAATAGTTTTCTATTTTTTTTCTTAGTCTACTTGGTTCTTATTGATTAGATTTTACCTGTATCTGTGGTGTAGCACATTATTAATGTTTTTTTATGGAAATTACAGTTTCATTTGCCACCACTGACATGTCAGCCTGTAAGAACAATTCATCTCGCTCCTCTAGAGGATGATATTGTCAATGAAAGCAGCAACATCAGAAATATTTTAAATATTATGAACTCTATTCCTCAGCCTGTAAAACCAGTTACTAAATTTTATCAGTATCAGTTAGACAACCTATTAAAAAGGCACACTGAAAAGTCATCAGAATTGATCACGGCCACAATTTCTGATACATTCATGCCAGTGAAAGACCTGTACTACTTTAGCATGACCAACTGTGGTAAGTACCCCAACAAGAAGAAGGAAGAAATCCAAAGCCATTTAAAATGGAGGGAAGCTGATGTAGCAATCCACACTGAGAATAAGGACCTGGTGAAATTCTGGTGGTCAGTGATTTGTGAGAACATCGATCTTCTGACCCAAGCCAGGTTCTGTGATGAGAGTCATCCCCAGTTGAGCTCAAGGAATGCTCTGGTGAACTGTGGCATATTTACAGCTCAGACAACATTTACAGCGTCAAGCAACAGTGATGCCTCAAGAGCTGGCAAAAAACAAAACAGAGCAGAGAATTGCTGTAGCACTGGTCTGGAAGAAGGAAATGCTACAGAGAGGATACTGGATTATAAACCACATGAAGATGCTGAGAGTGCCAACTTTGTGCTTTACAATCTTGATTTAGATTCTTCCTGTAAAAATGAAGGGATAAAGGCCTACCAAGGTTTAGAAGATAATTCAGTAATTCCCAGAGTAGAAGTTAAAGATCCCTCTGGAAAACAGTCAGAAAATCAAGTCTGTATCTCTGAATCTGAAAAAGAAAAAGAAGCAATGTCAGAAGCAACTTCAGAAGACCAAAACAAGCTTGTAGCTGTTGTTCATGTTACAGTTTCTGAACAAGAGCCAGCCAGGGAACCACACACTGCTGAACAACCTGCCACAAAAAAGGGTGGCGTCTGTACCCTGCCTCCTCATGTTACTCAGAGCCTCAATGTTCTTGCTCACAAAGAAAATGACAAAAATAAAATAAAGATGAATAGGAATAAATATTCATCAAAATCTAAAATTAATAACAAGGTTAAAGTATCTGAAGACTTAATTGCTTCTGATGAGGCTACCACAAAATATAATGCCAAGAGTCAGATTTTTCCATCTTTGGAACAGACAAAAGTGAAAGCTGAGACTTCCATGAAGTGTCATAAAAAAACCACTCAAGGAGACAAAGGCCATGTTGCTCAGAGTGCTCAGAAAATTAAAAAGCAAAGTTGCTCCTGCAGTTGCAAAAATTCAGCTGTCTTAAAGAAACATGTTACTCCACTTTGTCTGCCACGTGCACCCTCTGCTTCAGATTTTGTAGATCTGAAATACACTGACATGTTCAAAATAATAAATTCAGATGACCAAGGCCCAGGTATTTACGAAATGTTTGGAACTCCTGTCCATTCCCGCATGCGTGACCTTGCTCAACACGAGGGCAGGTTTTATAAAGGTGTTTATTCTGCTCCATCAGGGAGATGCACCTGTAGATCTGCCTGCAGTAAAGGGGGAGAGAGCAGCAGAGTCAGAAACACACAAAAGAAAACACATTCCAAGCCAAAGAAGACCATACCTGGCACTAAACAAAAGCAGAAAGGCTTAATCACAAAGGACAGAAGGACCAAGTTGAGTGACAGCAACACAGAGCGAGATAACGTAACAACTTCTGGCTTGGATTTTCAAACAAATGCCTTGAGTAGCACAGCATTGTTTCATGGAGACACGGATCATCAGCTCACATTTTTAGAAGAGCTTTCGCAGTCAACTAAGCAAAATGAAATTTTTTTAAGTTCAAACCTATCAACTATTAAAGAAGTTTCTTCAGAGCAGTCGTTAGACAGCCAGGATAAATCCAGCCATCAGAGAGCTGCTGCCTGCAGCCATGATCTCCTTCAGTTCAGTGATAAAAGACTGCAGAGGATGTGTTGCTCCAAGTGGCAGTCTGGTAACAGCAGAGCAGAACATCTGTGTGCACCAGTGCAGGGGGGATATGGATGGTGGCAAATGCCTGGAATCAGACCAGGACTCCAAGTCTGTCAATAAATGTGAATTGCCCTTTTCAGATAGACTGGAATGCCAATCCCCCATAAAAATACTAGATCACAGTTGGGCAAACACACCTCTAAACAGTGGTTTGGTATATGAATTGACTCAATCTTCAGTGATTTGGACAAAAAGTGCCAAAAGCCCCAGTTTCCAGACAAGTCAAAACATTTTCTCCTGGTCAGATACTAGGGATGGTTCTGATGAGTTGCTTTGTTGTCTGGCCAAAGAATTGCTAATGCTTGAAGAAAAAGACATCAACTCTTCAGGACCAAAACATACGTGTTCTAAAATGCAAAACACACAGAGTGAAGAAGAGGGAAATACGAGGAATGGAGATGGAGCAATAATAAATAGTGCTCTAGAGAAGGTAAAAGTAATTTCTTCTTGTAACTTGCCTTTGAGTTATGCTTCACACAAGTTTGGATGAAAGATGGGAAATACGTGCTTATTAAAGAGATTTATCAAGTCTCTTTCCCTTGGGCCAGCTGCCCACTGATTCTTCCAGTGTTCTGTTAAATATATCTGTGTTAGAGGCTGCAAGCCAGAAGGTACTAAGGCATGACAAGAATAGCTGCCAAAGCTTATATAAATTGAGAAATTGTAGTGAATAAAGGGAATAGGCTATTTTAATTGAAGAGTTTGTATAAAAAGGTTTCGGGTAAGGCAAGAGCTGGAGATCTGGACAGCTAGGGGATATGAAAAGACACTACAATTAGTCCCTGTCTATCTAAAAGGGGCAATTATTTTGAATCTCTGAGTGCAACCAGATACTTTTATAGGTATGAACTACAAGTATTGGTTTATCAGACTTATCCTGTTTAATTAATGCTTAATCAAAACTTGGAGCTCAGAAGGCTCACATTTTGACCCCCAAGTCAGCTAAATGCCTTCACATATTAAGGTGTTTCTCTACCAGAACTGCTTCTCCTTGGTCCTGTTAGCTCTGTGTCTATTTAAATTACAAATCTATAAGGAAATTTCTTTCACTATGTATTGATACACTCCCTTGTGCTTCTGCAGACACAGGTGCCAATTACAGCTCCATTCTCACTTTCCCAAGGGAGATCCATGGCAAGAAGGGGTAATTATTGCCATCTTTCTGAAGCAGTCTCTTCTTCCTGGGAAGTCATGGCCCTGTTATTTTCATCAGACCTGTGTTACATGTGTTAGTTAGAGCATGATGATAGCCTTATTCACCCTTCAGCTTAGCAAACTGTACCTATGAGACCAAAAAAAAGATTACATCCTGCTCTTTTAAGTGCCCCTTCTGTCCTGGTGTCTATGGAAGAAGATGCCATGCTGTAATCTTCTGGTTATGCACTGTTGTGATGTATACTTGAAAATATTTATACAATTTTACCTACTATAGCAGCTGTATCAATGACCAGGAAAATATATATATATATAAAAATCTATAAGGCAAAGTCATGTCAGGAAAAATTACTCCAGAGAAGTGGCGCTCTTGGATCATTTGGGTTTTCTCAGCGCATTAACCGCCAGTTCCCTCTTAAGAGTTACCCTGGTATCACCAGGCTTAGATGTTATAGTCCACTCCTTTTCCAGGAATGTGAAGACCCCCCCCCCCCACGTCCTTCCCAAACTGTCACCCGAACTACAGACATTCCACAGCATTACATTACAGAACCTCGGCAAAGCTTTTCTAACATTAAGGAACATGAAAAAAACCAACATCACAATCCATTCCTAACGATGATGGAACATGCAAAAAGCCAACATCACGATACCGTTCAGAGCAGAGGGATCAGCGGTGATGCGGCCCGCCCGCGGAGGGGTCGGCGCTCATGCGCATGTGCGGGCGGAGTGATCCGCCAGGAGGGACTATTTGTGATGCGGTCCTGCCCGCGGAGGGATTATCGGTGATGCGGCTCCACGCGGAGTGATCCGCCAGCAGGGACTATTTGTGATGCGGTCCTGCCCGCGGAGGGATCACCGGTGATGCGGCTCCCCTGCCCGCGCATGCGCACTCAGCGCCGCACCCCCACCCATCTGCGCACGCGCAAGGATCTGCGCACGCGCACCTGCCAAAACGCGCTCCCCTCTACAATTTGAAGGAAAGTTGAAGAAAAAGGACAGTTTCATCAAAGTTGAAGAAAATCACGAGACAGCAGCACAAAGGCCGCTACGGCCGGCTGCTCCGGCACAGAGACAAAGGCTCACCTTTACAGCCCAAAGATCGCCTTTAACAGCGAGCTCCCCCCGCCAGCTCCCAGTCCCAGCCCGCCTGCCCGGGCACGGTTTCTTTCGGACCAGGGCTGCATTTCCATCCCCCGCTCTGGGAGTCACCAGGTGCGTTAGGACCGAGCCCATCCCGCTCTCTGAGACACAAGGGCTTGCTCCAGGACACTGCTCCTGTTCCTCTGTTCCAGCCACTCTGCTCTCCCCAAAACGCCATTTCCTCGGAGCTCCTCTGAAACTGCATCTCAATGGAGACCGAGGAGAAGATGTAAGGTCCAAATGAAGTCTGTCTTTTCCTCTCCACTTTCTCCCTACTCTGACCATCGTCTTTCCAGCAGAGTTACAATAAAGCCTTTTTGGCTTCAAATGAAGAAAGTGGCCTTCTAAAGTTTGATGAATCTACTAAATTACCAGGAAGCAGTTTAGCTAACAAATATCCTTTTATGTGGACAAGAGGAGAAGTCCTTGGAAAGGGAGCCTATGGCACGGTAAGTTAATGTCTGAATGTGTTAAGAGATGTGCTGGTTGTCATTGAGCTACACCTTATCTAAAAAATCACTGTTGTCTTAACAAATGGTTAAATAGTTTGCATTATACAGTGAGACATGAAACATGACAAACACAAGGATACTATTTAAAATAAGTAAATACTCAAGTTTTATCTTGTGTCTTGCTTAATAAGTGCTGGTTTCACCGTAGGTGTACTGTGGTCTGACAAGCCAGGGGCAGTTAATAGCTGTAAAACAGGTGGTTTTGGATACATCAGATCAACTCACTACAGAAAAGGAGTATCAGAAGTTCCATGAGGAAGTTGATCTTTTGAAGACATTGAAGCATGTCAATATTGTAACTTATTTAGGAACTTGCCTGGGAGATAACATTTTAAGCATTTTCGTGGAGTTTGTTCCTAGTGGCTCCGTTTCCAGTATTCTGAATCGCTTCGGTCCGTTCCCAGAAGTTGTCCTGTGTAAATACACCAAGCAAATTCTACAAGGGGTTGCATATTTACATGACAACTGTGTGGTCCACAGCGACCTCAAAGGCAATAACGTGATGCTCATGCCCAACGGGGTGATAAAGCTGATTGACTTTGGCTGTGCCAGGCGCCTCAGTGGCACCCGCAGCGAGCTGTGCATGGCACTCCCTACTGGAGGGCTCCAGAGGTAATAAATGAGTCTGGCTATGGCAGGAAATCAGACATCTGGAGTGTTTGAGATGGCAACAGGCAAACCACCACTGGCTTCCATGGACAGGGTGGCACCCATGTTCTACATCGGGGCCCACAGGGGGCTGATGCCTGCCCTGCCCGAGCGCTTCTCCAGTGCTGCAGTGGAGTTTGTGCACGCCTGCTTAACCAGGCATGGAGGCTTTGAACTGGAGAATGAAAGGAAAAATGCTGGTAGTCTGTATTCTAGAGATGGTCCATGGGAGCTTAGCTTATGGTCCATATGACTTTATTGTAAATGCATAGGCTTTTCAGCACTTCAGGAAAGCCTTGAGATAAAAGTATATATAAAAGAGCTTTATTCTCTATAAAGCTATAAAAAAGCCCTCACAGATTCTCTTTTTGTAGGCCTTATGCTCATAATTTACTTTCACTGTAATTTTCATGCAGAAACATGGTACCATTGAGTTTTGAACATAATGTTTGATAAATTTCTTTGCTGTACTTTGCTGTTCCAGTATTGTTTGAGTTTGGCCTATGTCAGACAAGTGTTAAGGACAGTATTCTAAATGGAAGAGCTTTCACTTAGTTCTTGTCTTCTGCAGTGGAAAAATCTATTATCACTGCCAGGATATACAGGACATAATACATTGAAACATAATACTTATTAGAAACATGAAGTTCTCCCTATAAAACCCCAAACCACTAGCATACATCCATTATAAGAATGATTTTTGTGGGTTTTGTTTTGTTTTAAACAAAGCCATGGGCTCCTTAAAACGCATGACATTGTCTGGAGGTGACAGAACAACCTGATTGACAGACGCTTGAACAGATAATTACCACCCTTCTTAAATACATTTTTGGTGCACCTGAAATAGCCAAATTAGCAGAATTATTCAAAGATTTGCAAGGAATTTAGGAGAATAAGTAATGGTTTCTTTAATAATAAAATATTTCAGTTTTATAATTCATAAATTCCAACAGTCTTTTCCCTTCAAGCCTCCCTTCCTTTTGATCAGCTTTGCCAAAAAACCCCAAAAATTAGTAGTGAATGGACAAATGATAATAATGAAAGGCTAATTTTGCAATTAGATTTTGCAATTACATCACAGACATAGATATTTGTTTTATGTACTGATCTGTGAAACCTTCAATGCAGAGATCAGCACGAACGGCCTTCTGCTCTGCAGTTGCTGGACCATCCCTTTGTGAAAGGAAGACAGTGAATTTTTCAAAATTCTTGCCATATGAGTATACATTTTCCATGGAAAAGATTTTCACTTGTGAAAAAACAGACCAGAAGGAACTGGACTTTAAGGTGACAGCAGAAACACTGGAGAGCAGTTGTGTGCAAGGAGTCTGTTATTAGGCAGCAATGATTAAAGAGTCCCTGTTCTGCAATGCCTGTGCTCACTGGAGTGGGCACTCCTTCACTGGGAGCACAAGGCCACGTTGTGTTGTATTTGGAGAGTCTTAAAGGGAAAATAAAGTCACCACCACTGGCATGCAACAGGCCAGGTAAGCTGGAATGTCTGTAAAATCCTATGGAAAACAAGCTATGGGCAGAGAGCTCTGCAGGTAACTCCAACTTGGAGATGAGTGATGAGTAATGAATGTGATGATCCCACAGGAACCTCAGACCATCTACTAACATAAAATGTACTGAAGCTTTTATTCAGTCAGGTGGGCTCTTTTATTTAGCTGGATGGGCACTTCAGTTTTTAGCTGGTGAATAAATTTTTTACATGCATAGATGAGTCCTGTGTTCCTGAGGCCCTGTATCTCTGCAAGATACCGTGGTGATAATTACAAGACATAACGAATCTAAACCATGGGACTGCCTCTTTTAAATGGAACAGTGCATTTTAGGGACACTTTCAGAAGGTTGGGGCTGGACCAGAGCCTCTGGAGATGCTCTGGTCCAGCCCCACTGCTCAGAGCAGAGCTGACTGAAGCAGGTTGCTCAGGCCGTTGTACCACTGGCTTTGAGTGTTACTATGGATGGAGACTCCACAGCCACTCCAGGCAACATGCTCCAGTCTTTAACCTGCCTCATGGTAAAAGTGATTTTATGTTTGAAGACTGTCTTATAGGTGAAGTTGTCCTATTGTCCCTTGTCCTGTCTGGCTCCGTCTTCCTTACTGTCCCCATGGGGTGCTGATACTCATTGAAAACCTGAAGTGTTTCTCAGATCACTTGAGTGAGCTCTAGCTGTGATTGGGTGATATGGAACAGTGCCCCTCTGCACTGCAGAAGTCATTGTTAGACTGAGTAGAACTAGCTACTACTAACTGCACAAAGTGAAATAAAATCTAAAAAGCATTATTAAGTATTAATAAGACAAAGCAAAAAGCCCCAGGTATTAGTATTTAGCATGTCCTTTTTCTGATAAGGCTTCTTTCTCTCAGAATGGGGTAAACATTTAGCCTTTGTGAGCACCCACGCTCCAGGAAGAGAGGCAGTAAAACTCAGCCCTACAACTGTTCAGAGCTGAGCTCTCAAGAGTTCAAGACACTGACTTCAGTGCCAGCAGTAACATGAACATCAGTGTTTTACAAACAGGAAAGAAGGAAGTTCTAAGTTTTATATAAAACCAGCTTTCCTCAGAGTACTAAACAGTTACTTAAATAGCTTTCAAACTTTATTTTATTCCCATAGCCTGACTTCAGAGTTAAGTCTAAACTTTATAAAAGCAAAGAGAAATCTGTACTTCTAGCAAAATCCTTTATTAATAGTTTCTGTAGGTATAATGTCACATAACAATGACAGAACATTATGCCATAATAAGAGAAATCCTAACATCACAGTAATATTCAAAGTTCAAGCAGTTAACAGTCCTTTTTTTGAGGAATACCAGTTGGTGCTCATGCCAGACATCCATGGCAACATCATGTTAAAGTATCTTCATGTTAAAGTACCTTGCAGAATAAAGGCAGGAGCCCTGGCATGTGAGCTCAAGTGGGATGTACATAATTCCATGATGTGTACTAATTCTTCCCAGATTAAGGTAGAGTCTTCAACAAAGCTGCAAAGTAAATATGAGGGTTTATTTAGCATGAAATGAAACTGAGATGAGAGTCATAAGCAGGGAAAGAATGGGAATGCTCTAGAATATATAATTAATTAAAGAAAGGTCAGCATTACACACCTCCCTTCTTATGCACATCTTATAAGCAAAACTAACATCTCCTGTTAGAGTTCTCCAATATTAAGGTTACCAGTTATTTGCAATTTGTCATGTTTAATCCAGTTAATTACACTGAAAGTAGTCATTAGAGGTTTGTAAAAGTTGAACCTGAGTTTTTAATCAAAATGTGAAAGCACATTTTTGCTTTTGTTCAACCAGACTTCAAGAACGAGGTGGCAGTTTAAGGCCAGCACTTGCAATAAAGGTATTTCAGCTTAATCAGAGCTGTGCCTGCAGCCCAGCCCAGGGCCCAGCCCAGCTAAACCAAGCCTTGTGTTAGTCTGGGGAGCCTTGGGTCACTTGGCTGAGCCAGTCTGGTGGAGCAGTCTAGAAACAAGTCTAACTTCACATACTTCTTAGTTGGGGAGATCAGAGATTATCCAGATGCCTGATTACAGGTATCCAATGTAACAAGGGGAGAGGGTGTGAAATCCTGAAAACTGCTTTTTTCATGAGACTCTGAGTGACTCAGAGAGCAGGGTCACACTTGCTTCATTATTTACAGTGTAGGAGCAGGGCAAGCCTTGCTGGTTTAAAGACTACAGCCTTCCTTTCTGAAACCAGTAAGAACCCATTACAGTGCATGCAGGCTGCCAAGCTCCTGCTGTGACTGCAGGTTTCCTCAAGATTTGGAGCTTAAATCTCAGAAGCTGAACGCACAGCCCTGTCCTGGTATGGTTGTAGGGGTAGCCTGTGTTTCTTTCACATGGTAAGGTGAGTCATGGCTCACATCTCAGAAGGGAAGGGCCACAGGCAGGCCAACCCAGCTATGTTACACTGGTCTTGGAACTACCACCAGCAATAGGCTGTAAACATTTGCATCTAAAAACACACACATATCTACCTCTCTTTCCAAGGAGGCAGCCTCCGGTTCCAGAAAACCCATGGTCTCTTGAGATTATTTGGGTTCAAAATTAGTGCTTTTCCACAAAGCTCGGCAGGAACCATTGCCACTTCTACACCACTCCTATCAAACCTCTGGTTCTTGTACACAGGCAAAGACCCAGAGTTTTCCCAAGGAAGGGCTTCCAGGACACACACTCCAGTGCCTTTTCTCCCCTACTTTTCCCTTCCCACAGGGACCTGCACCATGGGACAGCTCAGAAATTTTAAAGGTGTTATCAAAGAACACAATCTGAACTATGGCAACACCAATGTTGCTGTTGCAAGGGCAGGAATATAGGGGAATCAAACCCAAGCACTGCAAGTTTTAAGGTTAAAAATTGGGTTTGGATTTGCTATATCCACTTCAGAACCCAGAGAAACAGTCACATCCAGTAGCAAGGGCAGAGAAGACTCCTGGCACTAATTCTCTCTTTAAGATGTAAGGAGTTAAATACCTTTCAGTCTGGCATAACTTCCAAGGCTCAAGATGTTAATTTTTAGAACTGATTATGTTTATGGGCATTTACATCAAAGTAAAGAAAGCAAACAAAGTATTTGTCCAGTCACCTTCCCTGCAAAACAAGGATTGGGAACCCTTCCCACTAAGGTCTTAGATGCTTGGTGTAGCACTGTCACCCACCCCTCACTGCTAGAAAGAAAAATAATAAAACCCCCTCCACCATCACACCTGGCCAGGCACTACACACTGTCACCACCGTGCACAGGCTCTGCCCCCAAGGTAGAGAGAGGGGGCAGCTTAAGATGGCACAAACTGCCTAGAATTTGCTTTTCAGGTACCAAATACCTGATCAATGTAATGGAAATAAAGGAAACCAGTAAGACTTCAGACTTTTCATCATTCCATTATTTGAGTGATTTGATGAAAACTAGCAAAGTTTTGACAATAACTGAAAGAGGATCTTAGCGTTTACTAACGAAGTTGGAAAAATTAAACATAGGAAAATGGGATCATTTCTGCACAATAGAGGTGAGGTAGGGAATTTTATTGAAAATACTTTTTTTTTTTTTTACAAGTTCTTAGAAATAAACTTTTTTCTAATCTCACACAAACAGCTGTACCTCAAAAATTCAACTAAGCTATTATGAAACATTTATATTTACAGTTAGCCAAAAGAATATACAGAACTGCCGTGTTATGCAAATAGCCAAGTACCAGCTCACAGTGAGATACATCACTCCAGCATTCCCACCATCAGGAACAGACCAAGATTCAACATACAAAAGAATCTCACTATTCTACAAACCTCATCTCACAAAAAGGAAAGATTTTTAATAGTGTTGTAGCAAGGTATCCACTACAGCATCATTTTACAAATTACA